>NC_135721.1:65866253-66181253 GCF_964656455.1 Halichoerus grypus | reverse complement strand
AAATAGTATTTATTTACAGAAATGCTATTCTCATCAGAACATTTTCTTCAATGAATATGTAGTCCTTTCTCATTTATTCTAAGTTTGATGCAAGCTCATCCCATCTTATTATTTGTAGTAATGGGGAAATACTAGTTGATTTGTGATCTTACATTGCTAAATTATATATCTACTGTATTATCACATCTCCTATGACATATCTGAACTCCTTCTGAGTGTTTGAAAAGCTGTTTCTGACATTGGGACTATTATTGAGCCACTTTTTCATCATTTCTTATCCTGTAATACATGGATTTTACACAGATAATCTTTATTATAAACTTTGTGAATAAAAAGATAAGGCTATGAATTGGCACAAGAACATATCAAGGTTGAAATTCCATGTCAGTAAAACATTCATGTTTTTTATACGATATAATGGGTTTTATAGACAGTATTCCTTATATATTTTAGTCTCATTATGTACAAAGTTTATTACTTATGAAAATAAAATAATTTGACAGATTCAAAAAATATAATATTGATCCACCAGTCAATTATATTTTATGTAATCAGACCTAATAATAACAGAGCAGGATTATAATTGAGGGAAAGAAAATACATATTCCCCCTAAATTCGCCCATCTGATTTTTGTAAAGCACTATCAATGGAAATGAGGACATGAGTAACTTGAGAGAGAACCTCAGTCCAAGTTGGAAGAAGAATAAGATAATAGAATTTAATGGTATAATCCACTTAACAGTTATTAATCTAGTTTATACCAAAAGGTGCTGTGAGGAGTACATAAAAATCTCTATCAACAAGTAGTTTATGATTTAATTGAAAAGTAAGTTAAAAACAATTTAAAAATGAACTATGTAAGACAAGGTATCTGCCAGTGATGCTGGAATTCAAAAGAAAATCACAAAGAGATAGAGGGAAAAGTTCCTTTTCTTTTAGAAGATTTTTACATTTTATTGGGAATAGGAAGATGGTACAGAACATTTAGGTTTATTAGAAATCATCCACAGGGATGAAATATTTCAGGCTTTTTGGTAAAAATCAAATAATCACTTCACTCAATATCTATACAAACAGTACGTTCCTTTGGCACTGTTAAATTGAATTGCACGTCTGAACTGGTCATACAGGAAGCATAATCATTCACTAGGACGGCTAATGCTATTATTACATTTAATTCCAATTCTACCTCCTTCAAGTAATATGCATTCTAAAGAACATCTCACAGACATTATTGAATTACAGAAATAACAATAAAAGGAATTTATTTAGAGAGGAGAATTAAGTGAAAATAAAATGGGGTAAAAAGGTAGAAATCTGGGCTAGTGAGAATTTCTCACAGCTGACTATTGGGAGCTAGTTTTTTTTTGAGACAGAAAGTGAAGAATTGAAGATAAAGAGCCTCCAGAGAAGAGAAAGACCTGAAATCAGTTCCAGAAATCCAGCTTTATGCATGTGACTTTATACCAATAAATGCTGTTGACTTTAAGCTGCTTTTATTTTTTTTCCTTTGAAATATAAAATTGGTTTTGTTCTTCTCTTCTGTCCATCAGCCAACTGCTGGAATTGCATTTCCCCACAGACTTTATATATATACATATATATTGAGGCTGAGTGATAGTGTGTTTAGCAGCTGAAAATATACTTGTAACAACCATATCTTCTCTGCTCTCATAGGATCTCTCCTGAGGCAGATAGTTCTTTTCATCTCATTTGGATAGCCAAATTGAAAGAGAAAAATGCTAGCCCTGGCTGAATTTTCTCAAATATTATCTCTGAAAACTAGTTACTTCCTTGGCATTGAAGTGGAAAGCCAACACTGTACTTTTTGTGCATCTTTTCGTGACTTATCCCATGAGGAATGTAGATAGTTACTCTAATCTTTCATTACCATCATTATTCTTATGGAGAATAGGTAGGAAATGGCACAGGTTTAGGCATACAGGAATCTTATCCAGCCTTCTTGTGAAAGCACTACCATCAAATGTTCCACTCAGACTAATTTGTTACGTTACGGTGGAGGGGTGAATCAAAATAGAATACCTTGTGATAAATTGGAGACCCAGGGGTTAGAGTGCTATCCTTATGATCAAGGGAAAAACTAGATTCTAGCCATTAGTCTTCCTGATTCAGGATGGCCTTGTAGCATAGCACTGCAGGGTTCTTCCATAACCTGAATGTAATGCTAAGTAAAGATGCTATCACAGACATGACTATCTTAATCCAGAAAATCTGTACTTGAGTAGCAGTAAGGGATATAGTTTGGTTTCATTGTTTAGAGACTGATTTTCTGAGTGATCTCAATAATAAAATAGCCTCTGACTTGAGTTTCCCTTCTAAGCTTCTAGAAACAGAATGTAAGCAATGGGTAGTTCATTTGTTTCTCACATCTTCTATATCTCTTTAATGTTGTAAAATGATCCACAAGTTGAAATAAAAGCAATTAAAAATAAGATTATTTGTCTTGTGCAGTTAATGTGTGTATATATGAAAGGCTATCAGCTGTTTTATGGCATTGCCTGATGCTCTTAATTGGCCTCTTAATTCCTCACAAAAGCCCTGTTCTGTATGAAACATAGTCACTAAGCATATTTATTCATGTATTCATGTAGGGACAGTTTTACAGAATATGAAACAGTGAAGGAAAACACCAACTATTGAGTGCTAGCCAAGTGCATAGAATTCATGTGTATTTATTTGCTTTTTCTGCTTAGATTTATCAATGTATAACTTTACTGTATGAAATATATTTATCTTTCACAAATTAATTTTATTTCTCAAATATGTATGTGATTCTGTTCCCTATTTTTTAAGTTTTAGTTCTTTACATATGTTTGGTTTCGGTTTTGATGTGATGTTAGTAATTGGAAGATTCTAAGTATAACCAGCAGCCAAAGAGTCATGACCTCAGTGAGAGTCTCTATAGTTAGAAATAAGAAGCTTCAATATTCTAAAGCATAACTGAGTAAGTTAGTAAAGTTCCTTTTCCTCGTCTTCTCTTTGAGCTTCCAGACATGTTTGTTCAATTTATATGTGGCCATTGTATTTTTTTAGAATTCTGTCTGGAGGAAAAGAGATGTTTTAGCTGACCTCTTGACATCTCATTCTGTGGAAAACATAAGGTTCTAAAGAGAAACTTGATAGTATTCTAAATACTAGCTTTAAATATTTCAGAATTTTCTCAAAAAAGTATTTTAATCTACACAAATTTGATTTCATTTTGTGATTTATGCTTGTCTTTGTAATTCAGCTGATATGGCATTAGTAGAATTTCATTATGCAATGAACAGTTATTTTGATAAAGAAAGTAATTAAATTTAATTTCAACCAAATATTAGATGGTATACTAGTATTTTCCCTGTTGTATGTTAATATAAACAAAATCTCTCCTAGTGTTGTGATCTGAAAAATACAGAATAAAAGCATAATAAAAAGAAAAAAAGGATAGAGGCGTGGGTGGCTCAGTCGGTTAAGCGAATAGCTCTTGATTTTGGCTAGGTCATGATCTCAGGGTCCTGAGATGGAGCCCCCCGTCGGGCTCCATGTTGGGTGTGGAACCAGCTTAAGATGGTCTCTCTCCATTTCCCTCTGCCCCTCCCACCTCTCATTCTCTCTTTCTCTAAAAAGAAAAAGGGGGAGGGGGTCTTGAATAGGGATAAGAAAAGGCATGTGACTTCCTTAGTTAATTGTTGATACCAGTTGAGAAAAATGTCTTCAGTTTCTAGGAAAAATATAGGATCAAGGCTGATTTTCCATTCAGATGATAAATGTTGATAACATGCATGACCTTCATAAATACATAGTATTAAATTACCAAAAGACTTATATTGACCAGATGTATGCTTCTCTCAGGAGAATTCTATGGGGGCATGTTTCCTTCAGTAATATGGTTGTAATAGTATTTTGGCCCAAGGATAAATACATGATGTCTCATTTCATCTCTAGTAAAATAAGGATGGTAGGCTAGTTCTCACAAGTGTTCTGTCTCTAGTATTCTACAGTACGCATAGCTCTCTGGCTGAGTGGATTTTAGCACTAAAAACATGGCAGAGTTTAGTGCAACTCCATTCAGCCACCAAATATTGGATCTGTACTTTGTGCAAAACTTTGTTCTAGGCACTAAAGATAACATGGTAAATAAAAGGATGAGATTCCTGGATCGTGAAGGTAACATTTTAGTGGGGAATAAAGATAATGAACATGTAAATACATAATAAGGAAATTAATTATTGATTGTGTTAAGTGCCATGAAGTGAACAGAGCAACAAGTAAAATAACTGGGGTAAATCACTTTAGATAAGGTCGGTGAGAATGCATCTCACAGGATGAGCCTTTTAATCCGGGATCTGAAGGATGTGAGTAAGATGAAGGAAGAAAATTCGAAGCAGAGGAAGTAAGTGCAGTGTCTCAAAGGCTTAAGTGTGCCCACATGTCTGAGAAACGGAAGGGGGCGGTGCCTCTCAGGTACAGTGAAGCAGGAAATGGACATGAAGAAGCAGGTAGAAGAAATATGGCCATGCATCTGGGCTGTGGCAAGGACTTAGGCTGTTCCCCTAAGAGAAGTGGGACGCAATGGGATGCCACGGATGGATTTTAAGCATGGCAGTAATGTGCTCAGTTTTAACTTTTTTTTAAAGATCATACTGGCTTTTCTGTAGAGACTGCCTTGCTCAGATTTTATGTTACACTGCTTTAAGCCCAATCACTTCCAGAGATTTTAGTAAAATAGCTCTTACGGTTATTACCTTAAACCTTTACTTTGCTTTAGATAAAGAAATAATTGAGTAAATTCCACAAAAACCTAATATAAGAAGAGTCAATAAAGCAAATTTGATGACATTTGGTGTCTCTGTGTATATTCAAGAAACTTTCTCTGCCACAGCCTCTCTTTTTTTCTAGAAGGAGAAAGGAGAGGGGCTCAGTAATTTTAGCAAGAGCAAGGAGCATCTTTAACTCAGTTTTGATTTCTGAATTGGGATGACAATGACTGTACTTCATTAATGTCTTTCAGTGCAACAGGTCAGCATTAGGCTTCCTCAACTTTACAAGCACTCTGTCTCATCACACCTTGAGCTTCAGTTTCACACGGGTGCTTCCTCAATGTTTGAGTTGTGAAGCTCTTCCAACCTCTTCTGAATTGGTAGTGACCCCCATGCAACTAGGGTCACCCAGCAGAGGAGAATGCTTTCTCTCTCTCTCTCTTTCTTTCTCTCTCTCAAACACACACACACACACATACACACACACCATCCCACACACACACATGAACACGCACTCATAACTACTCCTTATCCCCCAAATTTTAAAAGTCAAGCTAGGTTTTTAACCATCCCTGAAGGCTCACCACTCCCAGTTTCCTGCACTCCACCAATCCCTGCCTCTAACTGCTTCTGGGCACCCTGCAGAGATGGAGGTGTTTTGGGGGTTTTTTTGGTTTGTTTTTTGTTTTTCTTTTCCCTTTACTGCCCTCAAGAGAGATCTTTTCTACCACATTTCAGAGTAGTTTTACTGATCAATACTTGACAGATATTAAAACTCTTAGAAACAACTGTCCACTGAGTGCTTCTAAAATTATGTAATGAATCAACAGACATGAGATTTGATTAACAAAAGTTCTACTTAGGATTTTATTGCATCTGGCAATTGATGATAATTACTGTTCCTTTAATATTTAATCTCAGGCTTACAACATTTTATCAGAGGTGAATTGGTAAGGTTTCAAATCTTCACGTTTCACAGATTTTAGAACTGGAGGATTTAACTGAATTTTCCAAGGCCACAGAGAAGTGTTTTGGAGAGCCCAGGCCCCCTGCTGTTAGAACTGTGCTCTTGTGACCACATACCACAAAACGAAACTGCTTCAAAATTGGTTTTCTTCCTCATCTAGAGGTTCAGAGTGACTGGGACTTAGGAAATTATTATTTATCATACATTCTGACAGCATGTTGCTGCCATTCTTATGATTTACTATGGAAGGAGAAAACATTGCCAACCAAGCATGTCAAAGCCACATCTCATTATACATTCCATTTGCTCTTCAGAGCATGGCTCCTAGTGTATACGTACATGTGCAATTTCTATTGTAGCAATAAAATAAAATAAGCCAATTTGGCTCTTTTACCTATTGAAGGCCTTCAAATGTATGCGACCTCTGGGATACATCAAATGCTTCCCTGGACTTTTGGATTATAGCCATTCTTTGGATTACAGGATCCTCAGATATTGACGAGGAAATAAACACAAAATAAGGAATAGTTCCTTATTGGTGCTTTATTCTCGCTGTCTCTCTAGAGCCTTAGATTCATCTGCTGCCTGTCTTTAGAGTTGAATTATATCTCATTTTCTGGAGAGACTTTATCCACTGAAATGCTTAAAAGATTACCACTAGCAGTATTGTATCCACCCTATATGTTTTGCAAGCACAGTGCTAGGATAGGAGTTTTCCTTTATTATTTTTTAATTTTACCTTATCTGTTCTTGCTTGGCAAAGCAATGCTCTTGATACAGGAGACTATTTGGGAACAATATTCCATATTAGAGAACAATAAAAATTAAGTTTATCTCAACAAATACTCTGTTCTGGCCTTAGATGTCAGCTACTGTTTGTGAAAATAAAAGTATATTGATATATGTATAGGCCATTCTTCAGGGTATTTGGAGTGTTCAAAAGGCTTCTGTGCAGAGGGATAGAGAGCGAAGCTTGCAGTCACTGTGGCTTTATTTTATGCTCAGTACCCATGATTCAGCGTACAGTGTTGCTTCGCCTTTTACTGTTTTATTGCTATGCTACGGAGCATATTATGCATTAGCACTTCAGCAGGGAAATTTAAAGAGTGTTATTCTATTTATTTTAAGTGTCATATAATTATGAATTGATTTACTAGCCATTGTAATGCTACAAATGGTAATTAATTTATTTGCATAATATGTAGTTTCATAGAAGTTCAATTATAATAAAGCATTTGCTAAATGCACCATGAAAATAGTGTTTCCAGAGAGAGTGAGAGTCTGAGGCTGAAATCTCTTTAGTCAGTATGGGGTTGTCGACATGGGCAATCCCTTCATTTCAAGATGGAAGGAAGGTTTCCTTAGCCCCATGACTCACTTTCTATATTTTTTCCTTTTATAATATATGATATTCAAGATCTTTGAGATATGCTAACAAGTAATAGGAAGTAATAGGAAGTTCAGGATATTGATTCAGTTAATAGCCAAAATCCCTTCAGCCAAATGCAGTCCTGGACCTTGTACCCATGTCTCTTTCCCATGGCTTAATGGCTCCCTTCCTCGGATAAGACATGGGGGAATGGAAGGTGGGTGACTATAATCCCCACGGTCTGGACACATGGCACTAGCACTAGGAAAGGGTTCCAAATGCAAATTCCTGCTTCCCAGACAGTAACTAAACAGGTGGCGCAAAAAGCCAGACTGTCTTAGATCAAAGGGTTCTGAGTATTCTTCCACTAAAAACAATGCTTTTTCCACATTTACCATGAAAAGGAAGAATGCAAGGGGGAGGAATCCCTCTCTTGGCATATGGGTGTGTCTTGTATGTCAGGCTGACTACCTCAGCCCCAGCCTGCCTCTCTGGGAAGCAGGGAAGATGAAAGAAGAACCAGTGCTTTTCTTGTTTTACCAACAAAATCTTGTCAGTATTTCCTTTCCAAAAAAAGTCTTTTCCTCAAACATGTGACAGAGTAGAAAATGTCCCGAACTGTGGTGAAAGACATTGTGAGACAGATCATGGCCTCTAAGGAAACTACCTGATAAGTCAATTTTTTATTATATTTATTGTTTGTCTCCACCTACTGCCTTCAAAGCTCCATGTGGCAGTAATCATTTCACTGAATCTCGTAAGTGAGGTGTATTGCCTTTTTATTTTCATTCATCTCAAAATCTTTTCTAATTTTCCTAGTGATTCCCTCTTGATCCAATGGTTATTGAAGAGTGGACACAACCTAACTAAAATGGAGTTACTTGTGTCAGGAACAAAATAGAAATGGTCAAAGCAAGAACATAAAGGGAACAAATCTTTCCTTATGAGAATTTATAGCCCTTCTTAGAAATCAGCATAGGGTACTAGCCAGTCCCCACATGACAAGTCTATTCATGCCATATCTGGACTTCCCTGTTCCCCTGACTCAGTGACCCTGATCCAAGTGAGAAAGAAGAACCCTGGGCAACCAATCGGTTGAAAAGTGAAATAACTTCCATATTGATTCCATAAAAATCCTTTAGTCTGTGAGTAACTGGGAGTCCAATGTTCCCATAGCCTTGAGTTTCCCTGCTTGCAGGTCAAATGCCTTGCATTAAACTCATCTTTTTGCTTTGTTTTATTCAGTGTGCAGAGTTTGGTTTTTGTCAAGCGTATTATTTAATTCCCACATATTTGTGACTTGTCCAAATTTCCCTCTATTATTGATTTCTAATTTATTTATATTTTGGTCAGAGAACATACTTTGTATGATTTCAATTCTTTTAAACATATTAAGATTTGTTTCATGGGATAATATATGGTTTATTTTGGACCGCGTTTCATTGTGCACTTTAGAATATGTATATTGCTATTGTTAGGTGGAGTGTTGTGTAGATGTCTGCTAAGTCCAGCTGGTTTACAGTGTTCAGGTTGTTGACCCTCTGGCTCTTATTATAGCTAGACCCTCTATTATTGAAAATGAGATATTGACACTACAACTACTGAATCCTGTTTTCTCTACAATTCTGTCGGATATTGCCACATGTATTTTGCAACTGTGTTGTTAGTTTCATATATGCTTGTACTTGTTATGTCTTTTTGATGGATTGATCTTTAGTTATTAGGAAATGTTTTTTATCTCTGGTAGCATTTTTTTGTCTTAAACTTGATGTCTGGTATTAGCATAGTCATTCTAAATCTGTTTGTTTACTGTTTGGTAAATACGTTTCATTCTTTTACGGTTGTATTTTTTTAATCCATTCTTTTAATCTCTGCCTTTTGATTCCAGTGTTTAATCCATTTCCATTTAAAGGAATTATTGATAAGGCATAATTTACATCATCCATTTTGCTATTTGTTGTCTATATGTCTTATGGATTTTTGTTTCTGTATTCCTCTATTAATGCCTTTATTGATATTAAAGAGATGAATTTCATTGCATTATTTTAATTTTCTTGTTTTTCATTTGCTGTATTTTAAGAATTATTTTCTTTGTGAATGCCAGAGGATTGATTAATACCTAGCATATACCAATTTAGTTTAGAATTTAAAAAAAACCCAATATATATGTATTTTTTATAAACTTTTTTTCTTCTATATAATTTAAAGGACAACTATATAAGGCAATTATTATAAATCTCTGTAGATGGGCACACAATTTATATAGATAGAATTTGTGACAATAACAGCATAAAAGAAGGAGAGGTCAGAGCTATACAGGAACTAACTCTGTGCAATGGCTGGGGTATGCCTTCTACACTCTACCAGGCATTTGACAGTTCACCCTTAGGTTTCACTGCCTGCTCACACAGAGCCTCAACATTAGCCAGAGTTGAGAGTTTAGGGCCTTTTTAGGTGTTTCTAGGGCATACACTTAGCCCTGCCCATGTGCAAGGACTTCTAGATTCCCAACTATGTGCTAGAGCTTTTAAACCACCTTATGAACATCTTTATCTCCAGATAGTTATGACAATTTTTCTAGTGTTCTCATGACTTTACAGAGAGGTTTTCAGTCATCTTTACCCCACCATTCCTGTTGAAATTCTCTGACATTCAATATTTTAATGTATAACCAAATGATTATGTACCATGTAATTGCTTAGGTAAATAGCAAATTTCTCTCTCCTTCCCCCACTAAATGACAATGTAACTGGAATGACTATTTCTTACAGTTCAACTAAGATACATGCTAGATCTTGACATCTAAGCTCAAAGTAAATGATGGTTGAGTAAACACAGGCTTTTACAGAGACATTTCTGTAAATGGAATGTAGAACCTACATTCTGATTAGTCTTTAAGGTCCTTCATGTTCCTATTGATTGCAATGGACTTGCTTAATGCTCAGTCTTTAATTTGTGCACATGATGACCCTGCATTTGATTTATGGCTGCTTCACATGTTCTCTTTAAAGGAAATTTCCCATGTATGAGAAATGCTCTGAGTAGTTGAATTCTCCCATCATCATTTTAGGTTTAGTTATTCTCTGTAAATGAGATTTTTCGAGTTAAATCCTCGTTGTCCTCAGGATAGACTCCATCAGTCTCTTAACATGTAACTCTATTCAGTGAGTTAGAAATAAATTAATGCACTTTCATCAAAAGAAAGTATTGTATGGTTACCTTAATGATTACTTAGCCTGATCTGCATTCAGAAACAATGTTGTTACGGCAAAAGACTAACATAGCTCATACTGATTAATTTGTCGTGATTTGTCACCATTCACTTTATTTTGTGGTGGGAAACTGTGACAAAATTTATGAAGTTGGACTTCATTCCCACAGCAATAAATCTCTTTTAAGTAAGTGGGATGTAACTGATTTCCTCCAACAAGGAAGTTGGGGTACACCTGAAAATATGTGAAGTGGCACCCTTAATAGTAGCTCATATTCCACATGGTAGTGGCAACTGAGAAAGGGATTCATTACTGATTAAAGTATTTACTGGTTATCTATATATTGTCTCCATAAATGATAAAATGGCTATACTTGCTACAGGGCTACCATTAGCCCACATACAGGCTCCATCTGGCAACATAGTAAGTGTGATAATAAACTTGGGGCAGCACAGAATGGAGATTAAGAGTCGGGTAACCTTTATCCCAGTGTTCCTGAGATATTTCGATTTACACTTACTGTCCCAGTGTAATTACTACTAGGGCCCCCTTTAACTCTCAAAATTATCTGAATTTGGGTGACAAATTATGTATAGTCACCCTAATTAAAAAGCAGTCTTTGAAACTGGCCTTTGCGGATTCAAATTCATATTCCTTTATTGTCTGCATATGTGATAAACAGTTTACCTTTTCTATACCTCAGTTTCCTAATTCATAAAAAGGGGATGGCCATAGCATCTACCTAGTAGGGTTATGTTAATTAAATGTATGCAAAACTCTTGGAATAGTACCTGGCACTCAACAAATGCCATATATCTAATAAAGAATGTCCTATACCACATGCAACAGATATAATTTCTAGGCCACATTCATTAAAAAGGTTTCTATTGCCGCATGAAATTGATTTATTCCAAATTAATTTTTAAAGAGAGAATAAAGACCAAGTGTCCACTGACTGATGAATGGATAAGGAAGATGTGGTATATTACTCAGCCATAAAAAAAGAATGAAATCATGCCATTTGCAAAGACACCGATGGTGCTAGAGAGTATTATGCTAAGTGAAATAAGTCAGTCAGAGAAAGACAAATACCATATGATTTCACTCATATGAGGAATTTAAGAACCAAAACAAATGAGCAAAGAGAAAAGAGAGGGAGAGGCAAACCAAGGAAAAAGACTCTTAACTATAGAGAACAAACTGATGGTTACCAAAGGGGAGGTAGGTGGTAGGATGGGTTAAATAGGTGATGGGGATTAAGGAGTGCACATGTGATGAGCACCCGGTGATATATGGAAATGTTGAGTCCCTATATTGTACACCTGAAACTAATATTATACTTTATATTACCTAGATTTTAAATAAAAACTTTAAAAAAAATAGAGAATAAAGACAGAGAAGGAAACCGCACTAACAAAATACAATAAAATGTGAGTGAATTTACTAAAAAGAGTAAAATGTATTTTTGTGAACAGTGCTGAACTATACTTTCCCCTCCAGGATAGAAACACTTTTTATATTAAAAATCAAAGCAACATACCAATATTTTTGTTATTAATTCACAAGTTTACATCTATCTGGATCGGGTGCTATCACAGGCTCTCCCAAATTTGCCATAATATTATCTGAAAGCCTAGGAAATGAATAGGGCTATCCCTTTACTTGGAAACCTCTGAAGTTAGAATTGTACCTTCTGGTCCCTGGAGTACACAATTTGCATTCTACTGATTGTAGTAACACCATTGTACTTAAAGCCTTCCCCTTTGGGTGAATGTAAATCTCTGTCTATTTGATCCCTTGCACGGAGCTTTTCATTTCAATAGAAAATAAAAAAACAGTCTTTTACCTAAAACACACACATTTGGAATAAGTTAACACAGAACTTGGAGGAATGTAATAACAAGAGTCTTATTGCCTTGCCTGATCATAAGTAAAACAATACTAAATTGTATTTTTTATTAACTTGTATTGGAGAGATTTTTTTCTAATTCATATATTCATTTCACAGTCTAAGTATGCAGAAGTGCCTGCAACAAGGCTTGAGTAACTTCTCTAATACATCAACGCCAGTCAAGAATGTAGCAGCAGGCAACAGCAAAACTAACTCTGAATTGCAAATTGACAATATGATTTTGTCCTTTTAGAAGTAAAAAGAGAGCTCAGTCTTCTCATTAAAGACATAGCTGATATGTCCATTGAGTGAGAGGTGATTTTTAAGGTGAAGTGACAGATAGAGCTCTAATTCACTAATTTACCTTGGTTAAGAATTCATACATGACGTAGGCATTAGTGGTAGCTAAAGAGAAATGGAGGAGGTAAAATTAAAACAGCTATATAGGGGCTTGATTATTTCCTTGCCCAGTCTACTTAGCAATTCTTCAATTCCTTTTGTCAGTAAGACTTAAAATGCTGCAAAAAGCAGTTTATCTTTCTAATCTTGGTGAATGCAGAGTAAACTGGCTACCTAACAACAGTAAAGATAGCTACAACGGGGCCTCAGCAGAGTCGTGTACGGCAAAGGGGACACGAGGTGGTGATGGAGGTCCTCACTGACAAGGCCTTGCACTTTGGGTACATAGTGTCAGAGAAAGCTCGGGGGTTCTGTTGTTGCTTAGGCTGCATGGAGTCCTGTGCTCCACTCTGTACTCTGCAATGAGAGCAACAGTGACCGGTGCAGATGTGCCAAGGAATATGCATACTAAGGAGTCTTGTATAATAAAGGTGTCTAGCATACTGCTTCTTAAATTAACCGCTATTTGAAAAGAATTAAACTATTTAAAACAGAAACAATTATCGGGCGTGGTTTTGAGAGCTCCTATAGAAGACATTAAGACAGCAATTTATAAATTAAAGGTATCTGTTAGATGTCCTGGGACAGCAGTGGGCAGTGGGCTAAGAAGGGACTCTATAAATATGAGCAGCCCTATCTCCAATGAGATAATGATATAGGGACTTTCTCCATGAACTGGAGAACTGGTTGCCTAAGCCAGCTATATTGTGTGATGGTCTATGGTATTCACTGTACATTAAAGAAGCAGACAATAGTCAGGGGCAGTGAGGAAAAGATCTTAGGAAAAAATGACCACATATAGTTTGCTCTATACAACCTGCAGACACAAAAATGGTGGCCTTAGAGAAGTAATTCCCATTTCTTCTCTCAGTTGAAACAATAATCAATTGACTGTCAAAGCAGTATGGATTTATAAATAAAAGCTTGGATTTAGGCTGTCCTGATTTATGTTCCATCTCTACTCTTAGCACCTGTTTTTTTTATTAATTTTTTTTAAATTCCAGGTTAGTTAACATACAGTGTTATATTAGTTTCACGTGTACAAAACAGTGATTCAAAAATTCCATACATTGCTCAGTGCTCATCGTGATAGGTGTACTCTTAATCCCTTTCACCTTTTAACCCATCCCCCCCGCCAACCTCCCCTCTGATACGTTTTATTTTAAATAAGTACCCTCAGTTAAAGTTATTTTTTTCAACAAGAACATTTTTTACTTGAAGCACACTTCAGAATACATGATTCTAAAAGGCATATATAAAACATTCCATCCAAGAAAAAGAGAATACACATTTTCTTCAAGTACACAAAGAAGAATCCTCTGGTTAAATCACATAAAAGAGACATAACAAATATTACAAATTTAAGAAGACTGAAATCATACCAAGTATATTTTCCAACCACAGTGATACAAAACTAAAGATCAACAATAAAACAAAGCTGGAAAATCTAAAATGTAAATATTAAATATTTAACAATTTAATATTAAATATTACATAAAAATTAAACCACACACTACTTTGCAAGCAATGAGCCAAATAAGAAATCAAACAGCAGGTCTCCTTGTGGTATCATGTTTATTTGAACTTTTTTTCTTAATACAAGCATTTACAGCATAAATTTCACTCTAACATTGGCTTTTGCTGAATCCCATAGGTTTTGGAATATTGTGTTTTCTTTTTCTTTTGTTTTGAGACATATTTTGATTCACCCTTAGCAGCTGTTTGATCTTCAGCAAATTGCTTCAACTCACTGTACCTCAGGTTCCTTACCTGTAAAATGCAAATAACCTTAACTACAAAGAGGTGCAAACATTTAATCTTGAGTATTACATTAGATAATCCATGTAAAACACTTAGAAACATACAGGACATGTTATGAAATCTCCAAAAATTAACTTTTGATATTTTGATTAAGCTGGTTATAGACTAAGCATAACCAAAATACCAATATTGCTTGTTGGTATGTACAGATAAGTCACAGTGTCCCAGGGTCAATATTTCCAGTCCCCAACTCCTTATGATTCAGGCAGGCTAGGTCCAAGGACCTGGAGAGGGGTCCCACAGGATCAGCCAAGAGGGTCCTTGGCTTCACACAGAGTAGAAATCAAATGTGAGCCAGAGAAAGTGAAAGCAGAGTTTATTCAATAGTGTGAGTGACAGACAGGGAATAGCAGTTGGAGTGTGTGGGACACTCGGAAAGGAAAGGAGAATGAGTCTTGCTGTCATCGTTAGAGGTTAGGGGTCTCTGTTGGAAATGGGTCTAGGGTATGTGTTCCTTCAGGAATCCAGGGTAGGGTACAACTGAAAGTGAGTGTCAGGTGAACAGTAGGTGTCATTCCATCAATCACTGAACACACTAGTGAGTGCTGAAGCCAGCATCAGCCAAGGTTTGTTCAAAGCTAACATCCTGGAACATGTTTGGGATCTGGCTCTTCTTAGATGGTATCAGGTGTTTGGAACCTAGGACAAACTCAGAGAATGATTAACTTTTGTTTGCTTTTCCCTTGAAGTGGGAACATAGTTTATTTGTCCTATTCAGAGGCAAAATATAGAACATGAGTAAATGGCAGAAAACAGCAGAGATGGAGCCTTTCTAAAATGGAGTCCCTTTAGCTTTCCTACCTCACTTACATCAACAAGGTAATATTTTCCAGTGATTTCTGTTTGAGAGAATACTGAGAATCAGACATGTATAACTGTACAATTCTAACACTAAAGGTTTTTTCAAGGGTGTAGGATGTGTAGTCAGAGCTCTCTGTGGGGTTCTATTGCACTGAGCCCAAGCCTACTGCCTATGCCCATCCCTGCCTGTGTTTCCTTGATTCCTGAACACAGCATCTTTCCCTAGTTTCCCAGGAGTGAGCTTCTCTTCACCTGCTCTTTCTAAGAGTATTCTGCTAGCATAGCTGTTGAATCCTAGTGACACAGTTCTTTCCTTTATGGCAAAGGGTTTTTCCCCCAGAGACCCCATGCTGAGGGCAAGTTGAGTACAGCCCAACCTCATAATGTACTTGGAACTCTCCCTGCTCCCTCTGACCAGCTAGGCCCTAATAATCTGTCTGGCCCACTCTACAACATTATTTTTCTTCCTTCACTTTAGTCCAAGAAACTCTTGGGTATTTTCTTTCAGTCTAGTCTCCTTTGGGGGTCCTTCAGCTCATTAAACTAGTCTGTGCATCTCTGAAAAACATTTATGGACCAGTCTCAAAATCTTTCCAACTGATCTCCTAGGACCCCAGACATGTGTTTCAGTGTCCCTTACCATTTCATAATGCTAGCAAGTAACCTGGAGATTCTAGCAATTAGGGGGTTGGTCAACATAGAGGACACAGAATACTAAGTGCCTAATTCCACTTGTCTCAGATAGTCTAACCTTTGGCTCAACCTAAATATTTGGTATAAATGAAGTGTGTTCCCTGAGTTTTCATCAGTAGGTATAGCTGTATGTTTTCTGTGTTATCCAAAATGACTGAAGAGAACTGCCTGGGCCAGTGATCAGAAGGCCAAACACTCATAGTTGGATGTCTCCTGGTGCACACATGCAGCCTAAAGAGAGATGTAAGGAAGCTGGTGGTGATGCACCCTCTGGTAGATAGCAAGAATGGAATATAGGTGACTGTTGGAAAGGAAGACACTGGGGAGGACTAATGAGGAAGAAATGGTAAATCTGTGAGAACAAGCAACTAACTACCAGGAGCTGTGGAGTATCTATTTATATCTCTTTCCATCAGTAGAGACACCTTTGTGCATGGTCATGTAATAGTAACATTAAATGCAAGATATATGCATATTTATAAGTTATAATCTGCATGTTCTCATATATAGTTCCCTGAAATTAATGTGTTTAAGTGAGGATATCACGTTAATTAAATTTTTTCATCTTTGCCCTCTCAAAAATAGAATTTACTCATTTCAGTGGCTGTACCAAATGATTAACCAGATATCCTAAAGGGAAACTCTAATTTATATCTGGGGAATCCCTGAGGAAATTCAAGATTTGTTTGTGCTCATGAAATTTATATAATAGCAATTTTAAAAATAATTAAAAATGCTGCCTGTCACACTTTTAAAAAATGATGGTGATATTAATAATGATAATGATAATAACATCCTTTCTCTCTGCTTTTTTTAGGAATAGATAATAAACATTAGTTTATGAAAAGATAAGAATTGGATAATAGTTTTAATAGATGTTATTCTATTATTTTTTTCCTGGGCCTTTTATGAGCCTCTCACATTTATTTAATTCTAATATAAATAATACATTTGATAATTTAAGATTATCAATTATCCAGCTGACATCACAGAAATAAGTTAGAACCACAATAGATCTAGAGAGTATTTAGTCCAATTCCCCCACTTTCTAGATAAATAAGCTGAGGGAGATTAAGAGACTTGATTAGGGTAATCCAGTGAGACTGTTTGGACATTGCTCCCTCGTTTCAAAAAAGTAGTTCACTACTTTGGAGTTAAGAAGAGAGCCTGAATGTTCTGACTCATGGTTATGTACTATAAACTGATTTTTCTTTTTATCTTCATCGCTTCCAGATCGTGCCGTTTTAAAGATTAACATAACTGAAGACTGCCTCCAGAAAGAAAATAATTCTCCCAAAAAATCAGGCCAGGAATAATTTCCACTTGATACCAATACCTGAGTAGTCCTGCTTTTTTTGAGCTGTGCATCTAGGGAAATTAAATGTAATCAGTTTTTCCCTGATTATAGGTTTTTCTTTTTCTATGTAGTTGATTGCTAGTGATAATTAAATTACCACTTATCACAGGGGAGGTTGAGGGTTTGCTTTTCTGCTCTAGTTCTGCTTTTTCCCAATCTCACTATACATTTAGGGACTAATAGCTTGAGGTCCTTCAATTCTTCCTTCAGTTATTATACTGAAATCTAACTTTAAAATGTTAAGGTTAGAGGCACCTGGGTGGCTCAGTCGGTTGGGCGTCTGCCTTTGGCTCAGATCATGATCCCAGCGTCCTGGGATCAAGCCCCACATCAGGCTCCCTGCTCAGTGGAAAGCCTGTTTCTCGCGCTCTGCTGCTCCCCCTGCCTGTGTGCACTCTCTCTCTCTCTCTGTGTCAAATAAATAAAATCTTTAAAAAAATAAAAATAAAATAAAATGTTAAGGGTATTGATTCAGGCAATCAAGATTTGTTTTATACCTATTAGGTACTAGTTTCAGAATCATCTTTGATATAATATCTTTCTTTTGCTTTTCATGTCCATAATCCAAATACCACTAAGGCTCCTTTTAAGAAACACTTTGATAAATTTTGATAAATTTCCTGTCCATTTCTATTATCCTTACACTAAACTGGTATTTTTTAAATCACAACTAGTGATTTCCACACTTGTTTTCCTGATTCCCAGGGACTACACCAGACTTAGCAAATCTGAATATCCACAGGTTGAGCCTGGTCATCTCTTTCTCTGACATCTTTGTGCCATTTGACAGACTGTATTTAAGTAAAAGCATGTAATTATTAAAGTGTTCTCCAAATTGTTTTTTTCTTTTCCAAGATTTGCCCCAAATCAACTCATTCTTTACTTTCTATCAGAAATACTGGGAAAATCTCTGATGACCATAAACTCCTACTCACCATGCTTTTTCATGTCCAGAAATTTTAGAATGGCTCCATAGTAGATGATCAGTTATGAATTCCATAGCTGAAGCTCTTTGTTCCTTAGTAATGTCAGATCTTTTTCATCCAGACTTTTGTCCCACTATTCTCCAGCATACACTTTTAATATACTCATACTTACCTCATGTATTTACTCCATATGTTGTCCCTATCGGTGTTCCTTACCTCCTCTCACTGCTTCTCACTTCAGCTCTGTGTATATCTTCTTCTTCCAGCAAGATATGAATCATTTTTTATCCTTTGAAGATAGGAACCATATTGTATACCTTTCTTTATCCCCACCATTCTGAGAACAGTGTTATGGTCCAGTAAATCCTTGTTAAATGATAATAGGTATGCTCTCAGATTAAAAGTGTGGTCAGGTCAAAACATGTAGATTTGACTAATGAGTACTTTTATATTATTCTCAATTTCTCAAACACTGATTTAATTCTTCCTTTGTCTTGGTACTCATTAAATCTATACCCATCTGAGTACCCACCAAATTGTGGTTCATCAACAGACAATTGATGAAATCTGTGTTAATTATATAATGTGATATGCAATTTTCTATAAGTATGAACAGTTGCTAAATGAAATCTAAAAAGATATGTTATCATTCTAACAAGAGTGAGGGTAAAAATCCTATGTTTACTGCTTTTTTATTTTTTAATGAGGCAGTATACCTAGGAAAGCATTGATTAATCAGTAGTGGACAAAATAAAAAATGTTATTTTTAAAACTATGCCAACAGGAATTAAGTTCTTCAATATGAGATAAACCCTTGGTAAAATGGCTAAACTATTTGATGAAATAAGCAAGTGAAAATAATTCTTCTATTGTTCTTGTGTTCTGGGGTTTGGGGCAGAGCCAAAGCCTGAGTGTTTGCTACGATGATCATAAAAGAGACTCTTTGGTATCAGGATTTTCTCTGATTAATAGTAACTTTCCTTCACCTAAAGACATAAGGAGAAACATATTAGTGAGGAAAAAGGAAAATATCTAAAGAATGCAACTGAGTCAGAAACCAGATTGGCTTTAATCCAGTGCTAGTGCTCCTAGGAAACGGAATAGGCACACTCTTTGGGTACATGCTGTCACACTGATGACTTTTATCTGTTCCCCTGAAGTGTCAGTACTCACTCTAGGGATTTTAAAGAGCACATATCCTCTGGCCCCTTTCACCTTAAAGGCACTGTCTTAAATTCTCTAACTTGGGTTTATTGGAGTTTCCTGGGAGCTGTGCAGCTAGAAAAGGAAAAAGATGCTGAAATGTTGAACAGGTGTTTGCTACTTTGGAGTGCAAAGCCAAAAGCTAGATTTTAACCATGATGTCTAATAAGTTGTTGGGGCTGGGTATTAGCACCAGTAATAGACACTTTTTAAGGAATATCTGATATCAGTCTTAGGGGAAGACAACTTCGAATTTCAGGATAAAAATTAGTTTGTAGATACCAATTGTATGGAGCTGAAACTTCTGGTTATAGCAGAATAAAGAATTTGGAGCAATTATTCAAATTAGAACAAATTAAAACACCAGAGTCTTTTTTAAAAGCAAGGAATTGGGTGCCTGGGTGGCTCAGGCCATTACATGTCCAACTCTTTGATTTTAGCTCAGGTCATGATCTTGGGGTCATGAGATAGAGCACTGTGTCAGGTTTGGAGGGAGTCTGCTTGACTCCCTCTGCCCTTCCCTCTGCTTCTGTGTGTTCTCTCTCTCTCTCTCTCAAATAAATGAATAAATCTTAAAAAAAAAAAAAAAGCAAGGAATTAACAGGCTAAAATCCTGGAATAGATGAGAAACCAGAGAGCAAGGCCAAGTGACCTTTCCCCAAGGACATTTTTCCATTTGGGGGGGAAAAAAGGCTAAGAAATTGAACTTTTGTTTTGCTGGTCTAATCAGACTAAAAAGACATAACTTGAAACACAGGGTCTTCTTAGCTGGAGAGTCCATCATGATATATTAAGCTTCTGAATGGCTATTGAGAAACTTAAACTAGAAATAAACTTATATAAACTTGAAGCGTACATGCTCACACTCTGGATGAACTAGGAAATGTCCATACATTGGTAAGGAGCCCTGGGCAGATAACAGAAGTAAACAACAATCTTCTCAGTAACAATGGAGCTTTATTATAAGCCTCAGTGTATTCCTATGAATAATTTTTCAAATAAAAGGTTACTGAGCACCTGAGCACATACAGAAACAAAAAGCAAGAAAAGCAGCAGAAAAAAGAGAAACAGGTTAGAATGATTAGACAAACATTAAAAACAAATGATAATACTGTCTTTAAAGAAATCAAAGACACACTTCAAAATATTTGCAAAAAGTTACAAAAATTAAAATAGGTTTGAGAAATAATGAAATAGAAGTTCTGGAACTAAAAATCACAATAACCCAAATGAAGAACTTAATCGATGGATTTAGTTCCAAATTAAACACTGCTGAAAAAAGAATTCGTGTTTAGAAAGATAGGTCAGAAGACGTTATCTAGACCCTTGCTGCCCCAAGTATAGGTTAGATGCATTATTTAAGGTGACTATGGCTGAAATTTTACAAAAGAAATGAAAGACACCATTCCAAGGCTTCAAGAAATCCAAAGAATCCTAATCAGGATACGTTAACAAATTCATACCTAGGTATATCATAATACAGAACTGCAGAAAACCAAAGACAAAGAATAATATAATCTTAAACCAGAAAATCAAAGATAACAGAAATAAGAGGTAACAAGGAGTTGACTCAGGTACATAATTATCATTCTACTACACATGGTTTTGATCATTTATATGGTTTGTTTTAAAGACAACATATGGCCTCTGAAAAGTTGGCATATTAACACAAGAACTGGAGTCAGAGTGCCCAAGTTCAAAGCCTTGTTTACAACAAAATAACTGCATAACCTTGAGTCATTTACTTAGCCTTTAACTACTAACAGTACTTTCCTCAGAGGCTTGTGTAGTCATTTAGATGTGGCAATGCAAATAGAACACTTATCACAATGTCTGGCATACAGAGACTACTCAATAAATGTTAAGTATTACCATGAGTATTATTTTGTAATGTATTTTAAACAGTATTCATTCACATTTTATAGTGCATAGATTTTTATAGGTGGTTCTTTAAAAAGGGTGAGACATCTAAGTTATTTCCATTTGTGCATTAATGAAATATTCTATTTATGAGGAATATTAACATGTTAAATATATCCCTGGTGGACATGTGAAATGTGCTCTGAAAACCAAATCACATTGAAAATCCTAGTTGTAATTTAATTTATGCTACATAAAAATTGTGTGTGTGGTAAGAATTAATATGATCATTACACAGATAATCATAACAAATGCTTATAATATGCTCACCATGTGCCAAGTTCTGTTCTAAGCACTATATATGTATTATTTCACAACAAACTTATGATGTAGGTACAGTTATCATCTCCATCTTACAGAGCATGAAACTGAAGCACAGAAAGGAGTTCATCCACATTAGAACTGGGAGTTAATCCTTGACTGCCTGCCTTGAAAGGTTTTGCACCTTACCTTGAATGAATAAACTAAGCTCTGGAAAGTCTTCCTAGGATGTAGCAAATTAGGATTTGATTTCTGTGCTTTCAATTTTCCAGGAGTACTCCATTACATTGCTCATCTAAGGGTTTATAAGGGGTCACAGTGAGCCTATTTGGTTTATGCAAAAAAATTACTACATAAAATAATACTAAATTAGCCATTCAAAACACTTAAGTTGTTTTATACCTACTTCTTCCCCTTTTTTGTCTCCCAAATTATGCTTTATTTCAGAACTTGAATAGGCCCTGGTAAAATGTGTCTGCAAATAGTTATGAGATAGGGTAGTATTTCACAGTGATATCTGAACAATATTGTTTTTTTAAGTTTGATGGAATTTCTGTGTAAAACAGTTTTAAAATACTATTTTCAAAGTCATTTTAGATCATTGGATACACAACTTAAGGCAGCTCAAAATGTTCCTTAGTCCCTTGTTTAGAACACTACTATGCATATGTATGTAATTATGAATTATATGGATTGGGAAAGTTGGATTTAAAAGAATTAGAATGGGTGAGAACATGATGGAAGTGGTCAAAAGAAGAAACTTAATGAAATAAGAGGCATCAGGAAGGAGCCCCAGAAAAATAGCAATATAACAAAACAACAAAAAAAATCAAGTTAGATATATTTTAATGGTGTGAAATGCTACCGAAGCACTTTTCTTATGATTGCTAGCTTTACTATTCATTAAGTTAGTTCTTATTTCTGACAAAGTATGACGATTCACTATCTTCAAGTGGCAGGGATGGCATCAAGCCTAACATGTCCTGGGCAATGAGAAAGCTGTCGTTTCTAAAAAGCTAGTTAGTCCCTCCCAGGCAGTCACCAGGCCATTAGACAACAGGAAAAGCAATACTTTCTGCTCTACTTGGCAACTATTTTACTTATTCTGAAAGGAAAAATGTTAGCTAAATTATAATCTGACTTGGTCTTTATTTCACATTGGGGGGTGACAATAGCTTCAGTGGTAAGCACGACTGATAGATCTGTTAACTGTTTTTGCGGTTTTGTTTTTTTTTTTTTCTAAGTCATTAGTGAGTGAGAACCCTTAGGAGAAAATACTAGGGTATAAATTTAAAATGGCAATGATTTGTAAAATTTCTTTCTCATAAAAAGGCCATGGTTTTGTGGAGTTCTCATTTTGCTTTCATTTATGCCTAGTTAGCAAATTATTATTGAAACATTCTTTTGAAGGCAAAGACTCATAATATCAAAACCCTTAAGTATGGCAAAAAGAGGAGAGTGACACCTTGTCCTTCTTGTCATGGGGTCTAAATTCTTAAGAAGGAAAGAGATGATTAACAGATACTCCAGAGATTTACTTATTCATCTAACTTCTTCAATTGTGTATATTTACCTCAGCGTGTGTTATATTCTATGTACTTTGTTATATACTGAGGTGACAATGACAAATGAGATATGTGACACCTAATATAAGAGAACTCACAGATGAATAGTGAAGCTGCTGTGTAAGCAAGCAACTGGGATATAGCATGATCTAGTATGTGGTATGTGCACCAGCAGTGATGGCCAAAGGAAGAAGTAATCTACTTTCCAAGGCATGAGGAATCGGGAGGGTAGGGATGACTTGATAGAGAAGGAGGTGTCGTCCTCTGCTGGTCCCTGAAAGATGATTTGGAAGGTGTTTCCCAGACAGACAAGGTGAAGCGGGGAAACATTTGAAGTACAAAGAAAAAGCTAGTCGAGACAAGAGAGAACATCTGGAGTTCAAGGCAGAATGAGCAGTGCAGTATGGCAGGAGCAGAGGAAGTCAGGGAAAATAGTAGACAGGCTGTTGGAGAAATCACAGAGGGTGACCTTAAAAGCTTGTCTGGTTTTGAAAAATAGGTGGCAGACATGTGTTTATTTTTAAAAAGTGTATTCAAGAGAAAACTTGAATCAAGGTAGATACAGGATGTTTGAAAAAAGTGTTGAATTTTTCCTTTTAGAAAAGAAAAGCTTATTTTCATACATTCTCTTGAACACTCTTCTGTCCTGATATTCCCCAATCCCAGTCTACCTATTAAGGACTCAGACTCCTAAAGTGTTCTAACTATCCCAGCCCACACTTTGCTCTCTTCTCTGAACCATTAATTGTCTGAGACAGTCCTTTGATACTTCAGCATCCTGGTACTTTTAAACAAGCTTCTAAACTTACAGATCAAGAAAATAAAGCCTAGACAGATGAAATCACTTGCTGAGAGTTTTTGATATTCTGCTTTACATTTCAAGTTAACATTTTACATGTGTAAATCTTGTCTCTCCAACCAAATTATAAATAGTAAAGGGCTGACTTCCATTCTATTAATTTCTACTGTCCCTTCTACAATCTTGACTAATTACCCAGATGATAGGTTGTCAATATGAGTTTGAAGATTGATGGGCAGGGGCACTTGCTTTCTGGATACATTTCTCTTAAAAGTGAGGAAGGGGGGCTTTAGGCACTCAGAAAAAATAAACTAATACTTACTATTAAAAAAGTGAAACTCAGGACACCTGGGTGGCTCAGTCGTTAAGCATCTGCCTTCGGCTCAGGTCATGATCCCAGCGTCCTGGGATCGAGTCCCGCATCGGGTTCCCTGCTCAGTGGGGAGCCTGCTTCTCCCTCTCCCTCTGCCTGCTGCTCTCCCTACTTGGCCTTTCCCTCTCTCTCTCTCTCTCTGACAAATAAATAAATAAAATCTTTAAAAAAAAATAAACTCACCAAACTTTAGTCTTGCCTCTCTGCCTTTAGAACCTCCTTGTCTTTGTTCCTACACTAAGCAGAAACCATTGTCTTTTGGAGGGAAAAGACAGGGGACTTATGCAAGAATCCATTCACCAGAAAACTATTGTTGCCCCTCCCCAACTTACTTCTGCCGTGAGACATCAAGAACACAAACATGGTTTTAACTATTCATTACCCATTTGTAAGGTGTCAGGTTTGCGGTCTCTTACTTTCACACATATTGACTTTCATCTAATTATTTTTACACCTCACCGTTTCTGAACTGCCCAGAGCATCTTCTGAGTTTCCCATATCACTCTTCTTGACTGAAAATCTCCTCTAAAAACTTTGACTCACCTTTATATCTATGTTCTTTTCAAAAGTATCTTTTACATAAAACTAGCTCCCCCGGTCTATATTTCATCATAGATATTAAAGCATCTCTGCCTAACGAGTTTTGCATATGTAGTTGTCTTGTTCATTAGATTTTGAACCCCTTGGAACAAGAAATTATTAAGTCCACTAAAACTATTATATACTGGTATTCAGGGAATGATTTTCTTTGAGTTTTAACTTCAATCATTATGTTGTTTATTTCTATTTTCATAATTCAGCTTGCTACTGAGAGGTTAGTTAACACTTCTTCCATCCCTGCAGGTATAGACTTAGAATCCAAATCATTTTGTCTTGCTGGGCATTAACATTTCTTCTATTTCCTTGAGCATGAACATATGATGCTTTCTTGATAATGAGCTTTTATTTTGAAGAGTTAATCCTCAAATATGGATGGATATTTAAAAAAACAGAAATTTAATTAAAAGTTGTCTCTAGGAGGAACTAACTAGATGAAACTTCTAAAAAGGTCTCCCTTTGATACATTGACCTGACTCTGGATTTTACATTGACAGACCTAGAGACATGATAATGTCATTCACTAAGAGTACTTCATATCTCAGGGGCAGACTTAAATTAAACAAGTTCACAGACCAATGCATAAAACCAGAATGCCTATTTATTGATTTACAATGAGAAAAATAGCTGTTACATGGGCTAGAATACTAATGTCAACATTCTATTCCAGAAAACCATAAAACAACTCCTACTTGGGAAGCTAAATTATAACATGAAGATTATTTGGTGAGTATGAGATCAGAACAGGGCAAGACTAAGACCTTTTGAGGCCATAAGCATTTTAGCATGTCTCCCCACTTCCCTTATGTTATTCAAAATATAAACAACACAAAACTACAAAAATGTGAAATCTCCAACGAAGTTTTGATTTATCCCATGATAAATACTTTCATATTCTCATTGAAACATCAAATATATTTTACCAAAACTAATTTTTTTGTGATCTTGGTTTGTTGGTGTCCTCAAATACACAATTGGTCTGCTGGGCTCAAAACAAGAAGAGCTAATTCTAGTACTTGGAGTTTTGATTGCAACAAGCATGGATGCAACAGACCAAAACTCTCTGCTCTGGACACTGCTTAGGTAGATGCTGCTAATGTTTGCAAAGTGACTCTTCTCTATGCTTCCATAGCCTGATTCATCTTTTTCTGATTGACACATTCTTTCTTTAAGTATGTTAATGTATTCAATCAATTTAGAGCCAAGGAAGGCTGATCTGAGAATATTCCGTCTAAGAAGAGTTTGCATATCTCTGATCTGCTCTATTGTGCATGCATTTCATAATGTAGAGCTCATTCAAAGGGCAGTGAATTCCCCCTACCCCATAACAATCACTACTAAAAAGGGAGAAAATAAACTATATCCCCATAGCACAGCCAAGGCCAAAAGACCTGTTTAGGGTAACTATTCCTTTATACAGATATTATGCAGGGTAGGATCAAATTTATATTAGCCTATGCAAGAACATAGTCAACATCACAAATGACCACCATCCTGAAGGCAGGATTTTATGAAGTGTCCTAAATAATTAAAAACACACTCATTGAATGAAAAATAAATGAATGTTAAGAAAAAAATTTTTAAAGTCTTCGAATAATAAGAACAGTTAAATAACTAGCATTTTTTATGCTTTGCATATTTAACAATTTAGATAAAATGTTAGATTTAAGAAAGGCTGAGGACCTGTCTCCATAAGATATTAATTACACAGGGAATAATCATAACTTTAGTGTGGGAAAATCTAGCAGACACCACTCTAACCAAGTAAAGTCACCTGTAAAGAGACACATGGGATGCCTGGGTTGCTCAGCCCTTAAGCATCTCCCTTCAGCTCTGGTCATGATCCCTGGGTCCTGGGATCAAGGCCCGCATCAAGCTCCCTGCTCCGCAGGAAGCCTGCTTCTCCCTCTCCCACTCTCCCTGCTTATGTTCCCTCTCTCGCTGTGTCTCTCTCTGTCAAATAAATAAAATCTTAAAAGAAAAAAAAGAGACACATAGATATCATATGTGATATGATACAATGAGAAGGGCACAATATAACTTTTGTGGTACTCTTGCCAAAAATGCATAATCTTATTTTTAAAGATTTTATTTATTTATTTGATTATATTTATTTATTTGAGATAGAGAGACAAAGATAGAAAGAGCACAAGTGGCGAGGAGAGGGAGAAGCAGGCTCCCTGCTGAGCAGAGAGCCCAACTCGGGGCTTGATCCCAGGACCCTGGGATCATGACCTGAGCCAAAGGCAGCCACTTAACTGACTGAGCCACCCAAGTGCCCCCCAAAATGTATAATCTTAATCTAGTCATGAGAATACATCAGACACACCCAGTGTAAGAGACATTCTATAGAGTAGCTGGCTCTTCAAAAGCATCAAGTTCGTGAAATACAAAAGAAAACTGAGGAACTGACAGAAAATAAAACAAGAAAAGACCAAGGAGCCATGACAACTAAATGTAATATGGGAACCTGGGTGAATCCTGAGCTAGAAAGAGAGGTACTAGTGGGAGACTTGGTGATAGTCAAATAAGATTTGTAGATTAGATTTAGTGAATCAGTGTTAATGTCCTGGTTTTGATGATTGTACTATGGTTATATGATATATTAACATTTAGGGAAGCTGGGTGATATGTGGAAACTCAGTGTTATTTCTGTAACTTCTCTGTAAATATAAAATTATTTTAAAATAATAAGTTAAAAGAGAATAAGACAAATTTCATAGATAAACAAATTTATGTATCGTATACATGAAGTAAATGTATCTAAAAACTTCTTTTGGAAATAATATCTAGATGATATTTAAAATCCATCATGCACTAATGACAAAGAGTTTATTTTCTACCCAACACAAGCAGTAGCTTCTGAAAGCTTTCTCCACCTCCATTCTTTCAGATTTGTCATATATACTTTATTTTTTCAAAATGTACTTTTCTAATTGTGATTAAAATGCACATTATTAAATCAAACTACTAAGGGGTTTTTTTTGGAAATAGTGTCTTTTCTTATTATTTCAAGTTTTTATTTAAATTCTAATTAGTCAACATGTAGTGTAATACTGGTTTCAAGAGTAGAACTTAGTGATTCATCAGTTACATATAACACCCAGTGCTCAACATAACAAGTGCTCTCCGTAATACCCATCATCCATCTAGCCCATCCCCTGCACACCTCCCCTCCATCAACCCTCAGTTCTCCAGAGTTAAGAGTCTCTTATGGTTTGCCTCCCCCTCTTTTTTTCCCCTTCCTGTATGTTCATCTGTTTTGTTTCTTAAATTCCACATATGAGTGAAATCATATGGTATTTGTCTTTCTCTGGCTGACCTGTTTCACTTAGCACAATACACTCTAGCTCCATCCAAGTCATTGAAAATGGCAAGATTTTATTCTTTTTGATGGCTGAGTAATATTCCACTATAGTTATATGGGTAAAGAAGACCCATTCATCAATTCATGGACATTTGGGCTCGTTCCATAATTTGGCTATTGTTGATAATGCTCCTGTAAACATCAGGGTGTGTGTATCCCTTCAAATCAATATTTTTTATCTTTTGGGTAAATACCTAGGAGTACAATTGCTGGGTCATAGGTAGCTCTATTTTTAACTTTTTGAGGAACCTCCATACTATTTTCCGGAATGGCTGCAGCAGTTTGCATCCCCACCAATAGTGCAAGAAGGTTCCCCCTTCTCTACATCCTCGCCAATATGGATTGTTTCCTGTGTTATTAATTTTAGCCATTCTGACAGGTGTGGGATAGTATCTCATCATGGTTTTGATTTGTATTTCCCTGTTGATTAGTGATGTTGAGCATATTTTCATGTGTTTGTAGGCCATCTGGATGTCTTCTTTGGAAAAATGTCTTTCCATGTCTTCTGCCCATTTCTTAACTGGATTATTTGCTTTTTGGGTGTTGAGTTTGATAAGTCCTTTATAGATTTTGGATACTAACCCTTTACCAGGTATCTCTTTTGCAAATATCTTCTCCCATTCCATAGGTTGCCTTTTAGTTTTGTTGATTGTTTCTTTCACTGTGCAGAAGCTTTTTATCTTGATAGAGTCCCAAAAGTTCATTTTTGCTTCTGTTTCCCTTGCCTTTGAAGATGTGTTTAGCAAGAAGTTGCTGCAGCCGTCAAAGAGGTTGCTGCCTGCATTCTCTTCTAGGATTTTGATGGTTTCCTGTCTCACATTTAGGTCTTTCATCCATTTGGAATTTATTTTTGTGTATGGTGTAAGAAAGTGTTCCAGTTTCATTCTTCTGCATGTGGCCATCCAATTTTCCCAACACCATTGGTGAAGAGACTATTTTCCATTGGATATTCTTTTCTGCTTTGTTGAAGATTAGTTGGCCATATAGTTGTGGGTCCTTTTCTGGGTTCTCTATTCTGTCCCATTGATCTATGTGTCTATTTTTGTGCCAGTGCCATACTGTCTTGATGACTACAGCTTTGTAATAAAGCTTGAAGTCCAGAATTGTGATGCCTCCAGCTTTGTTTTTCTTTTTCAAGATTGCTTTGGCTATTTGGGGTCTTTTGTGGTTCCATACAAATTTTAGGATTGTTTGTTCTAGCTCTCTGAAAAATGTTGGTGGTATTTTGATAGGGATTGCATTGAATGTGTAGATTGCTTTGGGTGGTATAGACATTTTAACATTTGTTCTTCCAATCCATGAGCATGGAATGTTTTTCTATTTCATTGTGTCCTCTTCAATTTCTTTTATAAGTATTCTATAGTTTTCAGAGTACAGATCTTTTACCGCTTTGGTTGGGTTTATTCCTAGGTATCTTATGGGGTTTGGTGCAATTGTAAAGGGGATCAATTCCTTGTTTTCTCTTTCTGGTGCTTCATGATTGGTGTATAGAAATGCAACAGATTTCTACATGTTGATTTTATATCCTGCAACTTTGTTCTATTTGTGTATCAGTTCTAGTAATTTTTTGGTGAAGTCTTGGGTTTTCTACATAGGTATCATGTCATCTGCAAATAGTGAAAGTTTGACTTCTTCCTTGTCAGTTTGGATGTTTGTATCTTTTTTTGTTGTCTGATTGCTGAGGTTAGGACTTCGAGTACTGTGTTAAATAACAGTGGTAAGAATGGACATCCCTGTCTTGTTCCTAACCATAGAGGAAAAGTTCCCAGTTTTTCCCCATTGAGGATGATATTACCTGTGGGTCTTTCATATATGGCCTTTATGATGTTGAGGTATGTTCCATCTATCCCTACTTCGTTGAGGGTTTTAAAAAGAATAGATGCTGTATTTTGTCAAATGCTTTTTCTGCATCTATTGACAGGATCATATGGTTCTTATCCTTTCTTTTATTAATGTGGTGTATCATGTTGACTGATTTGTGAATAATGAACCACCCTGCAACTCAGGAATAAATCCCACCAGATCGTGCTAAATAATTCTTTTAAAGTACTGTTGGATTCAAATTACTACTATCTTGTTGAGAATTTTTGCATTCATCTTCATCAGGGATATTGGTCTGTAATTCTCCTTTTTTACTGGGGTCTTTGGTTTTGGAATCAAGGTCATGCTGGCCTTGGAGAATGACTTTGGAAGTTTTCCTGCCATTTCTATTTTTTTGGAACAGTTTGAGAAGAACAGGTATTAACTCTTCTTTAAATGTCTGGTAGAATTACCCTAGGAAGACATCTGGCCCTGGACTTTTATTTGTTGGGAGATTTTTGATTATTAATTTGCTATTATTGGTCTGTTCAAATTTTCTATTTCTTCCTGTTTTAGTTTTGGTAGTTTGTATGTTTCTAGGAATTTATCCATTTCTTCCAGATTGCCCAGTTTGTTGGCATATAATTGCTCATAATATTCTCTTATCATTGTTTGTATTTCTGTGGTGTTGGTTGTGATCTCTCCCATTTCATTGGTGATTTTATTTATTTGGATCCTACCTCCTTTCTTTTTGATAAGTCTGACTAGGGGTTTGTTTATTTTATTAATTCTTTCAAACAACCAGCCCTTAGTTTTGTTGATCTGACTTACTAGGTTTTTTTTGTTTCTGTATCATTTATTTCTGCTCTAATCTTTCTTATTCCCCTCCTTCTGCTGGCTTTAGCCTTATTTGCTGTTCCTTTTCTAGCTCCTTTTGTTGTAAGTTTAGGTTGTGTACTTGAGACTTTTCTCGCTTCTTGAGGGAGGCCTGTACTGCTATATACTTCCCACTTATGACCACCTTTGCTGTGTCCCAAAGGTTTTGAACTGTCATGTTTTCATTTTCATTTGCTTCCATGTATTTTTTATTTCTTCTTTAATTTCCTGGTTAACCCATTCATTCTTTTTTTTTTTAATTTTTTATTGTTATGTTAATCACCATACATTACATCATTAGTTTTAGATGTAGTGTTCCATGATTCATTGTTTGTGCATAACACCCAGTGTTCCATGCAGAACATGCCCTCTTTAATACCCATCACCAGGCTAACCCATCCTCCCACCCCCCTCCCCTCTAGAACCCTCACTTTTTTTTTCAGAGTCCATCGTCTCTCATGGTTCGTCTCCCCCTCCGATTTCCCCCCCTTCATTCTTCCCCTCCTGCTATCTTCTTCTTTTTCTGTTTTTTCCTTAAAATATATTGCATTATTTGTTTCAGAGGAACAGGTCTGTGATTCAACAGTCTTGCACAATTCACAGCACTCACCATAGCACATACCCTCCCCATTGTCTATCACCCAGCCACCCCATCCCTCCACCCACCCCCCCACTACAGCAACCCTCAGTTTGTTTCCCGAGATTAAGAATTCCTCATATCAGTGAGGTCATATGATACATGTCTTTCTCTGTTTGACTTATTTCGCTCAGCATAACACCCTACAGTTCCATCCACGTCGTTGCAAATGGCAAGATATCATTCCTTTTGATGGCTGCATAATATTCGATTGTATTTATTTACCACATCTTCTTTATCCATTCATCTGTCGATGGACATCTTGGCTCTTTCCACACTTTGGCTATTGTGGACATTGCTGCTATAAACATCGGGGTGCACGTACCCTTTCGGATCCCTACATTTGCATCTTTGGGGTAAATACCCAGTAGTGCAATTGCTGGATCGTATGGTAGCTCTATTTTCAACTTTTTGAGGAACCTCCATACTGTTTTCCAGAGTGGCTACACCAGCTTGCATTCCCACCAACAGTATAGGAGGGTTCCCCTTTCTCCGCATCCCAGCCAACATCTGTCGTTTCCTGATTTGTTGATTTTAGCCATTCTGACTGGTGTGAGGTGGTATCTCATTGAGGTTTTGATTTGGATTTCCCTGATGCTGAGCGATGTTGAGCACTTTTTCATGTGTCTGTTGGCCATTTGGATGTCTTCTTTGGAAAAATGTCTGTTCATGTCTTCTGCCCATTTCTTGATTGGATTCTTTCTTCTTTGGGTGTTGAGTTTGATAAGTTCTTTAAAGATTTTGGATAGTAGCCCTTTATCTGATATGTCATTTGCAAATATCTTCTCCCATTCTGTCGGTTGTCTTTTGGTTTTGTTGACTGTTTCCTTTGCTTTGCAAAAGCTTTTTATCTTTAGTATATGTGCTGCTGAAGCGAGCACCAAAAGCTTTTTATCTTGATGGAGTCCCAATAGTTCATTTTTGCCCTTGCTTCCCTTGCCTTTGGCAATGTTTCTAGGAAGAAGTTGCTGCAGCTGAGGTCGAAGAGGTTGCTGCCTGTGTTCTCCTTTAGGATTTTGATGGACTCCTGTCTCACATTGAGGTCTTTCAACCATTTGGAGTCTATTTTTGTGTGTGGTGTAAAGAAATGGTCCAGTTTCATTCTTCTGCATGTGGCTGTCCAATTTTCCCAACACCATTTGTTGAAGAGACTGTCTTTTTTCCATTGGACATTCTTTCCTGCTTTCTCGAAGATCAGTTGGCCATAGAGTTGAGGGTCCATTTCTGGGCTCTCTATTCTGTTCCATTGATCTATGTGTCTGTTTTTGTGCCAGTACCATACTGTCTTGATGATGACAGCTTTGTAACAGAGCTGGAAGTCCGGAATTGTGATGCCACCAGCTTTACCTTTCTTTTTCAACATTCCTCTGGCTATTCAGGGTCTTTCCTGGCTCCATACAAATTTTAGGATTATTTGTTGCATTTCTTTGAAAAAAGTGGATGGTATTTAGATGGGGATTGCATTGAATGTGTAGATTGCTCTAGGTAGCACTGACATCTTCACAATATTTGTTCTTCCAATCCATGAGCATGGAACGTTTTTCCATTTCTTTGTGTCTTCCTCAATTTCTTTCATGAGTATTTTATAGTTCTCTGAGTACAAATCCTTTGGCTCTTTGGTTAGATTTATTCCTAGGTATCTTATGGTTTTGGGTGCAATTGTAAATGGGATCGACTCCTTAATTTCTCTTTCTTCTGTCTTGTTGTTGGTGTATAAGAATGCCACTGACTTCTGTGCATTGATTTTATATCCTGCCACTTTACTGAACTCCTGTATGAGTTCTAGCAGTTTTGGGGTGGGGTCTTTTGGGTTTTCCACATAAAGTATCATATCATCTGCAAAGAGTGAGAGTTTGACTTCTTCTTTGCCGATTCAGATGCCTTTGATTTCTTTTTGTTGTCTGGTTGCTGTGGCTAGGACCTCTAGTGCTATGTTGAATAGCAGTGGTGATAGTGGCCATCTCTGCCACGTTCCTGACCTTTGGGGGAAAGCTTTCAGTTTTTCCCCATTGAGAATGATATTCGCTGTAGGTTTTTCATAGATGGATTCTATGATATTGAGGAATGTCCACTCTATCCCTATACTATGAAGAGTTTTGATCAAGAAAGGATGCTGTACTTTGTCAAATGCTTTTTCTACATCTATTGAGAGGATCATATGATTCTTGTTCTTTCTTTTGTTAATGTATTGTATCACGTTGATTGATTTGCAGATGTTGAACTAACCTTGCAGCCCAGGGATAAATCCCACTTGGTCGTGGTGAATAATCCTTTTAATGGACCGTTGGATCCTATTGGCTAGTATTTTGGTGAGAATTTTTGCATCCATGTTCATCAAGGATATTGGTCTGTAGTTCTCCTTTTTGATGGGGTCTTTGTCTGGTTTTGGGATCAAGGTAATGTGGCCTCATAAAACGAGTTTGGAAGTTTTCTTTCCATTTCTATTTTTTGGAACAGTTTCAGAAGAATAGGTATTAATTCTTCTTTAAATGTTTGGTAGAATTCCCATGGGAAGCCATCTGGCCCTGGGCTTTTGTTTTTTGGGAGATTTTTGATGACTGCTTCAATTTCTTTAGTGGTTATAGGTCTGTTCAGGTTTTCTATTTCTTCCTGGTTCAGTTTTGGTAGTTGATACATCTCTAGGAATGCATCCATTTCTTCCAGGTTATCTAATTTGCTGGCATAGAGTTGCTCATAATATGTTCTTACAATTGTTTGTATTTCTTTGGTGTTGGTTGTGATCTTTCCTCTTTCATTCATGATTTTGTTGATTTGGGTCATTTCTCTTTTCTTTTTGATAAGTCTGGCCAGGGGTTTATCAATCCTGTTAATTCTTTCAAAGAACCAGCTCCTAGTTTCGTTGATCTGTTCTACTGTTCTTTTGGTTTCTATTTCATTGATTTCTGCTCTGATCTTTATGATTTCTCTTCTTCTGCTGGGTTTAGGCTTTATTTGCTGTTTTTTCTCTAGCTCCTTTAGGTGTAGGGTTAGGTTGTGTATTTGAGACCTTTCTTGTTTCTTGAGAAAGGCTTGTATTGCTATATACTTTCCTCTTAGGACTGCCTTTGCTGCATCCCAAAGATTTTGAACAGTTGTGTTTTCATTTTCATTGGTTTCCATGAATCTTTTTAATTCTTCTTTCATTTCCTGGCTGACCCATTCATTCTTTAGTAGGACGCTCTTTAGCCTCCATGGATTTGAGTTCTTTCCGACTTTCCTCTTGTGATTGAGTTCTAGTTTCAAAGCATTATGGTCTGAAAATAGGCAGGGAATGATCCCAGTTTTGGTACCAGTTAAGACCTGATTTGTGACCTAGGATGTGATAGATTCTGGAGAATGTTCCATGGGCACTAGAGAAGAATGTGTATTCCATTGCTTTGGGATGGAATGTTCTGAATATGTCTGTGAAGTCCATCTGGTCCAGTGAGTCATTTAAAGTCTTTATTTCCTTGTTGATCTTTTGCTTAGACGATCTGTCCATTTCAGTGAGGGGGGTGTTAAAGTCCCCCACTATTATTGTATTGTTGTCAATGTGTTTCTTTGCTTTTGTTATTAATTGCCTTATATAATTGGATGCTCCCGTGTTAGGGGCATAGATATTTATCATTGTTAGATCTTCTTGTTGGATAGACCCTTTAAGTAGGATATAGTGTCCTTCTTCATCTCTTATTACAGTCTTTGATTTAAAATCTAATTTGTCTGATATAAGGATTGCCACCCCAGCTTTCTTTTGGTGTCTGTTAGCATGGTAAATGGTTTTCCACCCCCTCACTTTCAATCTGGGGGTGTCTTTGGGTCTAAAATGAGTCTCTTGCAGACAGCATATCGATGGGTCTTGTTTTCTTATCCAATCTGATAGCTTGTGTCTTTTGATTGGGGCATTTAGCCCATTTACATTCAGGGTAACTATTGAAAGATACGAATTTAGTGCCATTGTATTGCCTATAAGGTGACTGTTACTGTATATTGTCTGTGTTCCTTTCTGGTCTATGTTGCTTTTAGGCTCTCTCTTTGCTTAGAGGACCCCTTTCAGGATTTCTTGTAGGGCTGGTTTCGTGTTTGCAAATTCCTTTAGTTTTTGTTTGTCCTGGAAGCTTTTTATCTCTCCTTCTATTTTCAATGACAGCCTAGCTGGATATAGTATTCTTGGCTGCATATTTTTCTCATTTAGTCCTCTGAATATATCCTGCCAGTCCTTTCTGGCCTGCCAGGTCTCTGTGGATAGGTCTGTTGCCAATCTAATGTTTCTACCATTGTAGGTTACAGATCTCTTCTCCCGAGCTGCTTTCAGGATTTTCTCTTTGTCTCTGAGACTCGTAAGTTTTACTATTAGATGTCGGGGTGTTGACCTATTTTTATTGATTTTGAGGGGTGTTCTCCATGCCTCCTGGATTTTGATGCCTCTTTCCTTCCCCAAATTAGGGGAGTTCTGTGCTATAATTTGCTCCATTATACCTTCTGCCCCTCTCTCTCTTTCTTCTTCTTCTGGGATCCCAATTATTCTAATGTTGTTTCATCTTATGGTATCACTTATCTCTCGAATTCTGCCCTCGTGGTCCAGTAGTTGTTTATCTCTCTTTTTCTCAGCTTTTTTATTTTCCATCATTTGGTCTTCTATATCACTGATTCTCTCTTCTGCGTCATTTATCCTAGCAGTTAGTGCCCCCATTTTTTATTGCACCTCATTAATAGCCTTTTTGATTTCAACTTGGTTAAATTTCAGTTCTTTATTTCTCCAGAAAGGGTTTCTCTGATAACTTCCATGCTTTTTTCAAGCCCAGCTAGTATCTTTAAAGTCATGATTCTGAACTCTAGGTCCAACATCTTACTAATGTCCAAATTGAGTAGGTTCCTGGCAGTCGGTACTACCTCTTGTTCTTTTTGTTGAGGTGATTTTTTCCGTCTTGTCATTTTGTCCAGAGGAGAATCAATGAATGAGACAACAAAATGCTAACAGGGTAACAACGTCCCCAGAAAATATACTCTAAACAAATCAATTTTAGTATATGTGCTGCCGAAGCGAGCACGACTCTAAACAAATCAGAAAAGACCTGAAACTGGGGGAAAAGAAAGGGAAAGAAAGAAAAAAGAAAAAGATAAAAACAAACAAAAACAACAAAACAAAAAAAACAGAATATGATCAGATATGATCAGGCTGGTGCCTAGATCAGTGCCACATACTAAATTTTGGGTGTATTTTGGTCTGTTAGAAGAAAGTGCCTCCCAAAATTTTAAAGAAAGAAAAACTTATATATGTACAAAAATAAGGGTTGATATGATGAAGGGATGGAATATGACTGTAAAGATGAAATTTATAAAACATTTTATGAAAGGAATTGATAAAAATAAGTTTGAATAAAGAAGAGGATTTAAAAAGAAAAAAAGAAAGGGAGAGAATGTGATTGGCAGGAGACTAGAACAAAGCCATACACTAGAGATTTAGGGTATATTTTTACCTGTTAGAAGAAACTGTATCTCAAAATTTTAAAGAGAGAACAACATATATATATGCCAAAAATAAGGGTAACTACTATGAAGGGATAGAATATGACTCTAAAAATGAAAAATAAAAATGTTTTTTAAAAAAGGGATGATAAGATGTTGGTTGAAAAAGGGAAAAAGAAAAATTCACAAAAAAAAGTTAAAAAAAATTAACTTTGAAAGACTAAAGAGTCATGGTGAAAAAGCCATGGATTCTATGTGCAGTATTCCCCTAGCGCTGGAGTTCTGCTGTTCTCATTGATCGGTAAACTTGGTCTTGGCTGGCTGTTCTCGCTGATCTTCTAGGGGAGGGGCCTGTTGCCGTGGTTCCCAAATGTCTTTGCCGGAGGTGGAATTGCCCCGCCCTTGCCTGGTCCGGGCTAAGTAATCTGCTCGGGTCTGCTCTCCGGAGCTTTTGTTCCCTGCAAGCTTTCCGTACAGCTTTGGAGGCCGAGAGTGAAAATGGCAGCCTCCCAATCTCTGCCCCAGAGGAGCGGAGAACTCGGGGCCCCTCTCCTCAGTGCGCCCCCAGAGAAAAGCAGTCAGTCACTCCCGTCTCCCTGGTCTCCGGCTGCACTCCGTGCTCACCCAGCCTGTGAGGGAGCGTTTCTATGTCTGGCACCGGACTCAATGTGGAGTCTCCAAACCCAGCAGATCCCTGCGGTGCGCTCCCGCGCTGCTCCTCCCGGGGTAGGAAGGGGAGTCTCCCCGGATCTGCTGCTTGTTGGGTCCCTGCTGGAGGAGCAGTGGCCCGACCTGCTGGGATCACGGTTTCTGGCAACCCCGAGCTGAGAGCCCACGCCTGGGCTCCGTCTCTGCAGCCGGCTTCCCTGCTCCGATACCTGGGAGCTCTGCTGCACTCAGGCACCCCTGACCTTTCTGTGACCCCGAGGGTCCTGAGACCATTCTGTCCCACGAGGGTTCCACCCCCCACTTAGCCACTGGAGCGACATCCCTCAGCGGAGCCGACTTCTAAAAGTTCCGATTTTGTGCTCCGCGGCTCTATCACTTGCCAGAAGCGGCCGAGGGAGGACCCCTCCCCCGCCGTCTATCCTCCCAAACATCACCTCGGATTCACTTCTCCTTACGTCCTACCTTCCAGAAAGTCGTCGCTTTTCTGTTCAGAGAGTTGTTGCTATTCTTTTCTTCAATCTCCTGTTGAGTTCGTAGGTGTTCAGAATGGTTTGATCCCTATCCAGCTGAATTCCTGAGACCAGACGAAATCCAGGTCTCCTACTCCTCCGCCATCTTGCTCCTCTTTCTAACCCATTCATTCTTTAGTAAGATGTTCTTTAACTCCATGTATTTGTGGTCTTTCCAAATTTTTTCTTGTGGTTAACCATAAGTTTCATAGTGTTGTGATCTAAAAATATGCATGGTATGATCTCAATCTTTTTGTACTTGTTGGGGCCTGATTTGTGACCAAGTATGTGATCTATTCTGGAGAATGTTCCTTGTGCACTTGAAGAGAATGTGTATTCTGCTGCTTTAGGATGAAATGTTCTGAAATCCATCTGGTCCAGTGTGTCATTCAAAGCCATTGTTTCCTTGCTTGTCTTCTGCTTAGATGATCTGTCCATTGCTGTAAGTGGGGTGTTAACTCCCCTACTATTATTGTATTATTATCAGTGAGTTTCTTTATGTTTGTTATGTATTTATGTATTTATGATTTATGTATTTGGATGCTCCCAAGTTGGGGGCATAAATATTTACAATTGTCAGATCTTGTTGGAGAGACCTCTAAATTATGATATAGTATCCTCTTCATCTCTTGTTACAGTCTTTGATTTAAAAATCTAGTTTGTCTGATATAAGTATGGCTACTCTGGCTTTCTTTTAACATCCATTAGCATGATAGATGGTTCTCCATCCCCTCACTTTCAATCTGGAGATGTCTTTAGGTCTACAGTGAGTCTCTTGCAGGCAGCACATTTAATCCTTTTTTTTAATCCATTCTGATAGCCTGTATCTTTTGATTGGAGCATTTAGTCCATTTACATTTGAAGTAATTATTGACAGATAAGAATTCAGAGCCATTGTATTACCTGCAAAGTTGCTGTTTCCGGAGATTTTCTCTGTTCCTTTTTAGTCTTCGTTGTTTTTGGTCTTTCTTTCCCAGTCAAGGGTCCCCTTTAATATTTCTTGCAGGTCTGGTTTATTGGTCACGAACTCCTTTAGTTTTTGTTTGTCCGGGAAACTCGTTTTCTCTCCTTCTATTCTGAATGACAGCCTTGTTGGATAAAATATTCTTGACTGCATATTTTTCCATTCAGAACATTGAATATATGATGCCACTCTTTTGGCCTGCCAGGTTTCTGTGGAGAGATCTGCTGCTAGCCTGATTTGTCTTCCCTTGTAGGTTAGGGATTTCTTTTCCCTTGCTGCTTTCAGGATTCTTTCCTTATCTCTGTATTTTGCAAATTTTACTACAATATGTCTTGGTGTTGGCCAGCTTTTGTTGAATTTGATGGGAGTTCTCTGTGCTTCCTGGATTTGGATGACTCTTTCTTTCCCCAGATTAGGGATGTTTTCAGCTATAATTTGCTCAAATAAACCTTCTGTCCCTTTTTCCCCTCTCATCTTCTTCTGAGACTCCTATGATATGAATGTTTTTATGCTTTATGGAGTCGCTGAGTTCCCTAAGTCTACCTTTATGATCCAATACTTTTCTTTCCTGCTTCTTTTTAGCTTCATTATTTTCCATAATTTTATCTTCTATATCACTGATTCATTCCTCTCCCTCGTCCATCCTTGTTGTCATGGCATCCAGTCAGTTTTGTATCTTGGTTATAGCATTTTTTTATTTCTGCTTGACTAGTTTTTTAGGGCATCCCTGTAGTATCTTCTATGCTTTTCTCAAGCCCAGCTAGTATCATTATGATTATTGTTTTAAATTCTGGTTCAGGTATATTACTTGTATCTGTTTTGATTAGATCCCTGGCAATGACCTCTTCCTGTGTTTTCTTTTGGGATGAAGTCCTCTGTCTTGTCATTTTGTTTAGGTCACTGTTTTTTTGTGTGTGTATTAGGAAAGCTTCTTATAGCTCCTGCTCCTAAGAGTAATGGCTATATTAAGAAGAGGGCCTGGTGCTTCAGTAAGTGCTTCAGAGTGTGCACTCTGCTGTTGTGTTTTGACTGCTCTTTCTCTCATGTCAGCCCACTGCAGATTTTCTCCTTGCCTGCAGTGGGGAGTGTTTGGACCTTGTCTACGGTGTGGCAAGTTTTGACTAGGTATGTTCTGGTCTCCTTGTTAAAAGCAGCTAGATCTTCTCTCCCCTAGAGCTGAAGCTTTGCCGCACTCTATGATCAGTAGACTTGGTGCATTTGAGGGGTCTGTGCTGGTGTTCTAGGGGAGGGGCCTGCTGTGCTGGTTTTCAGGCTGGCTTGCCCTAGTAAGATACACCTGCAGAGTGCAGGGGGGTGGGACTTGGTATAAGTGGCTCCAGCCTCCACTGGGGGCACTGTGTTGCTCACTGAAGTCTGTCAGTGATGATGGGCAAGGGGAAAATGGTGCCTCCTAGCTCTCTCATTTCCAGAGTGGGGTGTTCTTGCCCGCCACTGTTCAGGAAGCCCTCACAGAAGAGTGTACAATCTCCCCTCTTGTGTCCCAGCATCCATCAGATCCTTGCCTTCACCCTGTGTCTGAGCTGTCTGGCTACCAGGTGGCACAGTGCTTCTGTGGTTTACCTCAGGCACATGAGCTGATCCTCTGGGGGAAGGTCTCACCACACTGTGGCTGGTGCTAGTTAGTCTTGGAAAAGAAGTCACATGACCATACAAGGGCTCAGAATTTATGGTAAAGCACAGCAAAAAGTCTGCACCAAGGTTTGCTGCCCTCAGCAGGTGTTTCTATTCTTATATTAATGAACAAGGCAGCATGATGGTGCCCACCAGCTCTTGTGTCCCCTCAGAGGCCATGCCACATCTCTCAAGTGCACTCCAAGAAGGAGAACTCTCTCCCATTGTTACCCAAGGGATGTTCGAACCATGCCATCTGCTCCCAGGCCTCTCCCCTTCTTTCCCACATGAGCATCTCTATACCCACCACGCTCTATCCAGTGGTGGTGCAGACTTCTAAAACTTCAGACTCTGAGCTCCACTGCTTATAAAAACTTGTGATAATCAGCCCCTCTAGTGTTCCTAGTTAGTGGTTTTGGGGAAGTGTTTGTCTTGCGCAATCCCCTGCATGCTGCTTTCCCTCTCTATCTCTTGCTCTCCTCTCTTCAAGATCAAGGCCCCCATCTGCAGCACCCCAATTCTTTTCACCTTGGAATCACGTCTCTGCACTTCCTACCTTCCATGATGTGGCTTTTTTCCCTCTAGGTCTGCAGTTTGTTCTCTCAGCATTCAGATCGATTTCTTGGGTGTTCAGAATGATTTTATATTTATCTAGCTGTGTTCAAGGGATGAACAAGCATAGGGTCCCCCTACTGCTCTGACATCTTAACTATTCCTTCCAAACTACTAAAGAGTTTTCATAAAAAGTGGTTTTCCTTCTGTAAGCTTCCATCATCATCCAGACTTCATCACCAAATGCAATTATTTTAACTCCTGTACCATTTACTACAGGTAGTCCCTTATCCCTACGAACTATGTACTTCACAATATTTTTTATCTTAATGGTTTTAGACAAGATTTTCTTGCCCTCTTACCATAATAGATTAATTTTAGTTTAAAAAAACTGAAGTATAATTAACATACAATGTTTTATTAGTTTTAGATGTACAACATATTGATTCAACAATTCTATACATTTTTCTGTGCTCACCACAGTAAATATAGTCACCCTCTGTCACCATAGTATTATTACAATATGATCAGCTATTCCCTTGTTGTAATTTTCATCTGTGATTTATTTTATAACTGGAAGTTTATACCTATTAATCTCCTTTATCTATTTTACCCATCTACCTACCCACCTCCCTTTGTAATCACCAGTTGTTATCTGTATTTAAGAATCCATTTTCTGTTTGTTTGTTTCTTTATTTCTTTGTGCATTTGTTTTGTTTTTTAGGTTCCACATGTAAGTAAAATCATGTTGACTTCATTCTCTGACTACTTAGCATAATAGTCTCTAGATCCAGCCATATTGTCTCTAATGGCAAATCTTATTCTTTTTTACAGCTGAATAATATTCCATTATATATATATATCTTTATCCATTCATCTGTCAGTGAACACTGGGTTGCTTCCATATATTCAATATTGTAAATAATGCTGCAATAAACAGAGGGGTGCATATATCTTTTCATATTAGTGTTTAGGTTTTTCTTGGGTAAATGACCAATAGTGGAATTACTGGATCATATGTTATTTCTTTTATTTTCTTTTTGAGTAAACTCAATACTGTTTTCCACAGTGCCTACACCAATTTACAGTCCTACCAAGAGTGCACCAGGTTCCCCTCACCAACACTTGTAATTTCTTGTCTTTTGCTACTAGCCATTCTGATAGGTCTAAGTTGATATCTCATTGTGGTTTTGATTGGCATTTCCCTGATGTTTAGTGATGTTGATCATCTTTGCTTGTGTCTGTGGCGATCTGTGTGTCTTCTTTGGGAAAACTCTATATTCAGATCCTTGGTTCTTGGTATTGAGTTGTATAAGTTTTTTGTTATTGTTGTTATATTTTGGATATTAACCCCTTATTAGATACATTATTTGCAAGTATCTTCTCCCATTCAGTGGGTTGCGTTTTTTGTTTTGTTGATGCTTTCCTTTACCGTGCAAGTGCTTTTTATTTTGATGTAGTTCCAAGGTTTATTTTTGCTTTTGTTGCCTTTGCGTGAGGAGACATATCTTAAGAAAATGTTGCCAAGACATTTGTCCAAGAAATTACCATCTATGTTTCTTCTAGGAGTTTTATGGTTTCAGATCTCACACTTAGATCTTTGATCCATTTGGAGTTTATTTTGATGGTGTGAGGGAGTACTCTAGTTTCATTCTTTTGCATGTAGCTGTCCAGTTTTCCCAGCACCATTTGTTGAAGAGATTATCTTTTCCCCATTATATATTCTTGCCTCCTTTGTCATAGATTAATTGACAATATATATGTGCATTTATTTCAGGGCTCTCTATTCTGTTCTATTGATCTATGGTGTCTATTTTTTACCAGCACCATACCTTGTGATTACTACAGTTTTGTAGTATATCCTAAAATCTGGGATTGTGATACTTCCAGCTTTGTTCTTCTTTCTTAAAATGGATTTAACTATTTGGGGTGTTTTGTCATTCTATACAAATTTTAGGATTATTTGTTCTAGTTCTGTGAAAAATGCATTTGGTATTTTGATGGAGTGTATATTAAATCTATAGATTGCTTTGAGTAGTATGGACATTTTAACAATATTCTTCTAATCCATGAACACAGAATTTATTTCTATTTGTGTTATCCTCAATTTCTTTCATCAGTGTTTAATAATTTTCAGAGTATAGGTCTTTGAACTCCTTGGTTAATTTCATTCCTAGGTATATTATTCTACTTGGTACAGTTGTACATGGAATTGTTTACTTAATTTCTCATTATTAGTGTATAGAAATGCAACAGACTTCTTTTTTGATTTTGTATCCTCTTTAGGATTTTTTATATGTACTATCATGTCATCTACATATAATGGCAGTGTTACTTCTTCCTTAGCATTTTAGATGCCTTTTATTTCTCTTTCTTGTCTCATTATTGTGGCTAGGACTTCTAGTACTATGTTGAATAAGAGTGGTGAGAGTGGACATTCTTATCTTGTTCCTAATCTTATAGGAAAAGCTTTCGGATTTTCACCATTGAATATGTTAGCTATAGGTTTGTCATATACGACCTTTATTACATTGAGGTAGGTTATCACTAAACCCACTTTGTTGAGCGTTTTTATCATGAATGGATGTTGTATTTTATGAAATGCTTTTTTGGCATCTATTAGATGATCTTAGGATTTTTATCCTTTCTCTTGTTTATGTGAAGTATCACACTGATTTGCAAATAATGAACTATCCTCGAATCCTTGAATAAATCCTACTTGATCATGGTGAATGATTTTTTTTAACATATTGTTGAACTTGTTTTGCTGATATTTTACTGAGGATCTTTGCGTCTGTGTTCATCGGGGATATTGGTCTGTAGTTTTTTGGTAATGTCTTTGTCTGGTTTTGCCATCAGGGTAATGTTGGCCTCCTAGAATAAATTTGGAAATTTTCCTTCCTCTTCTTTTTTTTTTAATAGTTTGAGAAGAATCGATATTAACTCTTCTTGAAATATTTGGTAGAATTCACTTGTGAAGCCATCTGGTCCTGGACTTTTATTTGTTGAGAGTTTTTTTATTACTGATTCAATTTCATTACTAGTAGTCTGTTCAAATTTTCTGCCAATTCCTGGTTAATTTTTCAAAGACTGTATCTTTCTAGGAATTTATCCATTTCTTATAGGTTGTCCAATTTTTTTAATGTAATTTTCATTATATTCTCTTAATCCTTTGGATTTCTGTGGTGTCAGTTGTTTCTCTTCTTTCATTTCTGATTGTATTCATTTGAGCCCTTTTCTCTTGATGGGTCTGGCTAAATGTATATCAATTTTGTTTATCTTTTCAAAGAACCAGAATGTGGTTTCATTGATATTTTCTATGTTTTTTGGTCTCTATTACATTTATTTCTGCTCTAATCTTTATTATTTTCTTTCTTCTTTCTTCAAAGCTCACTTTGAGCTTTGTCTATTCTTTTTCTAGCTCTTTTAGGTGTAAAACTGGTTGTTTTACATTCTTCTTTAGATTCTTCTTGTTTCCTGAGGTAGGCCTGCATTGCTATAAACATCCCTCTTAGAACTGCTTTAGCTGTGTCTCAAAGGTTTTTGGGCCATTCTGTTTTCATTTGTCTCCATGTATTTGTTTCTTCTTTAATTTCTTGGTTAACCCATTCATTGTTTAGTAGCATGTTGTTTAGCCTCCATGTATTTTTTTTTTTTTTCAGATTTTCTTTTTGTAATTCATTTGTAATTTCATACTGCTGTGGTCAGGAAAGATAGTTGGTATGATTTCAGTCTTCTTTAATTTATTGAGACTTGTTTGTGACCTCATGTGATATATTCTAGAGAATGTTCCATGTGCACTTGAAAAGAATGTTTATTTTGCTGCATGGGGATAGATATGTGTTAGATCTATGTGGTCTACTGTGTTGTTCAAAGCACTCTTTCCTTGTTGTTTTCTATGTGGATTATCTACCCTTGATGTAAGTCAGGTGCTATAAATTCTTCTACTGTTATTGTATTACTGTCAATTTCTCCCTTTATGCCTTTAATATTTGCTCTATATATTTAAGTGCTCCTGCATTGGGTGCATATTTACAATTGTTATATATGCCTATTGGATTATTCCCTTTATAATTATGTAGTATTCTTCTCTGTCTCTTGTTATAGTCTTTCTTTTCAAGTCTATTTTGTCTAAGTATTGCTACCTTGGCTTTTATTTCAATTGGCATGGTGTATGTTTCGCCAGCCTTTCACTTTCAGGCTGCATGTCTTTAGGTCTGAAGTGAGTCCCTCATGGGCAGCATATAGATGCCTTGTGTGTTTTTGTTTTTGTTTTTTTTAATCCATTCAGTTACCTTATGTCTTTTTATTGGTAGGTATGTACTTATTTTGTTGTTTTTTGGTTGTGTAATTCTTTTTTCCTTTCTTCTTCTCTTGTTTTCTTGTGGTTTGATGGCTTTCTTTAGTGTTATGCTTGGATCCCTTCCTCTTTATTTTTTGTATATCTATCATAGGGTTTTTGTTTGTGGTTACCATGAGCTTCATATATAACATCCTATGTGTATAGCAGTCTATATTAAGCTGATTGTCACCTAAGTTTAAACACATTGTAAAGGCACTAAATTTTTACTCCCCCCTTCATGTTTTATGTATGTGATGTCATATTTCACATTCTTTTATTTTGTGTATCTGATTTTTAGAGACTGTTTTTTATAGATATATATTTTTTACTACTTCTGTGTGTTAGAAGCACTTTTGTGCTTTTGGCTTTATAAGTGATTAATCTGCTACCTGTACTATATGTTTGCTTTTACCTGTAAAATTTTTTCCTTTCATAATTTTCTTCTAGTTATAGACATTTCTTCCCTCTCAAAGAATTTTCTTTAACATAGATTCTCCTCTTGGGTGTCCTGAAATTACATAGTAGTCATACATGTAAGTATATTAATAATTTTGGCACTTAGTATAATCTTTTAATCTGGAGAAGAATGTTCTCTCTTTCATTATTTCTGTGATATAATTCTCCTTTCACTTCTCTGTTTTCCTTTACTGGAATCCCTAGTATTAGCTGTAACTGTTTATGCTTCTTCATGCCTTTATTCAAAACCCTATCTCCATATTTTTTAGGTAATAATCTTAACTTTCAGTTCTAATGGATTTGTTATTTTGGTGATTAGTTTTACTTTTTCAGAGACACTTCTTGTTTATTTCAGATGGCAGTAGGATCTTAATGCCATATGGATAAAATGTCTTCTTAGATCACTCTGTTCTGCATTTAATATTTTAATGCCTAAGTTCTCTATATTCCTTGATGTATTTCTGCTTTATGGGGTCATTTTTTCCTTTCCCATACATCTTAAATATTTTTTAATGTGTAGGCTTTCATCAAATAAGATACTTGCTTATCTGTTCATATGAAGGAAGGAGACAATGAAAAAGAAGCTGACTGGGGGATCTGTATACACTTGCAGGGCTTGTACATTTATGGGCATGTCTTAGATTACATAGACAAGAAGCTATTCATGATGTTGTGGAAACCTACAATGCTCTATTATAGAGGTCTTTCTTTTCTCTCTAGGACTGAAATTTCTTAGAGGGTTTCTTGTTTGCTTTGCCTTGGTAGAAAATAGCTGTGATAAATTATACCTGGAGGCTTGAACAATTTAACTGTGGTTGAATTAATATCTGCCCTATCTTCAGTATCAATTCTCACTCCAGCCTTCCGTAGTACCTTACACTTAGGAGTGCCAATGATCTCCATGGTTTTAGCAGTCTGATTGTCTCTCTCACTAGGTGAATCTTCCTCTGGCCATTGTCTGGGCTTTATTTTCCTCTACTTCCTTTAGTCTTTACCTTTCTCCCTTTTAATCTTTTATTTATCTAAAAATGTGTTGAAATCTCTTTCATTAATAGCTCCCTTTTCATTGTCTATACCATTGTTATAACGTGTGTCCCTTTGCTATCATCAATTCTCATTTAATAAAGTTTAAAAGGCAGGGGAGAAATGTGGCCTATCTCAACTGTGCAAAAACTTGCCCTTCTAGCTAGTAATGAAAAGCAATAGAGTTTGTTACAAAGTATCTGAATTATAGGGAGAATTAAACTTGATTATAAAAGAAAACAAAACAAATGGTGGTAGCTAACCAAAAACAGTGATTCTTTAAGATCATCTAGAGGAGTTTTTAAAAAATAATTCCATACCTATTAAGAAAGAATGCCCAAGGTCCTGGTCTTTTTTATGCTCACCTTAAAATGTCAAATACAGTATCTTTCCAAATAATTTTTGGTGACTGTAATCTGCTAGCTCCTTAGGCACATGCTTATTGTACTTGGCTCAGTGTAAATAGAGGTATTTGAAGATGCAAGAGGGAGGTGACATCTTCAGTGTTTGACCAAATAAAACATGAGCAGGTAGAGAAGTCAGTATTATTTTACATGTTACCAAACTTAATTGTTCAACAAGGAGTGTAGAGGTCTTTGTTTTTTAATTTCTCCTCAAAGGCCTCTCAGAGGGTATAAACCCAAAAGGAACCCATCTCTCTTTAACTCACTTGGATTTTTGCCCTTCAAGTGCCAGAGGGAAATTCCATCTCTGAAACCATAGTGTGTCCTGACCTCTATGTCCAGCCACAACATGCTGGGGAGCCAGTATGAATACAGAGATGGGTAAAGGACATCTGTCAGGAAAGGTGATAAAAGGAATACAAAAACTGAGAGTACAAAATATAAAACTATTTTCAAATATAAAAAGAGTTCTTGTCTAGGATCAGGTCAATTTTTTTGTCCTTCTTTAAGGAAGGACCAGTTATAGGGAGGTATGTGATATTAAAGGCTTTTAAGTTGAAAAATACTATGTATTTGCATAGCACTTCATAATGAAAGGTTTTTATAGAAGCACCTGATTTAAGCATTAAAATCACTCTGAGGGGCGCTTGCATGGTGCAGTCAGTTCCAACTCTTGGTTTTGGTTCAGGTTGTGATCTTGGGGTTGTGAAATCAAGCTCTGTGCTCAGCATGGAGTCTGCTTAGAGTTTCCCTCTCCCTCTGCCTCTCCCCCCCTAAAATAATCTTTTTTAAAAATCACTTTGATATAAAAAGGACAAAATTTTAAAGTACTTTTTATACCACAGATCTGGAAACCAAGGCTCACATTTTTTTTCCCAAGATTACATACATTTTTGAAGGGCAATATCATAACTCAGAGTCAAGTATTCATTCTATCTTTAAATGCTATACTTTTTCCATCAAGTAACACTGACTTAAATTCATCAGTCAGAAACATTGACTCCTTTTATCAATTCCTCACCATGTCTGGTGGTCTTCCCAACTACCCTGCTGGCAATGATCCAGACTATAATCTATCATGGAGGTACCACACTATCAAGCAGGCATTTAATTCCTAAATTTCCAAATATGTTGAAGCTTAGAGAATCAAGTTCATAATTAAATATAGAAGTTGTGGAGGGTCAGCTCATCTGTTTAAAATGCCTGGTTAATACTCTGTAGATTCAATTTTTACAAAGCTCTTAGTAATGGTTCCCAAATCCTATTTGGAATCCCAAGTTTCAAAGCATCAAATTAGGCAATTACAGACAAGTTAGACCACCATAATATAGTTAAGCTCAGGACTCTGTAACTCAATGAAGTTGTAGGATATCTTTATCTTTGCTCAGAATTCTCTAAAATTAGGTGCAAGTCACTCTGATAAGTTTAGAATGATACTATCAGGAGTCATGGATTAAAATATTACCTCTCAGGAGAAAGGAGAGAATAGTATTTTCAATATCAAAAAAGAATTAGACTTACTAGATCTATATAATTTTCAGATTATTAAAATAGCTCTCACTTTATACAGAAAAAAAATTTGCTATCAAATAGCTTTTGGCTCTGTATAAGAAAAAGCCACTCAACAATGAAAATGGTCGCCTTAGTGAAATGGAGAACTTCTCATCACTCCAGATATTCTCTGAAAAAGCTTTAGAAAGGTTAGGTCCTAGTGTGAAAGCTTTGGTTAGACCTTTTAGCTCTATGACACTGTGTTACCAGTATTGTTGCCTTCATGCTAAGTAATCTTAATGACCCAGGAAACTGTTATGCCCCTTCTACCTTCCCTTCTGATCAATAATTACTGATGTATATTTGCTTATAATACTTACTTAAGTATAAATGCTTCTTGATATATTATTTTTAACATCAATGGATAAGAGTGATTTTAGAGACTTCAATGAGATGATGTAAGTTTGGAAAAATGGGACAGTTGTCATTCTCATCTTTATTTCATTGCCTCCTACTCTTTTTAACTTCCACTCTGATCAGATGTCCTATATAACTAAATCTTTTCTTGTAATTCATTATAGCAAACCCCCCTCCATTATCTGTATACATTTTTGAAAAGCGGAAGTATCAGAAAGGAAATATTGCAGTCCCATTGACCCTGGTGCATGTTCTTTTGGTGCCCATCAGTTTAATACGATGTTTAAAAATATGCTTTTTCCCTCTACCAACTTCTATTTGGTGTAATGCTGATGATATTTGTTGCTTGTAGAACCTGACTTTTGAACTGAGTTTTAAAATGTCAAGCTATTGAAGACTTGTTTTGCATACTTTTGTCAATGGAGCCTTACAGCATGAAGGGTGGTTGTCTTCATTGGGGTTTTTCCAATAGCAGACATTGTGACAGGGATTATAATATAATAGCTGACTTGAGAGGTGATTCCAGAAAACACCAATGGGGAGTAAATAAGTGAAACAGAACATAAGGTGACATCATTACTCACCCACGAAGTTATTACTCAGGACAAATGAAATTTAAGACATCTCACGGGAAAGAGCATGCCTCAGAGTTATCTCCCCTAAAGATGATAAAACTGGAACATTTATCCACCAAATCCCCTCTGTCCTTTGTCTTTAGCTGATTCCAGGGGCATTAACTCTGCCACTTCAGGCTTGCTCTGTGCTTGTAGGTCTGATCTCATAGCTGAAAAAAAGCCTTCAGGTAGAGTGAGGCTGAGTTGTTCCTGGCAAGTAACTTTTAGGTAGGTTGAAATGAGTGCCAAGGCACTGAATGGTCTGCCCCAATTGCATATCCTTCTGTCCAAAGATTAGTTTAAATCAGAATTAGAAATCTCATAAAACAGACACTAATTTGGAGTCAACAATTGGATGATAACTCGAGAGATGACCGGTGTTCCTCAAAGAATGGTCTGTGGGAACCTGGTATGAGGAATAATGACAGCAGTACATAGGAGGAAAAACAAAAAGGAGAAGTGGTCAAACAGGTTAGTCTAACTAAGTTAAACCATCTTAAGCAGCTTTAAGGACTGTGTCCTAATAAACAAACACTATAGATTTCCAAAAACAGGTTTTTTTTCTAAATTACTTGATATGCAGCAATTACAAAACTAACTTAACCCTCTTCCTATGGCCCATCTCTCTGGGCTGATATTCCATGGAACATGCTTTGAAAAATACTGATCTAGCATAGTCCTCTCATGCAGTTGGAGATCAGAGGCCTTGTCTAGTCAAGGTCATACAGATGATTAGTGATTAAGCTGGGCCCTGGTCCAGTGCTTTCCATTCTACCCTGCTGTCTCATTTCAGTTCAAGTGATCCATAGCTCCTGTTTCCTGAGCTGTTTTCAGAAGGACTTCTTGGCGGGGGAGGGGGAATGATTGTCAAGCCCTCTAGTAAAAATAAGTTCATGAAGTCTATCTAGTGAGCCTCTCAAGATAAAGAATCGTACACATCTGGAGTTGGTCAAGAGGTTTGCCATACTTACTTGTAGGTTGTTTAAAGTGACGCATTTTTCTGATATTCTGCTCTAGGAAGAAAAGCAATAATATAAAGTTCCAGTTAGAATAATTTTATGCAGACTAGGAGTGGGTGCCCCCTGGCAGATACCACTGCAGGCAAAGGGACACAGGTACCGCTTGGCCTCGTGCAATCAGGGAGGTACAGGCCAGTACAGATGTTCCCGGTATTTCCTCAGAGGCCGTAACTTACCCCAGATAGAGATTTTTAGGGAAGGAAAAGCTTTCCACTGTTCCGCTCTTCTCCTTTATTAACAATAAGAGCTGTCATATATTTGGGACACTTGCTTGTGATAGGGATTGTACTTGGCACTTTCTTTAATTTAGCTTACTTAACAACAACAATGTGAAGAATGTACGATTATTCCTTTTTGTTTCTAATGCAAGTAAACGGAGGCTCGAAGAATGTGTTCAACTTGCCCATGGTCCCCAGCAGTGAACAAGAGATTCTATTCCAGAAATAGAAGCCCATCAGTGTTAGCCCATGTGCTCTTCTTCCTAGGGACTACATTGGTCTGTACTCATTAATATTACATCCTCAATAAGAAGACAACAAATCAAGAGAAAATGAAGCAAATCCAATTGGTAAACTTGATAGTGATTAATAGTGGTTAGTAACATGAACAAGTTACTCCTCATAAGAGAGTCAAACATCTACTATTCCCCAACTTATTTGATGGTGTTCCTAAGAAAGACATTGCAGTTTGATTTGCCTGATAGAAATATAATCCCTGGATTGTGTTCTCCTTTACATAGGTAAACAGAACCTTTTAACTTAAGGAAAGTGTTTATCTTCTGCTTATTGTCCTAGAGAAGAGCAATGCAACGATGCAGCCTTTTTACAGCTGTTCTTTAAAAATAAAAACCAAAACTGCACCCACACAAGCTTTAACCTGTACAGGTACAGTCAATGATCCTAAAATAAGAAGCCATATGTTTGGAGACTAGAGAAATAAGAGGACAATAAATCAGACTTTCAGGCTTGCACAGATAGCTGAAGGGTGAAGCATTTGGTATTGACTATGTTCCTTAGATGCCCTGATTGTGCTGGGTGCAGTTACAATCAGTGAATAATAGATAGATAGTGAACACAGGGATAAAAAGTGTTGGGGGGGGGAGAATATTTTTTAAAGAGTCTAACAATTCCACAAAACTCAAAGAAGCAATGAGAGGTCTTAGAGAAAGGGTAAGATAAATGGCAACTTTGGGGTATTCTTAACCATAAATGATACTCTCCTCCAAACTGAGGACAGAATTGGGCTCAATAAATGCCATGACAAAACTTTTCACTGGTACTTGGCTACCTGGGGAGCAAATGAGTCAATGTGAGATAGTCTCTGAAGATTCCCACAGTGCCTTGTGCCTTCAATAAAGCTGAAGTTTCTGATGGCTGGAAACTGGGTCCAGAGGGCTGGCGAGAATGGAGAGGTACGGTTTGCCCTCTCCCCAGGACATTCACATTTCAGAGATAAGAAAAGAGGTTCTGACTAGCAAGCAGGTGGTGATGCTGTCATAGAGTATAGGGGAGGGATGGTAATGGCAATGTATTTCAAACCCTGACTTTGCAGATAACGGAAAGGCATTGCATATGGTAAATGGTCTATGCAGGGGGCCCTGAGGTCAGCCAGCAACAGCTGAGGAAGGAGGTTTTAGACTAGAGAACAGTGGCTGAAATGGAACAGATGGAGGCTGTATTAGGCACTGAGGTCACACCAGCCCTAAGGAGAGAAGTTGGCATGAATTATGCTGCCACATTGTAAGTGCAAATATGTGATTGCTTAGCAAATTAAAGAGGTAATGAATGAAGGATGGATTGGAAGGTGACAAGTCAAAGTTGCCAGAGTTATCATATGTCATTTAATCACACTGACATTTCACAGGAACGAAGAAAATAGGATCAAGAGACAGCATACTTTAGTCCAAAGAGCGAATGAATTGAGGTGAGGCATACTGACAGTTTACTCCATAATAAATAACTGTGTGAAATGAGCAAATGATTTATTGCTCTTTTTTCCTCTCCTTTTTAAGTAATGATGTTTTATAGCACCAACTATAATGCAAAGGGTCAGAAATAGAGGATTACTCTAAACTCAGTGTAGTTATTACCAATGAAATCAATAATTACAAGCAGTTTTTCTCAAAATGGAATTGAGACGTGAATCATACTTACAGTGTGTAAGATGTAATAACAACATATGGAAATTACATCAATGGTGAGATTTAGAAAGAAAGAAGAGGTTAAGGGCCTGAGTTTTGAATTCAGAGAGATTTGTATTAAATCCGAGTTTTTCACTCACTAGCTGTATGATATTGATGGACATCTAGGCTTTATGGCTCTTAGTTTTCTTATCTGTAAAATGAAAATGATGCCTATTTCATCAGTGGTTGTAGACATTAAGTTAGATAGTATTTCCTAGCACATGGCATATAAATAGCACTCAGTAAGTGGTAGAGTGTGTAACTTTCTTATGACTTACCTTCACAAGTATAGGTGTATGGGGGATGAGAAGAAAAGGGCAGAGGTAGATAGATTGTGAAGTACAAAATAGAACTATCTACTGGCCCAGTATACGAGAAAACTCCGCATTGTGATGCAGGGAATTGTTTAATCACTATATTGTACACCTGAAATATTATACTCTATTTTAACTAACTGGAATTTAAATAAAAACAACTCATTATTGCCCATGGAATATATATCAGGGATCACTTTTGAGTAAGACTTTACACATGGAGAATTGTGAACTGGAAGTCACAGTCATAGCAGCTCTCTACTTATTTGAAGGCTCAAAGCAGGCACCTGTTTTCATTGAATAAATATTCATTCATATGTGGTTTGAATTCAAAGTACTTTAGAGGCTTAAGTTACATGAGTAAACAAAACAAACTCCTGCCCTCATAGTACTTACATTCTAGTGTGGCAGATATTAAACCTAATCAATAGTAAATCATATGGTATTAGTAGTATAGCACATAATTTCGACATGTTTGGTCTTTTCCCATGAATTTTTCTGTTTGAGCTCTAGGGCTACTGAGAGGTGTATCACCTGTGACACTGTGAATTTCACTTGGTAGTAGTGTGATGTTAGAAATTAAGTCCTAAGGAACTACTAATACAGACTCAGAATATGGGAATTTTATGGTCTGGTAAAAATGACTATAGAAATGGACATGGCAATCATTGAAAAACTTTGAACATAATATACCTCTGGGAAAAATGGGTTGACCTATGTAAAATCCTATCCTATTTTTATCATGTTTATGTTGATACACTATTTAATGATAGGGGCGCCTGGGTGGCATTCGTTAAGCATCTGCCTTCGGCTCAGGTCATGATCCCAGGGTCCTGGAATCGAGACCCTTGTCGGGCTCCCTGCTCGGCAGGAGGCCTGCTTCTCCCTCTCCCACTCCCCCTGCTTGTGTTCCTGCTCTCGCTGTGTGTCTCTCTCTGTCAAATAAATAAATAAAATCTTTAAAAATAATAATAATAATAATGATAAGGAAATGTCTCCTCACCGTTGGTAAACTAAATGGACATCAAAACGAGATTGACAACATAACTGCCTGTCAAACCTGTAGGTTCTGAAATAGTAAAGGTCTGCTGTAGATGGAACTACTTCCTCAACCAAGCACTTCTAAAGGTTAGTGTGGGCTTTTTCATCTAAGAATCCTAGACATACGTTAGCCTTTTCTAAACCAAACAATTTATCAGTGTTTGTTTTGTTTCAGACAAGAGCATTCATTCTAGATAAGTAAAAAATTGATTTATCCAGAGGTATTTGATATCGTACAAAATGTCTACAAGGACCATGTACCAACCTTGGATACTATACAGCTTGAAATTGGGAAAATGCCTATCATACCACAAAGCTGTTTCAGTGGAAATCCCACTGCTTTTCTGCTAGTTAACTTGAGTCTACGGAAACAGGAAGGATAGGGCAGCACTTTTCTTAACTGATACGACAAACCCTACAACTCCATGAGACCATGCTTGCCAGGACTCCTTTGTCACAGAATGTTAGCTTTTACCTTTTATGTCTCCTGCAAAAGAGTCTGCTTGATGGAAGCTGGTCAAATGTCTATACCTAACGCCAAGGAAACCTGGGAATGATCATTTAATAATTCTACCGAGGGTAAGCCTAGATTCATGATACCGGAGAACCACCAGAACAGGGCAGAGATATTCAAAAGATTTGGGGCTTCCATAAATGACAAATGTGTCCTAAGAACCATGTTCACATTTTTTATCCAAGAATCTTTTCCTGATACCTTTGCAATTATTTTGATTCCATTAGTGCTTACTTCCCAAAAGGCCCAACTTGCACCTGTGGAAGAGCTTAATTGTATGAAGAGGTAGCTATTTCTACTCTTCTCAGGGTGGCTGACATGAAAATGGAAGTATGTTGGCCTGCCTACTTATTTTTATGTGCGTCCAGGCTAATATATATTGGTTATATTTACAATTAGAAAAGTTGCGTAGTTTTTATTAGAGATGGTTCTTAAGTTTTATGTCTCAAGGAATCCTGTCAGCTAGATCCCCCTGCTGCTATCGTATTTCCTAATTGGTTTTGAACAGTGCTGGAACGAGTGCCACAGATGAGGTCTTTCTGTTCATTTCATCATGTACATAAGCTGTATTGAAAGTTTACAATGTCTTGCAAAGTTGCTTAATTTAGTCTTAATGTAAGAGGATGGAGGCTCTTCTGTTATGAAATATAGAAAGATGTAAGGCAAGTGAGTAGCATGGGATAGTTTAGTCCAGAAAATACATAATATTTTCTCTGGGGGTGGGGGGAGCAACAGGATCCTATTTGGATTTTCATCATGATGACGGCTCTCACTCCAGCAATAGAGGGCTTGTGCTCTACAGATTTTATATAGTAAAGGGCTAAGACAAAGCTTGGATCTTCCTCCCTGGTCTGTTTAATAAATGCCTGCAAGATGGAAAAATGAAAGACTTTCCCTAAAAAAGAAAGCTATTTTTCAGCTCCCAGTCCCATACCTCTCAAGTAAATGGACACTTACCTTATCCCATGCAGCTACGAAAAGGTAATTGGAGTCCAAAGTGTAAAGTATAATGGATGGTTCTCGAGGCATTTTGAAGTGGTTGGGCTGTGTTTTGCACTATATGTGTGATAACATTCTTTATGGCCTGGAATCTTTTGTGTAAGTAAGTTTGCTTTTAGAATTTAATAAGCTTAGAGTTAGAAAATTTGGACATTTCTCTCGGACATTCAAAGATGGCCTCTTTCTGACTCCCAGAGAAATCACTCCATGGAGATCTCTCACAAAAACCATGTTAGTATTATTTTGTTTATTTTTAGTTACAGGATAAAAAAGAATAAATAAAGTAGTCTCTGCCTTTGGTATTTTCTCACGTGGTAAGATCTGAGCTTCTAAACCTGGGGGCTGGTCAGCTCCGATGAAAAGGTCAGGTTTTCATCCATGTATCCAAAACTTCCAACCCTTCAGTTAATGAACTGAGCTGTACTCTCACAAGACCTTAATCATAAACATTACTTGAATAGCTACTCTGCCAGGTACAGATGATTCCCTTCCTCAACAGCATCAGAAAGTATATTCATTTGTTATTGCTTTTAAGCCTAGCAGTATTCTTTTTTTTTTTTTAAAGAAAGATTTTATTATTTATTTGACAGAGAGAGACACAGCAAGGGAAGTGGGAGAGGGAGAAGCAGGCCTCCCGCCAAGCAGGGAGCCCGATGCGGGGCTCGATCCCAGGACCCTGAGATCATGACCTGAGCTGAAGGCATACGCTTAACGACTGAGCCACCCAGGCGCCCCAAGCCTAGCAGTATTCTAAGAGATGGAGAATTAAAGGAATTTACTGGCTATGGTCTTCCCTCCTGTCCATTTCTAAAAGTACCTAGATCATATTCTTCCCTTTTATCTCCGTGGAAGAGGAACTCTGTGAATGCATGCCAGGCAGTGCAGCGGGCTCTGTCCACGTATGATCCATATTTGATTCCAAGGTCAACATGAGCTGAATTTAATGATAATTTTTTTCTTTCTATTATAGTTGCAATATGTGATCATTGGTGATCACTTAAAACAAGAGTTTTCTCTGAAACCCAGAACCTGCCTATGCTCTTGACCCCAATGCTCCTAATTCTTACAGAAAATGATTCATTTTTCTCATTTCTAGTTTCAATTATTTTCTTCACTCTTCTTTCCCCTCATTCTACAGTTGTTCTCCAATCTCCCAATTTTCATCTCTTTCACAGTACTTCTGATTTTCTCCTCTTTTCCCTTCACTACCAAACTTTTAGAGATTGTTGTGTACATTCATGTTTATTTAACAGTTCTGGTTCAGTACACTAGCAACTATTTTCAGACTTAGTGAAAACAGTTCTTACAGAAGCTACTGAAGTCTATCTTACTACCGCATAGCTCTTGTTCACTCTTCTGCTTTCCTCCTTTGTGTGGCCAGTGATACTTCTAAGGAAATTTTCCTTTAGGTCCTTGATAGCACTGTCTTCCTGTTCTTCTTCCAATTCTTTCACTGTTATTCCTTCATCTCCAAACCTAGGTTCTCTTGCTAACCAAGCACCTTGTACACTGGTATACCCTGTTGATCTCTCATTTCTCTTTTTTGTCTCCAGAATCTTTCCCTGATTCATGGCATTTACCCCCTTACCTCTCATCACTAATATTCTCTATCCCAAAACTATCTTGAGAAACCTGTTAGTCACATGGATGTTGAATGAATGACTCCTATACACTGTGCCCAATGTATAATTTTTTTCAGACATATTACTTTAAGCTGCTACATACACAGTCCTAACTAACTTTTTATTTTTGCCTTCTTGCTTTGAAGAGGGACATATTATATGAAGCTGTAGTAGTTGTGTTATAATCTTGAAACCGAAAGCAAACAAACATGGGAAGGATGGTAGATTCAAAATATGACAAGAGTCTGCACCCCTGAAGGTGTTTTTGAGTAGCAGGACTCATCCCAATACCTACCACTATCTGGACTTCATTTATGAAAGTAACAAAAGCCCCTCTTTAAGCTAATATTAGTGGAAAATGTGTGATATACAGCAGAATGCATTCGTATATGATACATTAATCTTCCTTCTCTCCAACATTTCCTTCCACCTCTAAATCTGTTCCTTATACGTGCTCGCTTTGGCAGCACATATACTAAATCGGTTCCTTATATTTATTTCTCTAATAACAATGATTTCACCATCCAAACAATAGTGAAAGCTTTTTAACCACTATGATTTAATTCTTCAACCTGAACAACAGTTTGGTCCCCAGATATATTTGATCTTTCCCTGCTTCCATTCCCATTGTCATTCATAAGAAACCATTGGACAATTTCAACTATTTTCTCACTGGTATTCTACCTCCAGTGTTCTCTCACACCCAAAGCATGTTCTTTTCCAGGGATTCTCAAACTATCATATTGATCATCATATAGTTACATCTTGTCATTTTTTTTTTGTTACTACTAACAAAGCTGCAAAGTTTTTGAGTGATTTGTATCCTTCATATAATGAAGATACTAGAGTAATTCTTTAAAATAAAAATTTCTTAAGCAAAACTATTTTTTTTTTGAGAGCTAGGGTAAAGGGCTAAATGTAGCTAGTGAATTAGTAATCATTTTAGATAAATCCCTTGGGAATATTTTTTTCTTTCCACATGAACATTATCTTCCATGTGTGTTAGGGCAGGGAAAGGAAATTGAGGATCATGATATAAAAATACATTTTCTTAGTGTGACAAAAAAAATGTAAAGTTTTGAATGAGTCCTTTGCTCTATATATGCTTAACATCCTCTTCCTCCATCACTTTATACAACCCTAGCATTCTTTCCTATTTCCCTGCTTTGAATACCATGCTGTCTGTATCTGAATTATCCTTTCTCCAACTTGTAAACACAGCATATCACCTCTTCCAGGAAGCCTTCTTTACACACAACCCAGACCTGAATGAATCTCCGTCATTTGAATATACTTGTATTATGGTACTCATCCTCATATATTGTAACTACAACATTATTTCCCACTGTCAAATTTACCTAAAGCACAGTCTATATCTGTTTTTAAGTAGCATTTATGTCAATTAAGAAATCTTTGGTCTAGTAGAAATTGTTTCGTGTATGTTTTTGCAATGCTCATCAGCCATGGCCACAAGAGAAGATACAGGAGAGGCTGAGGAAAAACAGTTTCTTATACCCACAGGTCCTAGAGACAGGAGCATGCCCTGCATGGCCACATAAAACAGCAGGGTAGTCAAGAGGCAGAAGGAGCAGGATCAAGGGGAGAATCTAGGCCATTGTTTTTATTGGGGTTTCCATAGGAAAGTTGAGACAAAGTAAATAGTTCAGGATTGGCTAGGCTCTAATCCATATGCGTAGTCTCTAGTTGCCTGGCACCCAGCCCTGGGATGATTAAGGCAGAGGGAGGAATAATGCTTCCTGACTGTACCAGCCAGGTAAAGGAGATAAGGCTCTGTATCCATTAGTTTACTTATCAAAGGCATGCTCTAGGCTGAGCCTTTTGCTATCTGTAAGAACCAGCTAGCACCTCTCCCCAGCCAGAAAAGTCACAACGTAAGAATGGGAAATAAAAACTATAAACAGTACAGAAATGAATTATCCCATACAAATAGTTAGAAAAATGAAACTGAAAGTTGGTACTAGTCAAGAAGCCTCAATAGAAGGTAAAGGGCTATAGTGAAGTTTAGGAAAGAAATGTAGACAGCCCAGGAAAGCAAATGTTAGCACATAACTGTAAATGTCTCTTAGCAAACTGAAAGCTAAGATGCTTGTAAAAGATGGTGATGCTTTGCCGTTATATCTTTAGAATCAGGAGTGGTTTCACTAATTCTGCAAAGTACAATTGACCCTTGAACAACATGGGTTTGAGCTGTGCAGGTCCAGTTGTACATGAATTTTTTTTCTGATAAACAATATAGTACTGTAAATATATTTTCTTTTTTTTTTTTTTAAAGAAAGAGACAGAGTGTGTGTGAGCAAGGAGGGACAGAGGGAGAAGGAGAGAGAGAATCTTAAGCAGGCTCCACACTCAGCACGGAGTCGGAAGGGGGGCTCAATCTCACAACCCTAAGATCATGACCTGAGCCGAAATCAAGAGTTGGATGCTTAGCTGACCAAGCCACCCAGGCACCCCTTTTCTTTTTTTTTATTATTATGTTCAGTTAGCTAACATAGAGTACACCATCAGTTTTTGAGGTACTGTTCATCACAACACATGCCCTCCTTAATACCCATCACCCGGTCACCCTATCCGCCCACCCCCCTCCCTTCTGTAACTCCCAGTTTGTTACCCCTTATGATTTTATTAATAACATTTTTCCTTTCTCTAGGTTGCCTTATTGTAAGAATATGGTATATAATACATATATAAAATGTGTTGATATTTAATGTTATGGATAAGGCTTCTGGTCAACAGGAAGCTCTAAGTGATTTACATTTTTGAATAGCCAAAGTTACATGCAGATTTTTGACTATGTGGGGGGTTGGCACCCCTACATAAGCAAATCTCAGAAAGCTAAACCAAGCACCTAAGAAAGGGTTAAGGTAACAAAAAGCCATATGTGGTCACTGCCAACTGGGGCCAAGCACCACAAACTTTTATTGAAGGGGACCATCTTGAACTACATTAAACAAAATCATTTAATATCTGAGGAGAAGGGAAAAGGATTCCTCTATTGAGGAAAAGCAGCAGAAATATATTAAATGGGGGAAGAGAAGCCAAGGGGCAATTTCAGAAGTAGCAAGAGACAGACTGAAATTGTAAAGTAAAGCAACCAAATACAGAGTGGACCAAATTGACAGCTTTGGAAAACTTTTTAAACACTTTAGAATTATTTTTTTATTAAAACTTGCCTTCCTGGGCACCTGGGTGGCTCAGTCATTAAGCATCTGCCTTCGGCTCAGGCCATGGTCCCAGGGTCCTGGGATCGAGTCCCACATCAGGATCCCTGCTCAGCAGGAAGCCTGCTTCTCCCTCTTCCACACCTCTGCTTGTGTTCCCTCTCTCGCTGTGTCCCTCTCTGTCAAATAAATAAATAAATAAAACTTGCCTTCCTGGGGCACCTGGGTGACTCAGTTGGTAAGCGTCTGCCTTGGCTCAGGTCATGATCTCAGGGTCCTGGGATCGAGCCCCATATTGGGTTCTCAGCGGGGAGCCTGTTTATCCCTCTCCCTGCCATTCTGCCTGCTTGTGCTCACTCTGTCAAATAAATAAATAAAAATCTTTAAAAAAAAAAAAACTTGCCTTCCCTTCTAGGGGCACCTTAATGGCTCACAGTGGGCTGAGTGTCCGATTCTTGATTTCAGCTCAGGTCATGATCTTAGGGTCCTAAGACTGAGCCCCATGTTGGGCTCTGCGCTCCATGTGGAGTCTGCTTGTCCCTTGCCTTCAAATAAATAAATATTTTTTAAAAAATTGCCTATTAATACTACAATTTTAGCTGCTGATAATGTGAAGCAAGCACGGTCCAGAGGATGTATTAATTCATGTAATGTTCATAGTAATCTTGTGAAGTATGAAATATTAATACCCTTTTACAGATGAGACCCTGGTCCTCAGAAAAAGGAAGAGAATACTGGAGTCAATGCAGACCTCCTAGTCTCTATGGTGAATGCTCTTAGCCACTTCGCTATAGTACCTCCTTGTTCAAAGAGGTACTTGAAAATATATGACAAAGAATAGAAATGACAAGCCCTACAAGGAAAAAGTTATTGTTAGTAGTTCCTGGGCCTTTTAATTGAGCTAGATGCAGATTAAGAAATGGGATTGAAAAGGTAAATAAAGAAAAAAATTAATAAACCTCTTATCATAACATTAGACACTTGTAAGGACCTTAGAGTTTCCATTCACCAGAATATTTAATAAGCCAGGAAACAATGCATACACAGAATTATATATCTCAGTATGTCAGTTATCTTTCTCTTCCCCCGCCACTATAGACATGCACTCATTTGTAGCATTTGTCTCTATTTTCTGACACATAAGGAAAAGGAGTATTTGGTAAAGCATGTAAAATGCAAGTGATCAGTTGCTTTAGACAAATATTTTAGTTCCAGAATGTTTATAGCATGTGTTTTGATGTTTCCAAATTACCATATGCTTTTATTATAAACAAGGACTGCTTCATTTGTTGAATAGCAATGATACATTATGGTGACTGTTTCTGACACTGAGTTTGAAACTTAAAAGGGAAAAAGTAACCTCTGAATATTCTCAACCTTGCCTTCCCTGTTTTAGAGATAAAAGCTGTTTGCATTTTACCACCTACTGTTACTATAGTGTCTTTCTCAAATTTGTTTCAATCACCACTGGGCAAAGACATAATTTTTAATCTGTAAATATTGACTTTAAATTTTTTAAAAATTTCCACATTGCTAAGTGGGTAGGAAAAATATTGCTACAATCATAAACCTCCTAGTTTTCAATCTCATAGTACAAACCATCTTACTTTAAAAACTTAAAAGCAATTCTTCATGCAACTGAATCCTAGCTGGAGTTGTGTGGGATGACGTGGCAAAAGCTGAAATGGACGACTCCAACATCCCAGAACTGTGTCTGCCTGACAGAGCAATGTATACAAACCCGTTCCTGTCTTTTATTGGGCTGCACCAAGTGTACAATTCTCCAGTGAGCCCAGGAGTCAGAAACTGTCAATTACAAAGAAACAGTTGGCAGACTGAATGAATATTTGTGTGTAATTATCACAGCATCCACCAGCAGCAAAGACTCCGGAATGGTGCACACAAATGTTAGTGTCCTTTCCATTTTTACACTGTGTGATATCAATGCCTAACAGAGGTGATGAGGCAGGATGCAGGCAATTTATTTTGCCAGCCACATGTAACCGGAGATGTTACTCATCACTGAACAGTGACTGCTTTTGCCAAAAGCATTATTTTCAAATATTTAAAAGTCTCAGCTTTCCTTTGGCCATCCTAGAGCTCCCTTCTCCTCTAGCTTTACAGTCCTAAAGGACAATGGTCAGGACATGCTTTTAAACAGTCATAAGCTCTCAAACAATGAGCCTTTCTAGAGTCCCTTTTCCTCATATATAAAGATGGAGTTGATATTCTAATTCAGATATTTTATGATATTGTAATATCCATATTTCCTTTCAGCAAAACCTTCAGAGGGGAAAGTCCAAACTTGATGGCTCTGTGAAATGCATTGTTAGTGGCATCAGCAATCCACTGGCTTTGTACGAGCTCTTTAGGTTGTTCAGAGAGGAGAAAAAATAAGAATTAGCACCTTCCCTAAGAGTGGTGGTTTTTTTCTGAACTATACTTCTTCTAAAAATAATATTTTTTCATTTTTTGTGGTCACTCTTTTGAAAATCTAAAAAGGTTCTGCATCTTCTTGCCAAAAAAATTTATTACATGTTCATGTGTATACACATACCCATGATGCATATGATTTGTGCTGTCATAAAGGGTCTGTTGCTTAGAAGATTCTCACAGTTACTTTATTATTTGATGTCACTATCTTGAATTATTAACAATTCTGAATTTTTCTTTTGTAAGAGAAGTCCAATGGGATAATGCAAAGGAGCAGAGGAGAATGGGAAATAGGTGTGTGTCCCCTGTGCTTGCCATTTTATTTGCATATAGAATTCACAATGCCTGAGGACCACAGAATGCCGGTGGACCCACAATGTGTGGGGGTGCAGCAAGATTCAAAGCAAGAACAAGGTAAATGTGTATATCTACTACAGATGCGCAAGGGTACCAAGAGGCCAGGCTTTCAGATCAAACCAGAACTTGTTCCAAATACAGAAAGGTGACCGTGGTGTTCTAAGAACAACACATAACCAAAGAAAGAATCCTACTGTATCCTTACTTGTTTCTGCTACTTCCCTGTATTAGCCAATAACCTACACTGAAAACAATGACATAGAAAGACAGGGCAACCCATAGTCCTTTTTTTCCATTAAGTTCTTCCTGACACATCAGAAAGCTATAAGTAGTGAGTGTGGATAGAGTATATTTGTACCAAAAAGTGAAGTAAAAACAGTTGTGTTAGTTTTGTGCAGTGTTTTTGCTATTCTGGTGAGAACAAAATACATATATACAAACTACAAAGGAAGAATTGTGCAAGTTTGGTAATTCTGCATACAGGTTAAATGCTTTAATATTTGCATTTAAAATTTGCATTGCACAATATAGAGATGGCCCTTGAACAGTATGGGAGTTAGGCATGCCAACCCCCCAACACACTAAAAAAAAAAAAAATCCACATTAAACTTTTAACTCCCTAAAAACTTAACTACTAACAGCCTACTGTTTACCAGAAGCCTTACCATAACATAAACAACAATTGATTAACACATATAACATACAAAATAAGTATTAAATACTGTATTCTTACAATAAAGTAAGCTAGAGAAAAGAAAATCATAAGGGAGAGAGTTCAGAGAACGATGGTAGAGTAGGAGAATCGTGAGCTCACCTCCCACGAACACACCAAGGAAACAACTTCAAGTATTGCAACTCACTCGGAAAAAGATTGGAAGACTGGCTGAACAGATCTTCCATGGCTGGTCATAGAGAGAAGGCCACATCAGAAAAGGTAGGAAGGGCACAGTTGTAACTGGGAATCAACTCCCTGACATGTCCCTCTTATGTGTGGGTTGTCATCATAAACAAGAAGGAGTGAGGGGATCAGGCCCCACATCTGGCATCCCCTAAAATCCCTAGCTCTGGGGACTCACATTGGAAAAGCCAGTTCCCATGTCTAGCTTTGAAAATCATCAGGGCTTAACTCTGGGAGAGCCAAAGGGCTAAAGGAAACTGACTCTCCACACTTAAAGAGCTGGCATGCTCTTATTTAACTTGGCCTGAGACATAGCATAAAAGCAGTCATCTGTAAAGTCCCTGAGATATGCAAGGAGATTTATAAACTAATTTCAGGACAAGTACAGTAGGGGCAGGATCGGTAGGAGCTTTCTCTGGGAACAAAAGTGCTGATGGGTGTCCTTTGTCTTGCCTTCTTCCAGCCTAGATAGCCAGGCACTTTCAGGAGCCAGTGCTGACATTCTCCATATACCTTGCTACCACCATGAGCACTCTCCTGGCATTCCCACCTGATCCAACCCACCTGCCCCAGCAGATGCCCCTCCAAAGAAGCTCCTACACAATACTTGGGGAAGATGGGAGCAAACCCTGCCCATCAATGCACCCTGGGTTTGTGCAATTGGGCCTCACAGAGAGCAAGCCCTGCACACCAGTATGCCTCAAGCAGTCACAGCTCAGCCACAAAAAAGAACACACACAGCCACAGAGAGGACATGGATGGAGTACCTAGTTCTGGAGACCAGAGGTGATTATGTTATAGGGCACCAAAAGAACCCTTTTACACAAGGCCAGTGCTTTAAAGATCAGAAGATAGATCCGACCTACTTAATAAGAAAACAAACAAAAAAGTTAGACAAAATAGAAGACAGAGGAGTATGTCCCAAATTAAAAAAAAGACAAAATCACAGAAAAAAAGGCTACATGAAACAGAAATAAGCAATATGACTGATAAAGAGTTCAAAGTAATGGTCATAAAAATAGTCAAGACTTTAGAGGGTACAGAAGAATGAATCAATGATTGAGAAAAAAAGGTAATAGAAAGCAACCTGGCTGAACAGCAAAAAGACAAAGAGTAACAAATGAGGATTAAGGGATCCCCCAAACATTATCAAGCATAATAGTCACATTATAGGGATCCCAGAAGGAGAACAGAAAGACAAGGGGGCAGAAAACTTACTTGAAGAAACCTATCCATGCACAGAGAGCCCCAACAAAATGAACCCAACGAGCCCAGCAATGAGATACATAACAATTAACAAAAAGAAAAAAAGAGTTTTAAATGCAGCAAGACAAAAGCAAACAGTTAGTTACATACAAGGAAAACCCCACAAAGCTGTCAGCTAATTTTTCAGCAAAATTTTACATGCCAGAAGAGAGTGACATGATAGATTCAAAATCTTGAAAAAAACCTATAACCAAGGATACTCTACTCACCAGGTTTCTCATTCAGAATTAAAGGAGAGAGAAAGCATTTCCCAAAGAAAATTTAAAGGAGTTCATCACCACTAAACCAGCATTACAAGAAATGTTAAAGAGAATTCTTTAGTGGAAAGAAAAGGCCATAAGTAGATGAAACTTAGGAAAGAAAGAAATTACTAAAAAAAAAATACGGTAATGGTAGTAATCAATAACTTACAAAGCTAGAAAGGAGTTTAAAATAGTAACATCAATTATATATGCAGGACTTAGTCAAGGGATACATAAAAAGATGTAAAATATGACATATAAAAATGGAGGACAGAATAAAAATTTAGTGCTTTTAGAATGTTCAAACTTAATAACCATCAACTCAATTAGACTGCTATACACATAGGGTGTTATATATGAGCCTCATGGTAAGCACAAACCAGAAACCTGTAATAGATACACAAAAGGTAAAAAAATGATCCAAGCATACAATAAAGCCATCAAACCATAACACAAGACAGCAAGACAAGAAGAAAGGAACACAGAAGAACTATAAAAACAACCAGCAAACAATTAACACAATGGCAATAAATACATACCTATAAATAATTACTTTACATTAAAGGGTCTAAATGCTCCAATCAAAAAACATAGGATGATTAATTGGATTAAAAAAAAAAAACAAGACCCATCTATATGCTGCCTACAGGAGATTTTTCAGACCTAAAGACACTTACAGACTGAAAGTGAATGGGATGGAAATATTTATTTGATGCAAATGGAAGCAAAAAAAAAAAAAAAAAAAAAAGCTGGAATAGAAATACTCATAAATCAGGTAAAATAGACTAAAGCAATGACTGTAACAAGAGACAAAAAAGGTCATTACATGATGATAAATGGGTCAATCCAACAAGAAGATATAACAATTGTAATTATCTATGCACCCAACACTGGAGCACCTAAATACATAGAATAAATAGTAACAGACTTGAAAGGAGAAATTGATAGTAATACTACAATAGTAGGGTACTTTAATACCCCACTTACATCAATGGATGGATCATTAAGACAGAAAACCAGCAAGAAAATAGTGGCTTTGAGCCACACATTCTTTTCAAGGGCCACACAGAACATTCTCTAGGATAGATCAATAAATTTAAGAAGACTGTAAATACATCAGGTATCTTTTCCAACCTCAATGGTATAAAACTAGAAATCAATTGAAAAAAACTGGAAGAAACACAGACATGTGGAAGCTAAATAACATGTTACTAAATAACCAGTGGGTCAATGAAAAAATCAAAGAGGAAATAAAAAACTACACAGAAATAAATGAAAATAGAAATACTACAGTTCAAAATCTTTGGGACAGAGCAAAAGTAGTTATAAGAATGAAGTTTACAGTACTACAGGCCTACCTCAAGAAAAAACAATACCAAACAATCTATCCTTACACCTAAAAAAACTAGAAAAAGAAGAACAAAGCAAGCCCAAAGTTAGTAGAAGGAAGGAAATAATAAAGGCCAGAGAAGAAATAAATAAAATAGAAACTTAAAAAACAATAGAAAAGATCAATGAGACTAAGACCTGGTTCCTTGAAAAGATAAACAAAACTGATATACCTTTAGCCAGACTCATCAAGAAAAAAAACAGGACTCAAAGAAATAAAATCAGAAATGAAAGAGAAACATAAAATAATAATAAAAAAAAGATCAGAAAAGTAAAAAAAAAAATGAAAGAGAAGTTACAACGGACACCAGAGAAATACAGAAAATTACATGCCAACAAATTGGACAACCAAGAAGAAATGGATAAATTCCCAGAAACATACAGTCTTCCAAAACTGAAATAGATAGAAATACAAAAATTTGAACAGATCAATTACTAGTAATGGAATCGAATTGGTAATTTTAAAATTCTCAACAAATAGAAATCCAGGACCAGATGCATCACAGGTGAATTCTAACAAACTGTTAAAGATTTAATACCTATCTCTCTTAAACTGTTCCAAAAAATAGAAAAGGGAGGAATGCTTCCAAATGAATTCTATGAAGCCAGCATTACTCTGATACCAAAACCAAAGACATTACAAAAAAAAAAAAAAAAAAAATTACAGACCAATATCCCTGATGAACATAAGATGCAAATGTCCTCAGTAAAATATTAGCAAACAAAATTCAACAATACATAAAAAGATCATTCACCACAATCAAGTGGGATTTATTCCAGAGATGCAAGAATAGTTCAATGTACATAAATCAATCAACATGATACACATTAACAAAATAAAGGATAAAAATATTATCATCTCAGATGCAGAAAAGGCATTTTATAAATTCAACATATGTTCATGATTAAAACTCTGAGGAAAATGGGTTTAGAAAGAACACATCTAAACCTAATAAAGCCCATATATGACAAACCCACAGCAAATATCAATAATGAAAATCTGGAAGCTTTTCCCCTATGATCAGGAACAAGAATAAGTATATCTACTCTCACCACTTTTATTCAGCATAGTACTGAAAATCCTACCCATGGAAATCAGCTAAGAAAAAGAAATTAAAGGCATCCAAATTGGTAAGGAGGAAGTAAAACTGTCCCTATTTTCAGGTGACAAGAAAATAGAGAAAATCATAAAGAGTCCATCAAAAATCTAAAATAAATGAATTCAGTAATGTTGCAAGATGCAAAGTCAAAACAACAAAACTCTGTTGCATTCCTATACACTAATAATGAAATAGCTGAAAGAGAAATTAAAACAATCTCATAATTGCATGAAAAAGACTAAAATGCTAGTAATAAATTTAGCCAAAGAGGCTAAAGACCTGTACTCTCAAAACAGATACTGATAAAAGAAATTGAAGACAACAAAAGTGGGAAGATATACCCTGCTCATGGAGAGGAAGAATTAAAATGTCCATACTACACAAAGCAATCTACAGATCAATCAATGCCTATCAACACACCAACAGCATTTTTTTTACAGAACTAGAACAAAAATGCCACAAATTTGTATGGAACCACTATGACCCCAAATAGCCAAAGCAATCTTGATAAAAAACGAACAAAGCTGCAGTTACCACAATCCAGATTTCAAACTATATTACAAAGCTAGAGTAATCAAAACAGTATGGTACCAGCACAAAACCAGACATATAAACCAATAGAACAGAATTGAGAGCCCAGAAGTAAACCAGTGTTTATATGGTCAACTATATTTTTGCCTCTTTTGTCATAGAGGCAAAAATATACCATGAGGAAAATATAGTCTCTTCAAAAATGGTAATGGGAAAACTGAACCACTTTTTTACATGATATACAAAAATAAACTCAAAATGGATTAAAGAACTAAATGTAAGATCTGAAACCATAAAACTCCCAGAAGAAAAATAGGCAGTCATCTTTTGGACATCAATGTTAACAATTTTTCTTTGGATCTGTCTTCTCAGGCAAAGGAAACAAAAGCAAAAACAAACAATTGAGATTACATCAAACTGAAAAGCTTTGAATAGCAAAGGAAATGACCAACAAAATGACAAGGCAACCTACTGAGTGGGAGAAGATATTTGCAAATCCTATATCTAATAAAGAGTTAACATCCAAAATAGGTAAAGAACCTATACAACTCAACACCCCAAAAAATAATAATAATCTGATTAAAAATGAGCAGAGGGGAGCATGTGGGTGACTGTTACTTAAGCATTTGACTCTTGATTTCAGCTCAGGTCATGATCTCAGGGTGGTGGAATTGAGCCCCACATCGGGCTCTCCCTCTCTGTCTCTGCCCCTCTCCCCACTCAAGCTCTTTCTCTCTCTCTCTCTCCCAAAAAAAAAAAAAAAAAAAAAAAAATGAGCAGAGGACCTGAAATAAGCATTTTTCCAAAGAAGACATACAGATGGCCAACAGACACATAAAAAGATGCTCATCATCACTAATCATTACGGAAATGCAAATCAACAATGAGATATCACCTCTTACTAGTCAGAATGACCAGTATCATAAAGATGAGAGATAACAAGTGTTGGTGATGATGGGGAGAAAAGGGAACCCCAGTGCACTGTCGGTAGGAATATAAATTGGTACAACCACTATTGACAAAAGTATGGAGATTCCTCAAAAAAACTAAAAATAGAAATACCATATGATTCAGTAATTCCACTTCTGGGTATTTACCTGAGAAAAACAAAAACACTAATTTGAAAAGATACATGTACCATATGTTTATGTAGCATTTTTTACAATAGCCAAGATATAGAAGCAACTTAAGTGTCCATTGATAGACGAATGGATAAAGAACATGTGGTATATGTATACAAAGTATTACCCAGATATAATAAAAGAATGAGATCCTGCCATTTGCAATAACATGGATGGACATAGAGGACATTATGCTAAGTGAAATAAGTCAGACAAAGACAAATACCATATGATTTCACTCCTATGTAGAATCTAAGAAGCAAATGAACAACAGGAGAAACAGACTCACAGAGAACAAACTAGTGGTTGCCAGTGGTAAGGTGAGTAGGGCGATAGGCAAAATAGGTGAGAAGGATTAAGGTTTACAAACTTCCAGTTATAAAATAAATAAGTCTGGGGTGCCTGGGTGGCTCAGTTGGTTAAGCATCTGCCTTCGGCTCAGGTCATGATCCCAGGGTCCTGGGATTGAGTCCCGTATCCAGCTCCCTGCTCAGCGGGGAGTCTGCTTCTCCCTCTCCCTCTGCCCCTCTCTCCTACTCGTGCTCGCTCTCTCTCTCTCTCACATAAATAAATAAAATCTTTAAAAAAAAAATAAGTCATGGGGTTGAAAGGACAGCATAGGGACTATAGTCAATAATATTTTAATAACTTCATGTGGTGACAGATGGTAACTGCACTTACCATGGTAAACATTTCATGACATAAATAACTGTTAAATCACTATGTTGTACACTTGAAACTAATAAGTCAACTGTACTTCAATTAAAAATTATAAACAAAAAAGAAAATCAAATATATTTATAGTATTGTGCTGCAGTTATCGAAAAAAAAAAATCTGTTTATAAGTGAGCCTATGCAGTTCAAACCTATGTTCAGGTGTCAACTGTAAATATGAATGATAAAAATACATGCCAATAATATTCTAGGCTTCTCCCAGTTTTTATTTAAATCCCAGTTAGTTAACATACAGTGTAATATTAGTTTCAGGTGTACAGTTTAGTGATTCACATGTCAATAATTTAAAATTATTTCATTTTTCTTTTCTTAGAAATAAAAATGCCAAGTCAAAAGACAAACCATGGGAGAAAGGAAAAACTGTATATTTTAGTACTTTAAAGATACTATAGTTTCTAATGAAGGGGGGGAAATCGGAGGGGGAGACGAACCATGAGAGACTATGGACTCTGAGAAAGAAACTGAGGGTTCTAGAGGGGAGGGGTGTGGGGGGATGGGTTAGCCTGGTGATGGGTATTAAAGAGGGCACGTACTGCATGGAGCACTGGGTGTTATAGGCAAACAATGAATCATGGAACACTACATCAAAAACTAATGATGTAATGTATGGTGATTAACATAACATAATAAAATAAAATTTTAAAAAAAGATACTATAGTTTCTAAAAATGGCACTTTTTTCTGAAAACACTTTTGAACAAAGGGCCCAACATATTCATTTTACACTGAAACCCCAAGATTTTGTAGCCAGCCCCGCTCTTATAAATATTTTGCATACCATTTCAAGTGATTCTGAAATCCTTACAAGGTAGGAAGAAGAGGCCACATTGGTGTATATGTAATTGTATTAGTTTGCTTGGGCTGCCATAACAAATACTATGGACCCAGGAATACCTAGACAGAGTGACTGCTAATATCAAAATGCAAAGATTTTGTTACTGACTTAACTCCTTTCTCCAATACTCTTAACCTCCTCTCCCCCTGAAGGGTCTCTTGAAGTATCCTATGACTTAAGATAACCCTTACTCTTTTTTAAAAGAAGTTTTATTATCTAGCATAGCCAGTAACCAAGACAAAATTAATTGAAAGACTTCTATGCTAATAAACTGAGATTCCTCTTTAATTATTATCCAGAGCTCTCAAAACAATAATTGTCTGTGCTTCAGTGTTCTACATTGTTTTTTCATGAATACACATCAAGAAAACATTATATGTATCTGGTTGATTCCATAAAGTAAATTCCATTAATGTGTCTAAATACTTCTTGGCCCTTATATAAAATTAATCTCTAATAGAATTTGAAGCCTTTTCATTATTTCTGTTCTCAGAAACCTGTAAAGTTCTCATCAGTCATGTTTCCAGAAATTGACCAAAGAAGCAAGCATGGGCTGCAATTCTGAGAAGCACACCCACCAGGTGGGGTGGCCTAATCTTTTCTCACCACGCACCCCCACCACCACTAATTTCTGAATACCAGAAATTCAACTAGGGAGGGTGGAGAAACTCATCGACCCTTGATGCTGACTGACAAGATCCAACACATTTAAATTCATTTTCACGCCATGTAACAATAGCATCCTTTTCACATATGGGTGGTATATATTTTGTACCCAAGCCCACCTCATTCAGTGAGGTGTGAATAAAGATCAGAAGGCTTAGGTTTCAGTACAATTTCTAACATTAAGTCCATGGCCCATTTTAGGGATGGCCCTCCATTCCCACAGATAAGGAAGCCTCGCCTCACAACCCTCTTTACCAGAGACCAAGAACAAATCAGGCCTATCTTGAGTAGTGAGTTTGTTTCTTTCCAGCTCAAGGAATTTTTCTCAAGCCATTCACTTCCTCCTATAAAAACCAAAGGTCATTCCGGGCGCCTGGGTGGCTCAGTCGGTTAAGCAGCTGCCTTCGGCTCAGGTCATGATCCCAGGGTCCTGGGATCGAGTCCCGCATCGGGCTCCCTGCTCTGCGGGGAGCCTGCTTCTCCCTCTCCATCTGCCTGCTTCTCTGCCTACTTGTGCTCTCTATCTCTCTGTCAAATAAATAAATAAAATCTTTAAAAAAAAAAAAAAAACCAAAGGTCATTCCAACCTCTAAACACTAGACAACCTGCTTTCAACAGCCCCTGGTTGTTTATTCCCAAGTACAACCTCCACCTGCATGACATATGGTATCTTGCTCCCCTGGACAGTAAATATACAATCAAAAAACCCTTTGATCTCATCTGTCCAGTGTCAGGCATCATGTGTTGAGCCATCCCCACAGCCATAGGGTGGGAATCCTTCTTTCACTAGGGGGGATAAAGATGAGGAGATTAAAACTCAGTGACAGGGCTGGATCTGCCCACCACAGATATTCAAAAGGTCTGATTTAATAGAACAAATTTTTACCACTGGCTGATTAGAATATTTTTTGAAAATGTCCCAGAAAATCAGATTCTCCAGCCAGAGTGTTAGAAAAGGTAGCATGAATCAGTTGGAGGTAGACCTCCCTTCACACATGGAAGGAGGTTCTCCAAATGAAATGATACATTACATTAAAATTAGGTGGGGCCAAGCTTTCACTTTTGAGGGATTTTGACTAGCCAGTTGGCCATATAGGTCTCTTCCAAATTTTAACCCAAGTGATCCTAAATATAGTTCATAAGCTGTAAACAAGAAATCTCTACAGTGAAAAAATATATAGCAAATAATTTAAAACCAAGACGTCATTCACAAGGCACAAGCACACCTCCTCCAAAATGTTTTGAAGAACCCAGCTTTTGTACATTTAATTCCATCAAAGAGGAGCGTATCTGTGCAGCCTTTCTTTTGTTTCCCCACCTATTAGCCATGGCCCATGGCTGCTTGAAATTGATATATTTAAGTGCCACCAGCAAGGCCCGAATGAGAAAGGCTTTGCAGTTCAGCCTCTGTGATCTTTTACATAAATATTGCTTTGAGTTGGACAGTGGAAAAGCCCAGGGTAGCACTATAATGCCAACCTGACAGACACTTTACAACCTCTGCCAATATGATACTATATCAGAATCTTGCTTAAGCATGAAAGAAGAATGTTTCAGAAATCATTTAAAATGATAAAGTAGTCCCCAAAGAGATCTAGAGTAGATTTTTCAGCTATTAAGTATTTCTCTCTTATTTTCCATTATCCCTACCAAAGATAAGAACCCAGAGAAGGGACCATTCTCCACCGAAGTGCTCTGATTCCTCCAGGATGGCAGTGCTGTGGCTTGGGCTCTGGCCTCTTGAACCCTGCTCACTGGATCGGGATCTCAGCTCTACCCTTTCCTTACACGCTGCAAGACCTTCCACAAATTTCCCTATGTCTCTGTGCCTCAGCTTCCTAAATTTTAAACAGGGACGCTCTCAAAAACTCAGTGTTGTATAAGGAATGAATGAATCAGTAAATATATACTAAACCCTTAAAACGGACAATACTTGGCTCATACTGAATGCTCAATAAATCTTAGCCATTTTTTCATTACTATCATTTTAGATTGGTTTAACTCCCCTTCCAACTGGGGTAAAGCTTATCGGAGCCATTTGGGGCTTAGAATAGAATAAAATTGGCCACTTGTTGTTGAAAAGGGCCTTGACGATGATACAATTCAATTCTTCCTCCCTTCCATTTTGTGCTTCGAGGAACTTGAAACACAGATAGTGTAACTTCCCCCAAAGTCACGGTAGACACCGAAATAGGAACTCAGGACTCTGGATTCCCAAAATTTTAAGAACAGAAATTCCCTTTCAAAAAGAACTGTCAGGAGGCCTTATTCAATTGTCTACCCAGAAATTAGCCATATGCGAACTCTATCTTCAAAAAAATCTCAGGGTCACATTTTTTTCCTATTTCAGTTTTCCTTATATTCAGATAGATTCTAATTTTCAAAAATTTTAATGAGAAACATCTCAGTTGTTCATACCACGACAGCTTTAAGTTTCTATACCAACTCCAGTGGCCAAAGAGTTAAGCAAAACCAAAGCATCATGTTAAATGTGAAAAGTCTTATAAAACTCACTTACAAAAATATCTCCATCAAGTTTATAGATTGGCATTTACTATATATTGGTCAAAGCTCAAACTAGGATCTAACATTTTCCTCAAAAAAAATGAAAGTTTACATTATCTAGACAGATTCAGCATTGTTTAAAAAAATATGCACCATAACCTCAACTGTGCAATAAATTTCTTTAAAAAATTAAATATAAAAGAGCAGACCTAAGTACTAAACAGAACATTTTAGTTTATAACCTATAGTTAAAGACTGGAGTATTTAACAACACTAAACTGATTTTACAATTTGGGGCAAAGAGCAAAATAGGTATTATTAAGAACCCATACTATTAAATCAGTATCCTCAGAAAATCTACTAAAATTTCCCCATTTTTCTCAAGCTAAAATATGTCTATTCTATTAAAGTATCAGTCTAAGCCCTGATGCATAAGCCCTGTTAGCCTTAGCCAGGATAATTAGTTGCTACACATGCTTTTTTAAAAGAACATGAAGCAATAAGACTGGATGATATACGCCTTGGTTTTCTCATCCAAAGAATGAAATAATACAATTACTCAACTCATTGGTTTTCTATAATGATGTAATACCTATTAAGAGATTAAAACAGTGCCTTGCACATAAGTAACATTCAAATATTAGTGATTATTAGAATTATTATAGTCCTGAGAGTACCTCAGAAGTACATCTAAAATAGCAGAGCAAATATTAATATTCTTGACAGATGTAGCTCCATTAAAGAGCATTATCAGGGTTCAAATTGTTACGGCCAGGGCCTCTCTAACTTACACTGCTGAGCTCTATAGAGAAAATTACCTAAGAAATTGATCTTTGTCTGCAAAGACTGAATTTTTGCTCTTGGGTAGTCATGACAAGAAGTTCCCAATCTAAAGCCTTGCATGAAGAAAATCATTTGACAATATTGAATCTAATTTAGATCTAGTTGAGATAATTTATAAGTGATTTTCCCCTTCCTACATCTATACTATAAAGTTGGAATTTCCGTATGCATTTATACTTGGATCTTAGAAAACTATTTCAGATTAGAATCAAAAGCACAGTAGTAAAGTTTGTACTCGTGTGCTACTTTTGTAGGAGGGATGTAGAGAGGGAGGAAAGAGATACACTGACATGTAGAGGAATGGAAATGATAATTGTCTGCATTCTCACAAGTGCTGGTTTCAATTTTGAAAGATAAAAGTTTGAGCCGAAAGGATTACTTTACAATACAGAGGATGTCATAGCAATGTGATTCTGTTTTCTTTTGACCAAAATATAATTTGATATTTAGCCTCTTGGGTTTTTAATACTTGACGGTCAAGTGGGTCATGACATTTACTTCACAAACATTTATTTACCAATTCTAAGTTCAATTACTTGACTGTGTTGGTGACAGGAAGGTGGAAAAATCATGGTTTTTGTTCTCACATATTAGGTGGTACTTGTCACTTATTAGAAGTACAAAGTGCTTTGAGTTTAAAAGAAGAGACTACTTCTATAAAAACCTCTGTAAAAAGGGTGACCATATTGGAAGTTAAATCATTTTGCAACTTTGTATTACAACCAAGTAAATACTGCAGGACTCAATACTAAAAGATATTGCCCATGTGCCTTAATTTAAATGAAATCACAGAATCCTTATAACAAAGTTTCTAAAGGTTCACAATTTTCTCAAGTCCTCTAGATCTGTAACACATGGATCTGAAATCTCCACAGATTTTTGTGCACATAATGAATTTTGATAATATGGTAAAGGTCAGAAATTCAAATAAGGTGATCAGGATGCTCTTTAATTCTGAACATAATGAAATATCATGCTATCTAATATCTTTTCTCTTCTGTATGTTCTTTCCTTAATTTTCAAAGCAAACAATCCTCTGCTTTGCACTAACTTGTTTTGATTAATAAGGATCTTATAACTTATAAGAAAATCCAATACTTCACTGAATCATCTAACTGGATAGTCAACAAAGAGGATTTAGATTTAGCTTTAAATTTTTCATCTAAGGGAAAGTCATCCTTTTCTTTCTCTGCAGATCTAAATTGTAGATTACTCTGTAGGATATTTCCCAAGTAAATATATTAATTTCTGAGGATTAAATAATATTAATTTTAAAAGAAAGCCCCTGGAACAACACCTATTCTCATTTTGTAAAACACTGAGGTCATCTTAACATGGGAAAACAGAAATGTGTCCTCAAGTTCTGAAAAAAAAAAAAAAAGTATTAAAATAACATCTTGAGAATATAGTTATTAGTGAGAAAATTGTTTCCAGTATTGAAAGGTATTCATTTTTTCAGTACAATGTCACAGATTTAACACCTGTGTACCCTTTGAAGAAGGAAATTATAATGGGGATTCTAAGAAAACCTTAATTAAAATGGTATTATCTGTGTCTCTCCTTCTCCAAAGGAGAAGGAGAACTCTTAAGAGTTCTTTCCTTTTGAGTTCTATATACCTGTTTTTATGACATATTTTGAGCTGACACAATACCAGTAAGATCAGTGGTAGTCCAAGTCTCTCAAAACTTGACAAGATATATAGGAAAGCCAGGCACTATCTTTTATTTTTTGTTATTATTAAACATGCATCTTCTTGTTGATTCACAAAAAGGTAATCTAAAGAACATATGGAGGATGGGATTGATGGAGGGACTCACAGCTGACATAGAGGAGGAAGAGAATCACATGTGCTTGGAAAAAATATTATAATCCCTTTGGTCTTCAGTCTCTGTAGAGAGGAGGAATCGGTAGGAAGCCATATTAGCCTTGTCCCTAATAATACTGAGTCCTAAATCCTGGGTTCTAGACAATTGGACCTCACTGTCACCCATCCTCCTTTGAACCTTGCCCATCTCTGTGTTTTTCTTTTTATCTTCTCTTCCTAGAGGACCTATCTCCTATTTGCTGGCTAACCACATACTTCTAAGCTTTCAAGGAGTTGAGTATCAATTCTACCTCCTCAACAAATGTGTCCTCTCACACCTGCTGGAAGTGAGCTTTCCTCCCAGGAGCTCTCAGAGCCATTAACTCTAGCCTCCAAATCTGTCATATGTTTGCCTCCCAATGAAAAGTCTTTTATTCCTGCATGTACCATCTTGTTACTCCCTTTCTTAATAATCCCTATTGCTTGAGCAACATTTCCTTATGGAGAAGGGGGGCACTGGAGAGGGGTCCTGAGTGTTGGTGGGATTGCATACATTTGGTAAGGAAGACAGAAGGGAATTCCAAGTCAAGGATTAAAGCTCCACCAAGAACTGTGACCTAATGTGGGCAGGGCTTGCACAGGGTAAAATGAGTATCCAAGACTAATTGTGGAGGGTGGTTCACACAGGGCACTGTCCTCACTCATGTTCAGATGACAGAATGTCATTAACTGATACATACGATCTTATATACAATGCATACATTGCCCATAATGGAAACACTTTTAAAAGAAAATATGATGGAGACAGGAGTCCATCAAAATCCTAAAGGAGAGGGAGCCTGGGTAGCTCAGTTCGTTAAGCGACTGCCTTCAGCTCAGGTCATGATCCTGGAGTCCCTGGATCGAGTCCCGCATCGGGCTCCCTGCTCGGCAGGGAGTCTGCTTCTCTCTCTGACCCTAACCCCTCTCATGTGCTCTCTCTCATTCTCTCTCTCTCAAATAAATAAATAAAATCTTAAAAAAAAAAAAAATCCTAAAGGAGAACACAGGCAGCAACCTCTTCGACCTCAGCCACAGCAACTTCTTCCTAGAAACATCGCCAAAGGCAAGGGAAGCAAGGGCAAAAATGAACTATTGGGACTTCATCAAGATAAAAAGCTTTTGCATAGCAAAAGAAACAGTCAACAAAACCAAAAGACAACTGACAGAATGGGAGAAGATATTTGCAAATGACATATCAGATAAAGGGCTGGTATCCAAAATCTATAAAGAACTTATCAAACTCAACACCCAAAGAAGAAATAATCCAATCAAGAAATGGTCAGAAGACATGAACAGACATTTCTCCAAAGAAGACATCCAAATGGCCAACAGACACATGAAAAAGTGCTCAACATTGCTCGGCATCAGGGAAATCCAAATCAAAACCTCAATGAGATACCACCTCACACCAGTCAGAATGGCTAAAATTAACAAGTCAGGAAACGACAGATGTTGGCAGGGATGTGGAGAAAGGGGAACCCTCCTACACTGTTGGTGGGAATGTAAGCTGGTGCAACCACTCTGGAAAACAGTATGGAGGTTCCTCAGGAAGTTGAAAATAGAGCTACCATACAATTCAGCAATTGCACTACTGGGTATTTACCCCAAAGATACAAATGTAGGGATCCGAAGGGGTACGTGCACCCCGATGTTTATAGCACCAATGTCCACAATAGCCAAAGTGTGGAAAGAGCCAAGATGTCCATCGACAGATGAATGGATAAAGAAGATGGGGTATATAAATACAATGGAATATTATGCAGCCATCAAAAGGAATGAACTCTTGCCATTTGCAACGACGTGGATGGAACTGGAGGGTGTTATGCTGAGCGAAATAAGTCAGTCAGAGAAAGACATGTATCATATGACCTCACTGATATGAGGAATTCTTAATCTCAGGAAACAAACTGAGGGTTGCTGGAGTGGGGGGGGTGGGAGGGATGGGGTGGCTGGGTGATAGACATTGGGGAGGGTATGTGCTATGCTGAGTGCTGTGAATTGTGCAAGACTGTTGAATCACAGATCTGTACCTCTGAAACAAATAATGTAATATATGTTAAGAAAAAAAAAAGAAGAAGATAGCAAGAGGGGAAGAATGAAGGGGGGAAAATCGGAGGGGGAGACGAACTGTGAGAGACGATGGACTCTGAAAAACAAACTGAGTGTTCTAGAGGGGAGGGGCGTGGGAGGATGGGTTAGCCTGGTGATGGGTATTAAAGAGGGCACGTTCTGCATGGAGCACTGAGTGTTATGCACAAGCAATGAATCATGGAACACTACATCAAAAACTAATGATGTAATGTATGGTGATTAACATAACAATAAAAAAATTTTAAAAATCAGAAAAAAAAATATGATGAAATGAAATTATATGCAGAATGACAACCACAAACGTATGTCTACAAAATATGAATCTATCCAGCTAGACTCATCCTTTTCTCAACATTTCCTGTTTGCTATTTGCTCATTGATCTTGTTATGTGTTAAAGCAGACTCCAAAGGTTTATGGAGAGGGAATTGAGCATGGAAGAAAAAAAATCAATTTGAGGAAAGTTTATTTATTAACTTTATTGACTTCTGCAAATTTTAGGAAGATTCCTCTTTTCCCTAATTTAGGACCTTGCTTGAGAATCACTGATTTGGGTCACTAGTGGAAAGTTATATTATATAGGTAGGGAGAGGTCAGCTTAGTCTGGATCTGGCCACATATAGTAAGTAAAGTATTTATTGCTTCTCCTCTGCCTTAAGTCTCAGCAGAATTTAATGTGCCTGAACACTGAATTCATATATGCTGCTTTAAAATATGTATTTCCTCCATTCTTCCCTGAACCATTTTTTTCTTGCCTAGTTGATTGGTGTAACTGTGTAAGCATTTGGCATTCCAGCTGAATGAGAACGAGATGAAATGGCAGTTCTCCCAGCCCTCTTATTTCACAACATAGAAGTAAAACTGGCAATGCAGAGAATGTCATAATTCAGATGTGTCAGTGCTGAGATGTTCGAAAGTGGTTGGGAGCAGGAATATCACAGCCCATTCTGAACCACAGCTAAGAATAGGGATACTCTATTCTGCTGTCCAGAGTGACATCTACTGGTATCATCAAGTTCAAGGCATAACTATAAAACATTTCTCCCCTTTGCCTTAAATATAAGCAGAGAACTAGTTTGCAAAGATATGCAGGAGACTGAAAAGCCAGTCAGTCATACAAACCTATGTGGGCCCAGAGCTTCAGGAAAGTCCTTGGCCTTTGGAAGGAAAAAAAGGCTTAGAACAGGTGAAATGGAGAGAAATGGGAATAATGTTATCTTTTATCTTTTTGAAGAGAGAACATGCTTTCCCAATCCAAAGTGTAGAGTTAGAAACTCCCTAATCTTACCAAAAATGGAGCCAATTTTCCCATTTAAAGAGAGGAGACAATGTTCAAATAGGAAAACTAAATGGACCAATTCAAGTGCACAACTACATAGCAGCTTACATAGCAAGAGGCCGGGAGCTACTGCTAAGAGATCTGTGGCACCGTTTCAACACTGAGTCTACTTTAAAAACAAATAATTAAGGAATTATCCAGAGATCTGCCTCCAAATATATCCTTATACAATGATATTAAATGGCTATGACTCAAGCAATAATAACCATATACATGTCATGTATTAAATAGGCTGAGGAAAAATAGAAGTCTGGGGTGAGACCTTGCCTCTTAACAACTGATGGTCTTCTTGTACTAAATCACATCCACACACAAACCAAGACCAGGCAATGAATGTTTAGTAACAAGTGAGAGATTATTCCCTTTGCTCTCCATTCTGTAGTCTTTTCTTTCTCAGGTCCCTCCAACCCCCACAAAATTATCAAATAAGAATGTTTATTAATAGATAAGATTTTTACCCTTTATCTTATAAATATCACCTTCTCCCTTTCACAGTCTAACTTCTTCATTCTCCTCCTTGTCTAGCATGAATCCTTCAGCTCATTCCAACATGGTTCTGGCTCCACCATCACACTAAAACACAAACTCTTGCTAAGGTAGGAAATGACCAAAGCACACATCCAAAGGACACTTCTCATCTTACTTAATGTTTCCTTCTTGCTTGCATTTCTGTTCGCTTTTGCTTTCCAGGTCCCTAGTACTCTTGATTTCATTTCTTCATTCCTAAATTATCTTTTTAGTCTCATGGAGTCCCTCAATAAGCATTTGTACGAGAGGTCATGTTAGACACTGGGCACACAAAGGTGAACGAGATAAGCTCCCTACCACTAATTCCTCTTCCTCAAATCATCTGTCTAACACTTGAGGTCCATGGATTTTTCCTGTCCTCAGACCTCCTCTTATGCAATAGAGTCTCTCTGAAAAGAGCTTATCCAGAATCACTGGCTACAACCGCTACATCAGTGACTCTTACATCATGGTCTCCAAGCCTCCCCTCTGTTAATCTCCAATTCTTGTTTCTAACTACCAACTAAGAATCTCTATCTGAATATCTCACAGGCATACAAATGCAAATATTCTTTATCTTCTTCCCCAAAACCTGCTATTATGCTCACATTATAACCTTGTCTTCAAATCTTTTTTTTTAATCTGTCATATCTCACTGAATAGTATGTCCCACTAATTCTATTAAAAATTGTTTGGATGTTAAGTTTCCACCGCCAAGAATTTAAAGAATTTAAATGGCCTCCAATCAGTTCTTTTTCTCTCTAATGTCTCATTGTTGTAACCATCTTGAAAACTTCCACCAAAGAGTTCTTTTCGGAAACATACATCTGATCATGGCACTCTTCTACTACAATTGTTTCCATCATTTCCTCTCTATAGCACAGAATGAATTTAAAATTCATTGGCAAATTTTTCTACATTCTTCATCATCTCCCCCCCTACCCATGTGCCTATCCAGCCTCATCTATCATTACTCCCTGAAAAACTCCCTTAATTGTAAACATGCTGAATGGTTTACTGTTCCCCAAACATAAGTGCTTATCCACACATGGATGCCTCTAAATAGGGTTTTCTGCACAGCTGTTTTCAGGTAAGCAGGTCACTAAGGCTATTTGAACAACTCCAAATTTGGTCTAGAAGCCTTGGCCTTGAGTAAAGTAATGGAGAGGTAGTGCATAAATAATAAAAGTTGAAGCACCAACCTCAAGGTGCAAAATTCCACCTAGTTCACTTCTGCAAGTAATTTTTCTAGAGGAAGAAAACTCTTAAGAAGTCAGGGTCACAGTGAGCCAATCTGATGCATTAAACCAGAATAATGAGAGATGGAGAGTGTACCATAGAAAAAACGTCAACCAATTCTACTTGTGATTGCCATGTTGAGCTGGTCTTTGAGGCCAGACAGAGAATCAAATCTGGTTCTGAAAAGACCTTAAGCAGACATTAAATCAAATTTAATAATCTATAGAAAGAAAGAGTCTCTCTACACTGTTGCTCTATTTTCAATCTCTATTTAAATTAATTTAATAAATAAGTTCCTGAAAGAGATTAACAATGTCATGAGGGCATTTCTCTCTTCTAATAACTAGCAAGATGAAAAACCATTTGGCTTCAATTTCTAGAACATCTTTGTTTGAACAGCACAGGTTTAGAGAAACTGACCCATTCATAGTTTGGGACTCTCTGAGAAATAATATTACTGGACACTTACTATGTACCATGCACCGTTCTTTCTAGGGACTCAACAAGTACTCATTTAATGCTCACAATATCACTATCAGGTAGATACTATTTTATGACCATTTTACATATTAGGAAAATAAGGCACAGAGAAGTTAAATAACTTATCCAAAATTATAAAAACTCAGGGGCACCTGGGTGGCTCAGTCAGTTAAGCACCTGACCCTTGATCTTGGCTCAGGTCATGATCTCAGGGTGGTGAGATCAAGCCCCACATTGGGCTCTGCACTGGAGGTGGAGTCTGCTTGAGATTCTCTCTCTCTCCCACTGCCTCTGCCCCCCCCCCCCAGCTTGTGTGCATACACAGGTGCAATCTCTCTAAATATTCTATATATATATAGAAGCCCAGACAGAAAGTAGAAGACTTTGAAGCCAAGTGATACAGTTCCAGGGCCTGTGCTTGTACTAACTACATTATTTCATTGGTTTTTAATTTTTATAATAAACTTAAAAACCAAGCACAGAAAACACAATTATGGTTATAAGTCAAAAGAACAATGCTATATGCATTGATGCTGTAAAATTAAGGGAGTGCAGGAGAAGGCTGAAGGAAAATGAGGTATGTTCTTCCTTCATTCTACATAGAAGAGAGTGACTGCACATAGCCCAAAGCTGATTTAATACATGAATTTTAGTTATAAGTGAACTCATTGTAAGACTAAGGGAAGTAATGATACAACTTTTAAAATGAGGACATAGAGGGAAGAGAAAGAAAGGTGGAAATTTTGTGCTGATTTCTCATCTTCAATAGCAAAGGAGTAATACATATTAGAATAAAATTAAGATATAGATAAACCTAAGTATATTAATCAGAAAATCTAGAACTTAAAGAGTTGAAAGCAGTTACCTATGCAGATTGGAGCTTAGAAAGAGAAAGGGAAGGTAAAGAAACATCTTATTTTTTTATATGCTCTTATTATTTTATTATTTTCAAAATAATTTGAATGACTCAAATGCTAAATTATTAAGTGATAGAGCAAGTTATAAAATGGTATTCATACATATACATGGATTCATATGTGTATATGTGTATGTCTATATAGGTGATTCCATACACACACACAAGACAGAAAAGATAGATGTAGACATATAGATACACTGAAATAGAGATGTTACAGTAATTTATAGGAGGCCATTTTAATTTTCTTCTTTGGCTTTTCTTCATTTATATTTTTCTTAAAATATGTACATTATCTTGTCATTAAAAATACCTATTTTGGGGGGTGCCTGGGTGTCTCAGTCCATTAAGTGCGGGATGGAGTCCCTCATCAGGCTCCTTGCTCAGTGGGGAGCCTGCTTCTCCCTCTGCCTGCCACACTCCCTGCTTGTGCTCTCTAACAAATAAATAAAATCTTTAAAAAAAAAAAAAAGAAATACCTATTTTTTAAACAGTGTGGCTATGTTTATACAGTATTTGAGAAGGACAGAAATGGAAAGACAGTATTTATCTAATTAAAAGGAATTTCTTCTGTTAAGACATTTTTAAAATGCTTTTAAGCAACTCTTATTTAACCTTCTAGAACATCTAATTCTTCAGAAAGCTAGAAATATCTTTGATGAACTCCGAAGTGCCAAGATCTCAAGTTAAAGGAAAATTATGTTTATGTGAGAGTCATACTACAATGTAATATTCAGATATCATTCCAGCTCTATACATTTCAGATCTTCAGAAGAAGCCAACTTTTAACATTCAACCCTCTTATTAAAATATAAAGCTCATCTGGCTTAAATGCAGGTTTTCAATACTACCAACAAGAAAGTCCTTTCCAAGGTGGTCATGCTAGGTCACCCAAGGTGGGTCACATGATCTGTCTGAGCTACTTGACAGCTGTCTATCATGAACCTCAATAATGAAATAATTTTAACAGTAGACTCTTAAGAAAACCCAGTGACACAATGTTGAATTTCCAGGGAGATGTGATGGATTTTATAGTAGCTGAAGAGCTTGATATATCATTCAGTGCAATCCTTTCCCTTCAGGCAGATAAAATACCATTATTACCATATTACAAATAAATCACCTGAGACCCAGCAAGGGTTAGTGACTTCTGCAGGTCATCTGGCTAATGGGTGAGATGTCTGCTTTGCCATGAAAGAGCGTCTCTTGCCACAACACACTGTCTCGCTGGGTAATGGTGAAAGAGATGTGCTGGGGTCATGAACTTGGAGATGTTTTTTTTGCTGGCTTGGTCTGGCAGACTGTTAACAACATGGCTCATGTGTAGTTCATCCTCACTTGGATTTCCCGCAGTTTCTTCCAAAACTTCAGAATCCCCAGTTCTAGCTGCAACCTCTCCAGATGTTTTCTCCCCAGGTGGCCTTCTACACTCAGGATCGCTCCCTTCTACTGAAAACCAGTGGCATCTCTGCTTCAGAACCTCTCACCCAGAAAGCCTGCACACTCCATACCCTCCCGGAAGGTCCTTTGTTCATGTTGGTGTATCAGGTTACCCTTCTGAATATGTGCTCTCATTTCTTCAGTTGTAAAGTCTTACCATTCCTGTTGTTTGCCAATCTCAAGAAATTCTCAGTTCTTTCACAAAACCCCAAAGGAGACAGCTAGTCATTCCCTTTTACTTAATAATTAAACTTTCTTTTTTGCTTCGTTCTTTGGTCCTATGTAAACATCTGCATACTCAGTTCATCCATGAACAGTTTCAATCTGTGCTCCTGTTGGGATATCAACTTGCATCCCACGGTGTAATACTTGAGGACAGTATGAACTGTGGTATCTATGTGCCAAAGTACCATTCACCTTTATTCAGTCAGCTAATAAATATCTTTTAAATGGTTACTGTGTATCAAACCCTTGGCTAGATGGTGAGGATCTGAGAATGAATCAAGTGAAAGACATGTTGATGAACCTTAAGCATCTCACAGTCTGGGGTAGGGGGAGTGGGAGTGCTGAGCTGTCAGGGCCATGTGCAAGCAGTCCTCCTTCCATGCACAAGTGCAGTGCTCTGGGATCAGTGTGTGTGTGTGTGACAAGGGCTCTGGCAACAGAGAAGAAAGCCGTATTCATTCCCTATGACATCTGAGCCGGATTTCAAAGGATTAGTATAAAATCACCAGGTTGAAGGGCAAGGACCTTCGAAAGAGAAGAAACGTGAAATTTAAGATAAGAAAAACCGATGGAGGAGTCTTATTGTGATTCGAATTATTATTTAATTCACTTTGCAAAGGCAGCCTGTGACGTGGCTTCCTAGGCAGGAGAGAGATGCTGCTGCCTGCAGTAGAGGCCCAGCCTGGAGTGGAAGCTGAGTCAACCTGGCTCCCTCGCTGTGGGAACGGTCACCCTTGAATGCACCAACCCTGCCTGGCTCCCGTGGCATCTCTTCTGGGCACAAATTTCATTTTAAAAGACATAGGAAAGCCCATCATGAAGAGGCAGAAACAAAGGCCATCTACATTGCCCTGCTGCAAAAACTCTCCTGTAGAGGAGATGTTGAGACTAAGAAAAACAAATAAAAGTTGTTCTGAAAGGAGAGGCAATTAAATTTTTGCCAAACATGACAGGAAGCTGAGAACTGAAGCAGACAGAGTAATGTCTATCTTTGGCACACCAGACAGGGAGGAGAAGAGTGTGTCTTTGATGGCAGACTTTATTTTAAAGGTGCTAACTGACATTTTGAAAGGACATAAAAACACAGAGAGGAGAGCGCTCTTCAGGCCCCTGCTATCTGGGCTGCAGAAGCTCCCAACTCCCCCCCACCCCACCCTCACCCACAGGGTATTCATTTTCCCAATCTCAGCCTAACACAAGATAAGGTACAGGAAAGAAAAGGAGCAAAATAAAACAAGTCCCTATCTTAAAGCGGCCACATGAATCCACAAGATGCATTTAAGTTGGAAGTAGAAAGAGAAAGACATTTCTTGGCTCCTGAAGGAGCCTCACAGAAGGGATCCTTGGTGGTTACAGAAGGGCAGAATTATGTCCATCATCCGAGCAGTCAGCGAAATGCACACATGTTTTTATAGGGACCCCTGTGCCAATGGCAGAACAGGCACAAAAGCTCTTTTTTTGAGAGAAAGAGAGAGAAAAAACATGGAGGGGGGGGGAGGGACAGAGGGAGAAGGCGAGAGACAATCTTAAGCAAGCTCCATGCCCAGCACAGAGCCCGATGCGGGGCTCAATCTCACAACCCTAAGATCATGACCTGAGCTGAAATCAAGAACTGGATGGGTGCTTAACTGAGACACCCAGCCGCCCAAAAGCTCATTTCTAAGCCCACCAGTTACTCAAGTCTCAAAGCAAGCTCCCCTATGGCCTTCCCATAGGCACACAGAACTGAACAGCTGCCTATAGTCAGGAACCCAGGAACCCCAGTACTGAGGCATCTCAACCTTCAGCACATTTACCTCTCTCCTTGCTTCCCTGACCCTTCAGTCCTGTGCACTGATGGCAGGACTTGCACTTATTGTCTCATGATCCCCCTAAACCATTTTGTCCCATGAAAGAAGTTTAGATTTGAATATTTCATACATCTTCACTGCACTCTTAAATTCTCATGATCCAAATTTCTCCCTCTACCCAAAGCTCATGTAGACATTTCACTATATCTTTAAAATAAGGAGATTGAGAATCTCCACTGTTTTTCTGGTAAGAGGATTGAAAGGTAGAAACTGGAAAAGTGCAGTAGCCAAGGCAAGTATGATTCAGAGAAATGGTCTATTTCCAGTCCTACACTGACCAACACTCACTTAAGCTCATTATGAATACATACTGAAGAGGAGAGGAAAGGTACAGGAAAAAAACCCAGGTACCCACTCTATCCTTCTTGGTTTTTTCACACAAGGATTCCTTACAAATTCTCAACAACCGAGCACTTCCAGCTCGCTCTGACCAGCTCACTGTGTGCCACAGCTAACACGATCTGTCAGCAAATACTTACCGAGACCCACCACTCTGGGCAAGATTCTATGTTGAGTATGTTGGAACAAAGATGACACAGCATCAGACTGTAACATCACGGTCCTAGCAAAACATCATAGAAAGCACAAGGGCAGGGTGAGGAGAAGGAGTTCAGTTAGAGAAGACATCAGATGGAGCAAGTCGATCCACATGGGTAAGCCCTGAGGTCTCCGACTCTAGTCAGGGAATCAGAAATAACAGTCCTAGCGAGGAGAGAGTGATATGAATGCAAACCCCAGGACAAAGAGTATCTCTTCTCTAAACCATCTTAGAATTCTTGCTGTCTGTAAAAACCAAGGACCTGGGGAAATAAATGTATTCAGAAAGGGGTTCAAGGCCTCCAGGTAAAGCCTGCTGCTAGGAGTGGGGGAACAACCTACTAACTACTCCATAACCTTACACAGATGTGCTGTTCTTTAAATGGTCTATTTGCCCGAACACTAAAGTAGCTCACCTTGGCCCTGGCAGGTTTCAAAAGGACAATTGGAAAGGGGAGGGGAAGAAGGGGAGGATGAAGAGAAAATTAAGTTCTTTATTTCCTTAATGACTACTTATATACAAAAGCTCGAGGAAAACATAAGTTTCTGCATAAATTACAAAAAGCCTTTTCAATTGTTTTCAGAAATGCAATTTAGCCATAAAGAAAATCTCTCTACTTTTCTGAGATGATGAGAGAGAAGGCCAGTTTCTTAATTGCCTAATTGCTAAACACATTAGGAAATGGTTGGAATTTCAAGATTGAGATTCGGGCCTAATATCATCTTCTTTTTCCACTTTATTTCAAAAAAAAAATAGAAGGACTTGGGAAAATATGGAGCTATTTGTTATGAAGCAGAGTCTAAGAGAAATTACAGCTGAGAGAAACAGTGAATCATAAAAGATAGCAGATAAGGAGGAATAGTGAGAAACCCAAGTACCTCAAGATGGTGCTCCAAAACTAAATGGATTGAAAATTAAAACATACATTTTCAACTTTATTATTGGGGAATTGCTACAAGCAGCCGAGAGGAAATACTCTGTCTTTCCATTATTTTGCAAAGCACTCAGAGCAGTTTTCCAGACAATTTCAGCTCTTTACAAAATGCCCAGAAGCAGCAGATCTCTGCAGAAGAGGTCACACACTCATAGGTTTAAGATAGAAAGCAGACAGATTCAAGTCAATAGGAACATCAAATTAGTTTGCTGGTTATTGAGTGGAGAGGGCACAGGTATGCCCTGGTCCCTGAACTGCTGCCGCAGCCCCACAGCTCAAGTCTAAGAGCAATCTAGAGGAAATATCAGTTTGGTCAAAGAAAGAAAAGTAAATTTATAATGATCCACATTGACCATGTGTGTGTTTTAATTTTCTGAAGGTTAAAAACAAATAGGTGAAAGAAGGGACTAGCATTTTTTTTTTTAGTATAAGCCAAATTTTTATATGCTGCAATGATTTTTTAGTTTCTTAGATTTGTAAATTTCTTTTTATTTCCTCACTTATTGAAAGGCCAAAAAGTATTCCTGTTTATAAATGAAGAAGGGGCATGGAGAAGGGAGTGACCAAATGACCTGTCCGTGTCCTTCTAGTTCTGAAATTATATAGTTAAATGGCATTCATAATCACTGTTTTAAATGACCTGGCTTCACAAAATATGATAACATTAACCATTCAGCATTTTTTTCAAAGGTACATATTAGGTCTTCAAAAGATCGTTGAATAAATTAATGCTTCTTTGCAAAACCTTTTTTTTTTTTACAGTGGGAAACCTTCCTATATAATAATAGGTTTCCCTAGAAATATATGTACATATAGGAAATATATATCAATATGTATTTATCATTTGTGTATTTTTAAATCATTCATTCTATATACATTAGCTAACATGCTTCTGTAGAGAAAACTTTTACTCATGAATTGGGCTACTTAGTATGCCACGACTATAGTTCCCACTGAAAAGCCAGGATAAATATATAATAATTTTTCTTTAATACCAACTTTCAGAAGGAGTACACCTAATAGTCAATTCCAATGGTATCGACTCATTTTTTTTCTGAAAGAAAGAACAAGATTTATTATGAGGAATTGGCTTATGCATTACGGAGGCTAAGAAGCTCCAGGATCTGGAGTCAGAAAGTTGGAGGCCCAAGAAAGCCAATGATACAATTGCAGTTCGAATCTGAGGGCCTACGAATAGGGAGAGCCTATGGTGTAAGTTCTGTCCAAAAGCCAGCAGGCTGGAGACCCAAGAAGATACCATGTTTCAATTCAAGTCTGAATGCAGGAAAAGACCAATGTCTCAGCTCAAGGCAGTCAGGTTAAAGGAGTTCCCCTCTTACTCAGGAGGATCATCCACCTTTTCCTCCTGTTTACAACTTGAACTGATTAGATGTGGTCCACCCACATTGGGGAGAGCAATCAGCTTTACTTACTCTACTGATTCAAATTAACTCATTTTTTAAAGCTTTTTTCTTCTTCATGGCCTCTTGGATACTTATGTACACTATCTGTTTCAATCAATATAGTCAGTATCCTTTTAGATTAACAAAATGTTCCAAATTTGGCCAATGAGAACTTCTTAAATCTTGCCCTCATGACCCTTTGACCCAACCTATTAGTCTTTGTTTCCCTGATTTCTAGCACAACACAGTGTCCTAAAGTTCACCTTGTATTTTTCTTTCCTCCAGCCTATAATCAGCCACTTCTCCAAGGAACCCTAATTCCTTTCTGTGATGAATGGTTTTTAGAAAACAAAATTTGGACAGCAAAATGGTGATTCCTGATAAAGCGCCATTGCTCCCATGCCCTTACACTGGACAGAAATAGGAAATATAGCCTATCATTATGAATCAAACTGATATTCCAAAGGCAAATTTAACAGAATTTTCATGTAATTTTTTGATTCAATAATTCTGTTTTTTCATACATTGAAAATCTCAGTGTAATTATTGAATTATTTTGCAACATAGTAAAAAAATACAAAATAACACTATCAATATTACTACTAATAATAACATGTTTAAGATTTCCTCTCAATTCCTTTAATCTCTAGACTATATGCCACTTTTTGTTTTGTTTGTGTTCTTTTAGCATCAAGGAAGTTTAAATTTTGTTCTGTTGATTGTCTTTTTATTAGTATTTTTGGTAATGCCCGTAACACCTCTTTTTCTTCAGACAAACCATATTGTTTTACTACTATGATAATGTTTTACCATTCTAATACCTTTTTCACCCTTTTTCCTTCTCAGCCATGTACTTTAGTCAACATTAGTGTTTCTTAGTGTTTAATCTTTGTCCTCTTAAATATACTAAAGCTTCTGTTATTTGTCAGCTTTATTCTTTTGTTTGTTTCAAGTTTTTATTTAAATTCTAGTTAGTTAATACAATATTGGTTTCAGGAGTAGAATCTAGTCATTCATCACTTACATATAACACCCAGTGCTCATCACAACAAGTGCCCTCCTTAATCCCCATCACCCATTTAGCCTATCTCCCCACCCATCTCCCTCCAGCAACCCTCAGTTTATTCTCTATAGTTAAGAGTCTCTTATGGTTTGCCTCCCACTCTTTTCTCCCACTTCCCCTATGTTCACCTATTTTGTTTCCTAAATTCCACATATGCGTGAAATCATATGGTATTTGTCTTTCTCTGGCTGGCTTGTTTTGCTTAGCATCATACACTCTAACTCCAACCTCATCATTGCAAATGGCAAGATTTCATTCTGTTTGGTGGCTGAATAATATTCCATTGTATATCTATACCACATCTTCTTTATCCATTCTTCAGTTGATGGACATATGGGCTCTTCCCATAATTTGGCTTTTGTGGATAATGCTGCTACAAACATCGGGGTGCATGTGTATGTTCGAATCAGTATTTTTGTATCCTTTTGGTAAATATCTACTAGTGCAATTGCTGGGTTATAGGGTAGCTCTACTTTTTAACCTTTTGAGGGACCTCCATACTGTTTTCCAGAGTGGCTGCCCCAGTTTGCATCCCACCAGCAGTACAAGAGGGTTCCTCCTCTGCATCCTCGCCAACATCTGTTCTTTCCTGTGTTGTTAATTTTAGCCATTCTGATAGGTTTGAGGTTGATCTCACTGTAGTTTTGATTTGTATTTCCCTGATGATGAGTGATGTTGAGCATCTTTTCATGTCTCTGTCTCGACTTTAAATAATATTAAAAGTATCATCTGGGGCGCCTGGGTGGCTCAGTCATTAAGCGTCTGCCTTCGGCTCAGGTCATAATCCCAGGGTCCTGGGATCGAGTCCCGCATCAGGCTCCCCGCTCAGGGGAGAGCCTGCTTCTCCCACTCCCCCTGCTTGTGTTCCCTCTCTCGCTGTGTCTCTCTCTGTCAAATAAATAAATGAAATCTTTAAAAAAAAAAAGTATCATCTAATCTCCTTCCCTCCCATCTTTCCGTGTGTTTTGGTTGTGGTACTCTTACTTTGGTATTACATTTAACACTAAATGAGCTCTTCTTTAGCCCTTGTCCACAACTTTGAGATCTTTAATCTATAGTTAGATATATAAAATACTCACCACCAATCTCTTTGTCAAATTCTGCCCTATCGGGGGGTGGGAGGATGGGTTAGCCTGGTGATGGGTATTGAGGAGGGCACGTTCTGCATGGAGCACTGGGTGTTATGCACAAACAATGAGTCATGGAACACTATATCTAAAACTAATGATGTAATGTATGGGGATTAACATAACAATAAAAAAATTAAAAAAAAAAATTCTGCCCTATCACTTTTTTATAAAGCTCATCTTCTAGTAGTTTCCTTAGGAAGAGCTTCTGGGGACACTATCCCCTGAGTTCTTGCATGTTTCACACGTTTCCTATAGCCTTCGACTGGAAGGACAGCTTGAATGGAATAACATCCTTCACCTCCTTTCTTGAGTACCTTAAAGATGTTATTCCTTTATCTGTTGTTTTGAATATTTGTTAAGAAATTTTATGTCAATGTACTGATTTTATTAATGGTTTTGTCATTTATTTGAGTAAATTTACCTGAATATGCTTTCAACACTCATTCTGTCCCACTTTTTCTTTTCTTCTTCAGGGGAACCACATATGTGTAACCCTGCGTCTTGAACAGTGGACACAGTTGAATGCCATGAAAAATGAGAGCCACCTCTCTGGGGGTCCAATCATCTAGCTGGCTGAGCTGTTGGCAGCCTTTGGCTTCTGACCCCACTGTCCCTCCTCAATATCAGGATCACATTTTGTAGTCTATCACATGCCATTACTCTTTTCCTTTTTTGGATTTAAACCACAGTATTTTAATTGTATCACATTTTAATCACATTTTAGTTTTTCCAGATTGCCATAGACTGGCAAAAGCTATTTTGACTGTCTTTCTCTTTCCCTGCCCCAAATTCTGGCTGATATGGATGGACCAATAGCTATCACATACCAACTTCTGTAGTCTCATCATGAAACACATGAAAATCAATAGAGTTATTCTCCAGAGTAAAATTATTTATGTTGAGGGTCCCTTTGCTCCAGAATTTTCATAATTTTACATCTTTGACCACAGGTTAATACAGATAAGCCTCACACCAAATCCTAAATTAGGAATGATTATTAGGTATCTACTGCATGGAGAAAAGTACTAAAAGAAGTGGTACAATGAAGATTCACCATTATTTCCTTCACTGAGTTCAGTCTAGTAAATCAAGTCGCAGACACAACCTGTATATGCATGTGTATTTACATACATATGCATACATACATATGCATTACATACATATGCATACATACATATGCATTACATACATATGCATACATGCATATGCATACCGATACACATACATATCTGCCATCAAAATGTGCCGAGTACATTGAGGGCTTAAGCAAAAGAGAGATGATTTATAGTAGTGGCAATCCTGGGAAGCCTTTGTAAAATAACGGCCTTTCAGTCTGAAAGTTATAGAAAGGATTTAGGTGAAGGAGATTGGAGGAGGTGCATTTTAAGAAATTGAAAGTGCCTTTAAAGAAAGTGCTTAGAAAGATAAAAGTTTGGGTAGGGTGTGGCAAATAGTAATGGTTTCATTTCAGTGAAACAGAACTAACACGTTAACTACGCATAAATAATATTTTAAGAGGTGAACTGAATATTTTAGAACAAGATAAAATATCTGTACAAACAACATGAGGCCATCCAATATTTTGAGTATAAAAGTGATGAGTTTCCCAAAGATTACTCCTATAGCAGAAAGCAAAATTGACTGAACAGGGAGAAAGTGGAGGCAGTAAAACTAGTTAAAAGGCAATTCCAATTGTGCAGACAAGAAAGGATAAAATGTATCTCTGGACATAAACAAAAACCAGAACCACCAATCTTTTTACAAGATTATACCTCTTTTTTATAGAAAAAAAAAAATGTTTGATCAGAGGGCTTTATGGAGTATATGTTATCTCAGTCATCTACAAGAAAGGAAATTTATTTGTGATTTAGTCATAAGATCTAAGACCATTCCCCTGCTCAGTCATCTATGGAATAAATGATGCACTCTGCGCCATGACAAAGCAGGCTGACATCCTGTTTTCACATTTAGAAATCTGAATTTAGCATCTGCAATAAAGAAACTAAAAATAAAGTCTACTCTAAAACTCGCTTTCCCTCCTTTCCTTTCTTACTTATTCCAGCTAGTTGTATCTCTTTCCCCTCTAAAACCAAATTCAAGACGTTAACATTGCCCTGCAGTTATAGTTTATCTTATGCAAGGATGGTCACTGACAATCTAAGCTAATCCAGGATTTTGTTAAATAAAAAGTCCAAATAAGGTCACTTAGGTTGAATAGAGTGATTTTATCCGTTTATCAAATCAAATATGAGGAATTCACTTCTGCTAAAATTACCTCTATGGGCCTTTGCCTATAATGTGATGAAGGTCACTGAGTTGATTATAGAGTTTGTGGCAATAATGGGGTCTTCTGCAGATGCAATCTGAAATGATCAAAAAATTGAGAGCAAAAGCAACTTAAATGGTTCAGTGGAGATAATATACCTGAAAAAATCCATCCTCTGTGCTGAATGATTATTCTTCCAAGCAGAGAGGAGTCTGAGAATAGAGGGACCACATATTCTCCCTCTGAAACTTTCAGAGAACATCAGAAACAAGTTTAAAAATGAAAGGTAAATGATGACAGGAAAGCAGGGGAGAACTCTAAGTGTGGAAATCTAAGTTCCTGGAAGAATTAAGGAGCTGCATCCACGGAATGTATGAGGGTGACATCCATTTGTCTGGAACACAGAGGAAGGGACAAGATGGGCAGCACTCACCTGTCAGCTCCCAGGCCCTACCTTGCTAGTTACCTAGTTGTGTATGTACATCTTGCCTCTAACTGGTCTGTAAGTTCCCTGAGGGCAAAAGTGCAGTATCAATTGTCTTTGTATCTCCAGCACCATCCACAGGGCCATGTATTCCGGATGCTTAATGTAGTGTATATAACTTAACCAACAGCCTTAGAAGTTTCTTTACCATCTTACAATAACTGAATCCCTTGAGGGCAAAAACTATCTCTTGTTCACCACTGTATTCCTCAGAAACTAATGCATAATGGACCCATAATAAGTATTTTTTATGTTCTACTGGCATGCATGCTTGCACAGTTAAGTCTTAAAAATGAATGCAAAAATGACGAGCCTGGGTGGCTCAGTCGGTTAAGCGTTGGCCTTCGGCTCAGATCATGATCCCAGGGTCCTGGAATTGAGCCCTGCATGGGGTTCCTTGCTCATCAAAGGGAGCCCAAGTCTCCCTCTGCTTGCTTCTCCCTCTACCTGCCACTCCCCCTGCTTATGCACTCGCGTTCTCTCTCTCTCTCTCTCTGGCAAATAAATAAATAAAATCTTTTAAAAAAATGAATGACAAGAAAGTGACAATATGCATAGTCAACTAATCCCCACCTATATATTGAACACTTCCTAGATAGGTAGCACTATGGTAGCTAAGCCTTTTGAAGAACACTACTGCTAGAAGTATCTGCTACTAATTTCATACCAAGTAACTAGAGAAGGCGCAATCTGCATATGTAAGATGATGCCATATTAAAAACATTCTTTCCGTAGCCAAGATGTCCATCCACAGATGAATGGATAAAGAAGATGTGGTATATATATACAGGAATATTATGCAGCCATCAAAAAGAATGAAATCTTGCCATTTGCAACAATGTGGATGGAACTGGAGGGTGTTATGCTGAGCGAAATAAGTCGATCAGAGAAAGACATGTATCATATGACCTCACTGATATGAGGAATTCTTAATCTCAGGAAACAAACTGAGGGTTACTAGAGTGGGGGGGGGGTGGGAGGGATGGGGTGACTGGGTGATGGACATTGGGGAGGGTATGTGCTATGGTGAGTGCTGTGAATTGTGTAAGACTGTTGAATCACAGACCTGTACCTCTGAAGCAAATAATACATTATATGTTAAAAAAAAAAAAAAAAAAGAAGAAGAAGATAGCAGGAGGGGAAAAATGAAGGGGGGGAAATAGGAGGGGGAGACAAACCATGAGAGACTATGGACTCTGAAAAACAAACTGAGGGTTCTAGAGGGGAGAGGGGTGGGGGGATGGGTTAGCCTGGTGAAGGGTATTAAAGAGGGCACGTTCTGCATGGAGCACTAGGTGTTATACGCAAACAATGAATCATGGAACACTACATCAAAAACTAATGATGTAATGTATGGTGATTAACATAACATAATAAAAAAAAAATTCTTTCCCTAAGGTTGGTCATGTGAAAAATATCTCAAAAAGTTAAAATAAATCAATGTCAGTCTCTAAAATCATGATGACTTTAAGAGTATTTATATTTTTAAGTACTCCTTTTGGCTCTAAAAATTCAAGTCCTAGGATAGTAATGGAAGATTAGATAGTTCTAGAAAAATGAAAGAAAGGAAGGAAAAACCAAGTAATTCGACACTATTCAGACACATGCACATGGATACACGCCTGTGTGCACACGTGCGCGCACACACTCACACACACACAGCTCTTCACTTAGACAAGGTAAATAGCCTGCCATGAATCACAGCATAAATGCTCTTCTAGACGCCTGTGATTGTGATCTTACAAAATCCTGACAATTTTTCAGTAGGCCTGGCAGAAAGCAGTCTCTGAAAATGTCCTCTATGACTACACATGGCAGAAACCACCTCCATACTGTACTGTGCATGGGAGAGAGAAGCAGCAGCTCATTGTGTTAATAAAGGCTTACTTCACGCACAATTAACTTGCTCACCAAATCAAAATGTTACAAATCCCAACCCCAGTGTCTATGGAACCATGAAATTAGGTGTACAAAAGACTAAAAATCCAAATTCATAATTACAAAGTTTAGGGGGTGTTTTGCATTAAGTAGAAGAGATTCCAGGATGCCTTGTGCTTGAAACAGGTCATTGCTGACACGCACATGTACACCTTCATTCACCCCCAAATGTCTTTTGAGGAGCAGAGCAGACTAGGGTTGAATGATGCACAAAGAATAAAACACTAACCGCAGCCAAGTCCCAATCAATAGCTCAGAGTTATTCCATTGTTCTGTTCACTTCGAGAAAGGAGGGGAAAAAATGACCCGAAACAAAACAAAAACCTTAGAAGAAAATATTGTCAAAAGAAATGGGAGACCCAGAGCTTTCATTATAGATATTTTTGTGATACTGTCAATGTCTTCAGAAATCAGTGCCATGCCAAAGTTTATCAATTTTAAAGAATAGGAATGACAGAGAAAGGAAACTGTTGTGTGGGTATTCTCTTCCAAATTCCCTAGTTAAATCTCGTGAGTTAGTTTAAAATAATTCTCTAATGACCACCACTGCACTGGTAGAACTGGGAACTGAGGTGTTATGAATAAACACTCTTTCTGGAAAAAGATATGTGGGTTTAGTGCTGGGTCCTCACAGATCCTATTTTGATCCATTCAACTTAACAAGCATTTTGGAGACCATTTCATTTCCCCATTATAGAGTGAGATGGTTGAGCCATATTGTTTCTAGGGTCATTTCCAGCTTTAATGTTAATTTCTAGGTCACCAGTTATCTAAGCCAAACACACACAAATTCATATGCAAGGAACACACCCCATTGGCTCAAAACCTCCTAGGAATATCCTCCCTGGCTTTAGTATCCACCCCTAACTCAGCAAAATACAGAGTAAATAAAGTACCCATCTCTATTCACAGGGAGTGTTACTTTTTCATTAGCCCTCACTGTAGAAATCAAATTATTTACCTTCTTCATACTCCAGGTCTTAAGAATCACCTCTTCAATGAACACTACCCTAGCCCATCAAATTTTCAGTCTGTAAATCAATTCTTTTATCCCCTTTCCACCTCAATTTCTTTCTCTTTGGCACTTAGCCCTCTGCATTTTAACTTATTAATCTGATTTATTGTGAAGGATAATGAGTTCATTGAGGACAAAGATTTTTGACCTTTTTTTTTTTCACTGCTCTATCCTCAGTGCCTAAAATAATGCTTGGCACATGGTAGGTATTTAATAAATATTCGTTAAATTAATTAACACATGAGTCTGTATTTTGCTAAGACAACTGTGAACTAAATTTCCAGTTAATACTGCTAAGATTTCACCCTGTCTTCTTTCCTGTTATACATCTTCAATGTTCTACCCACTTTACAGATTGTAAAAGAACTTTTAAAATTCTAATTTTAAATCTTGGCATCAGTCAATTAGAAATGTCCCAAGACCGTGACCATGTTTTAACACTGTGGTTTACCTTGAAAGATGAAAGGGGTTTAATGTGGGAGGAAATTGAGGCAGTCAAATGGTTTCAAAGATGGTTTTAAAATCTCCCCAAGTGAGAAGGAAGCAAGGTTACCTAAGCAAGGATGATGGGTGGATGAAAGCTGGATATTTGTGAGGAAGGCTCGAAACAGTAACTGGGAAACTCCCTAGGGAATTAAGGAGATGAATGACAGTGAATTTAAGGCTGTGACAAGAGCTTCATAATGCACCGACTCAGAATTATTTGACTACCCCCACACATACAACCTTCAGGAGTCCTTATGTCCAATCATCTCCTTTATCTCACAAACAAGCAGCAAAAATTAAGGAAAATAAATTAATACTTTCATGTCAGGATTGAGAGTCAAAGTTCTAAGGATTCATTTATAGTCTGCACAGTAGGGTAGAACATTTTAGATATACCCTTGTTTTACTTGAATAAAAAACAGATGAATGCAGACTCACACACCTTATTTCTGCATATAGAAAGGAAATCTACTACATGATAAATGGGAACGTTGGGAAAAAAAAAAAAACTCCCAGAAAAAATCCCCAACCTATTATCTCTGATTTGGGCTTTAGGGATCAGATATATTATCTTTTTAAAGTCCATCTGGAAAAGTTTCTTTGCTTTGCAAAATTAATATTTGGATGATAAAAAGTAAGTCAACCAACTAAATTTAGTCCTTTTGACAGGAACGAAATGAAAGCAGAGACCCTCATCTTCGGCATTTGTGAAAATGAAGAGATTGCAATCTTAAATTTATAATGTAGAATCTGTAAAGGTTCTACTTATTCTCATGTTTTGTGGATTGACTATATATAGCAATTATTTTTAAGAAGAGCAGCAGGAAGTAAAAAGAGGAGAGAAGCAAGGTTCTGCATTTTGAGCAGCTGTTTTTGACAGGAGAAAATCTTACACAGCCTAGAAACATAAAGAGACTCAATGAGGAAAGCAGACCACATGATGGAACCAGCAGAGAGGATTTTAAATGTCAGTGCAAATGAGAGCAGCCTCTAGGGTCCAAGAGCATCGGCAGGGTAAACAGGACCTCTACATCCCACCCTTCCCTACTTACATTAATTAACATTGATCCACCCTGAAGTGGTAAGCAGATGTTGCCTTGCTTTTCCCAGGGCCCTCAAATGGGGCCATCTCAAATAAGAACCATCACTCCTTCTACTAAAACTGATTTAACAGTCTTAATCCAAGAAAAATGTTCAACTTTCTTGTCCCAACATGCCCAAATCAAGCTGATGGAATGATAAACGCACAAGCTTTTATAAGAGATGGTTGGAATGGAGAGATGGGATTCTGGAGTGGTTGGGGTGTTCATAATTGTAAAAAAAAAAAAAAAAAAAAAAAAAAGTCATTATATAGGAGAGACATTCTTTGGCACTTGAGTGTTGTCTATTCTGGTCCTAGCCCTTTAAGTAAATAAAGCTTGACAACCACTGCCACACTCACTTTAGGGACCCCTCAGAAGCCCAAATGTTCTCGCAACTTCCTGTAGCCCTGCTCTGATCTTTTCTATCTCCAAGTAGCCTTCCAGTTACCTGATTCCCACACTCTCCTCTCCTCCCCTCCTCCTAGTCCTCCAATCTCTTGGCTGTATGCCTCATACCCTACCCCAGCACTGCCTCATTTTGATGACCCAATCATACCCGTTTTTCCAGTTGACTGATTCAGCTCATCCCACTCACCTATCAATTTTGTATACGCTTTGGTTTTCAATGTCCCTGAAGCTTCAGATAAAGGATAATCCCACTGGACAAATGCAAACTCTTCCTTTCCACTCAGAGAAGAGGTCTTAGACAAGAGCACCCATCTCCCAAATGGTGAATGGTTTAGGTTTATGTAAATATTGTTGCAGTCATCTATAAAACCTCTAGATCATGTCCCCTATTCCATGTACAATTCAACATTTGGTTCACTGTAATGCTCTCCAACAACCCTGCTGCCATGATTTTTGGTGATTTCAGTAAACACTACATAACTATCCAATAATGCCCTGTTTCCTTATTCCATGAACTTCTCTGCCCCAATGATCTTGTCCTCAACCTAAATCTCAGCACCCACCCCCATAGCCAAATCAAGGCATCACCACTACCTGGGCCTCTCCACTAGTCTCAACTTTAATCATTCCATTTATCCATGCTTCTATCTAAATCCAAGCCTTCACTTTTGTACTAAATCCACATTCCACACTTAATCAGAAACTCTTCCCAGGGTGTTTCCCTGAAGCTTTCATTCTTCTTTCTCCTTTACATCATTCCTATCTATACTCACATGCTGCAATCTCTCTCATTCAAAAAGGAAGCTTCTTAATCTCCCAACCCCTACCAGCTTTATAAAAGGCAACAAAACCTCTCCCCATGCCCCATCACACCCTATTCCATCTATCCTCCATTTTTTAAATAGTGCTTCTTATACTAGGGAAAAGAAAACTATGTATTTTTCATCTGCACATCCTCACTAGAATGTAAATTTCCCAGTGGAAGAATGTGTTTGTTTTGTTCCCTTAAATATATCTAGTGCCCAGAACATGGAAGGCATGCAATTAACAGTTGATGAATGAATGAAATACTGAATGAGTAAATTAATTAATCTTTCATGTGAGGCTCAAGGAATCCTCATGAGTTTCTCCCCAATAACAACCAATAGGCAGCCAGGCTGTTCCCTCTTCTGTCTCTACTTCTACACTATCTTCAGATGTCTTAAACCAAAGTCATTTATTATCTTCCTTTTAGCTGCCTCTGTAGCATGTCAGACTCAACAAGCAAACCTGTTTTCTGGACCACTCATTTTTCTAAGCATCATCCACAATATATTTCCCTTTTAGTTCATACTGTCCCCAAAACCCAATTCACATTATGACTGTTTGTGCTTCAATCATATCCACATAACATAACTTATAAACAATATCAGAAATCATGCCCAACCACACTAGTCAACAATAGAAAATTAATATCTCCAGGTGTGGGAGGCAGCAAAGAGGGTGCTGTGATTCACAAGTACTTGATTATTACAGTATTACCCTTTATGTCTATAAGGATAATAACTTCAAGATGGTTTATATACCCATTAACTGTAACATCTAAATGAATCTTCTGTCTTATATGACAAACCACCTGTATTCTAGATTGCCAGGGTGCTAAGTGGGTGGATGAATGGAACAGAGAATATTAATATTAATTAGGACTTTAGAGACATCTAACTACTACAGAGTCCAAATGTATGTAATCTACCTAAACTATGTGGGCCTTTTTGCAAAATTCCCTAGAACTAGCCTATTACTCAATTATAAATAATAGTGGTTAAGGAGTTAATATGAAACCTTAGGCATTGTTTTATAATAACTTGTCTCCATCATGAAGCAAGCACATGAAGCTAGCTTGTCACTTCATCATGATACAACAAATTACTCCTGATAACTCATACTCCTCTTTACTTATGTCTCTTGAGAAGTTTAATAGAAATCATATTTTCTTTACTAATGGTGTTTATTCAAGCACTGATATTATAGAGTTAATCTCATTTCCATCGATAAGGTCTTCGATTTGAAAGAGGAGAATGACACTTCAATATATACAGTGTGATTATTCATACACAATTCCTATCGTCCTTGCAAGTATTTCTGTGAGAGCAAACAGCAAGAAAAGCCACGCTGGTAGCTTCAAGATGGCAATATTCAGTACTCAGTGTTATATCGAATTTAATATCAAAGACGAAACATTTGAAAACCTGATTAAAACTGTAAATAGAAAGCAACTATCTAGTATTTGAGATAATCCCTTTAATACTATCTTATAGCCTTTGAAATGAAAAGGCAGCTAATAAGAAAAATGCAATCTTGTGAGGATGATTTATCAAAACCAAAACAAACTACTTAACCTCATTTCTGCACAAAAGCTGTTAACCTCCTGAAACAGTGCTGCTGCTGATTTGCTTAAATTAGAATTGTGTAAATTTGCTAATACTGAAATGTCACTCTACATCTCCCTCAGACTGAGAAAATTTATGATATTTTGTCACTTTGGCAGGACACCGAATATTACATAATCAATACGTTTCTCCTAAATATACAAATGCAAAAAAATTCATGCTATAGACCCACATACTCCATTGGCACAAGTTCTTGTGGGGCTAAATAACGGGGGTGATAACACCTTATTTATAGACAACAGGTCTTTAGGATAGGAAATCTTCTCAAAGGCTAAAAATATAGGAACATGCAATAATTCTCTACTGTGCCTTTTTTTGCTAGAGTTTGAGGAATGATATTGACCAAAGGCCACAGTGAAGAAACTTTAAGGATTCAAGTGAACCACAGTTAAGAAAGGATAGATCGAAATCAACACCTTTCACCATGAGGCCAAATCCAATTACACTGTCCCCTTCCTCCACCATGTAGTACTGATTACTTACAATTCCAAATATCTGTCTTCTGATATTTTATTTATAATATTTAGGACAAACCACTGTGTGTCCCCAAACAGGAACTTGGCACTCTCCTGTTGCACACTATGGTACATATGATTCCCAGCTTCTCAAATGTCCTGCACCAAATCCTCATAGCAAAATCCTAAATTCCTTAAGGGTTTATTTGATTCCCATTTCTTGTGTGACTGTGAAACTATAAAATGTAAAACAATAAATAAATAAAATGATTCTGAAAACATTTGTGACCAAACTCCTTTTTTATTGGTGAAGACTCAGGAACTCCAGAAAGTTTTCATAACTTGCTCAAGTATAAGAGGCAGGTATAGACTGGCTCCCAGGCCCACATCTCCCTAACTCCTAGTCCGTAACACCCTATGGTTTCTCCAACTCAAGTGTAACCTCCTCTTTTCTTGATCTTTCCTGGCCTTGAATGTCCATTACACTTGTTTGACAATCACCATGCACTGTCAGTCGCCTCTCACCCTGTGGTCATATTTGTGACCAATACCCCAACTTGGATCCTCAGATTCTCTCCACAGTATCCAGCACAAATGGGCCTTCAATACCATTTGTTTCAACTTACAACATTTCCAACAACCAATGCTCTTACTGCCTAATAGATTTGTTGAAGCCATGAACTCAACTGAAATTACATGTCAGCAACCTGTAAGATCAAACTTACTCAGTTTTCTCTTAGTCCTAAAGTTCTAAAATGTAGGACTTGTTTTGTTTTGTTTTGTTTAACTGGTATAGAAGGTCCCTGTGAACAGTCTATCTTTTGAGCCAAAGATTTAGGAATTCTTTATTATCATTCTTTCTTCGAATTGTCCAGCACTGTTATCAGAATCCACATCTCCTGTTCAACAGGCAACCCTAAAATGTCCATGCCATTCACACACTTCAATAGCGGCAGGCCACTAAACAGTCCCAAGACATGTCTTCAGGGGATACTACATTCCACATGACCATCGCATATTTTGACTGCAACTAAAAAATTACTAGAGAATACTTAAATATAAATAGACCTATACAGATACAAATGTGTGTCAAAATATGAAGGTGAATTATAAATATGAATATATATTTTATATGTACACTCATTTATATACCTAAACTACCTTTCTTTGTTCCAGACTTGGGGTCAACAAACCTATTTTGTAAAAGAACAGATAGTAAGTATTTCAGGCTTTTCAGGTCATATAGTCTGGCAACTACACAAAAGCAACCATAGCCAATATATAAATGAATGGGCGTGACTATGTTCCAATAAAACTTGATAAAGACAGCATACTTGGCTCTGGCCATAGTTTGCTGTCCTTTGTTCTTGACCATTGTTTTTCTAAATGCAAATAGCTCCACACTGGGTGTGGTAAATTAAGCTTTGTGAATTACAAAAGGCATTGTCAAAAGCAAAGTATTAGAATAGGAGAGGACAGGAAAATCATGGTATATAGCACATTGTTAGAATTAGTATTATTTTAGTAAACATTTTAGCTTTTTATATGTAGAGTTTGGTGAACAGGGTCGTGACCTGTAACAAATTTCTTCCTACAAGTCATGGTCATCAAAAAAAGCTTGGAAACCACTACTCTAGTCACACTGTTCTGTCCTACTCTGGTACCTGTTCTTGGAGAATAAACCCTTTAGTTCAGTCAGTGACGTAAGCAAGAAGTTTTAAGTTCATGAGTTAAATATTTGTAAATATTATCTTCATTACATTGTTCTGTGCGTGAAACCAAGATCCTACGGAGATTCCAAACAGAGTAAACGTCAGAGCTACAAAGAAAGGTGGAGCGAGGTCGTCGGGTGAAGAATCAAGTGATGCTCTGATCTGTGGCAGAGAGAATATGGGCTACAGATCAGGCAGTCATCACAGTTTCTTGGGAAGTTCCTCCAACTTCCATCTCCCCCTTCCCAGAGTCAGGTGGTGAGACAAAGCTGTCTGAGGTATCGCACATCTGTTCTTTTACTTCTTACCTGGCTGTCACTGCCCTCCCCAACTGGTCATTCCTGAAGGCACAGAGGATCTTGTCACCAAAGTAAGAGATGCTACCCTTGCTGCCAAAGCTACCACATATGCCTAGGATAACTTCAAACACCTAAAGCCATGGAGCAAGGAGAATAATGAAGACCTTGTATGGCAAGTGGACAAATACACCCGTTCTTGCCTCTGCTGCTTCCTGTCGGTCAAAACCACCTCAGTGAACTTTGCACCAGAGTACCTTCCCACTCCTGTACCAGACACTTGAAACTCTCATAGATCCATTTCCGTCCATTTCCACCTCGAACGCTGCCACACACCCAAAGTTTCAGGAATCCCTGAATGGAGGTACCCAGGTGTCGGGTAGGCCCATTCCATCCTCGCTGTGCGCTAAGCCAAGGCTATTTTCTCATGAATTAACTTTCCCCATCTTCCAAACACATCAGATCTGTCCCCTTTTTTTGAAAACTTACATCTGGCAAGTTTTACAGCCTTTGTTTTAGTGTGCTAAGACAAAGCTTTCAAGATACTATTTACAGAAAGGTTGTTGGTCATATGCTCTTGCTTAAAATTCCTTTTTTTTTTTTTTCTTTTTTTGAGAGAGGGAGTGGGGAGGGACAGAGGGAGAGAGAGAATCTTAAGCAGGCTCCGTGCCCAGTGCAGAGCCCGATGTAGGGCTTGATCTCACTACTCCGAGATCATAACCTGACCTGAAATCAAGAATCGGACACTTAACTGACTGAGCCACCCAGGCGCCCCGGTTAAAATTCCTTTTTTAAAATAAACTTTTTTATTTTAAAATAGGCTTGGATTTACAGAAAAATTGTGATGATGGTCCAGAGGGTTCCCATATACCCCACACCCAGTTTCCCCTATTAACAGTTTACATTAGTAGGATACATTTGGCACAACTAATGAGCCAATACTGATAACATTATTATGAACTCAAGTCCATGCATTGTTCAGATTTCTCCCACTTAAAATTCCTTTTAGGGGTGCCTGGGTGGCTCAGTTGTTAAGTGTCTGCCTTCGGCTCAGGTCATGATCCCAGGGTCCTGGGATCCAGCCCCTCATCGGGCTCCCTGCATGACGGGAAGCCTGCTTCTCCCTCTCCCACACCCCCTGCTTGGGTTCCTTCTCTCGCTGTGTCTCTCTCTGTCAAATAAATAAAATCTTTAAAAAAATAAAATTCCTTTTAAGGTAAGAAACTTCATCAAAGGAATGGCTAAGGAGCTTTGGCTTATCTCCGGGAAGAACTTTTCTGCTGCCACTGGCCTTGCTCCCTCCTCTAGCAATGACCACATGGTGTTGCAGCCTTACCTCTATCCCACATCTTGAGACTGTGGTTCTTTATGTGTATCCTCTAACAACTCTAAAGCTCTGCCAGAGATTTTTCCTGCACCTCTTTGCCAAGAACTTCCTGTTTGGCATTCAAGCCAGAAACCAATTCTCTGATTTCACGGTAAGATGCTAAGACACTTCCAGGTTTATAGTCCAACTAATCACATCAAGCTCCAAATCAGGTCAATTATGCTAATACTGAAGACAAATGTATATAGAGTCACCACTACCACTATCATCTTCAAACAGCATTTGTTATACAACCACCTGCTTATAATACAGCACAAAACAATTCACCACCGTGGATGCTATCCTCTTGAAAATTACAACCCAAGACAGGTAAACCATAAAATGCATTCAAGGAACATAAAGGAATGTGCAAGGCAATATATAATAGTTGAATAAGACTCATACTAGGTAGGTGAATACTTTATGATTTGTTTGCCCTTGCTTACTATAATTCTCCAAGGAGAAAAACCAAAAGACAATGTATTTTTTAAATATAACCACCAAGCTTTACTTCGCAACTTGTAACCAGAAGCTGAAATCTCTCCAACTCATTGCTGTTTGATATGAAATATATAGCAATGAGCTAGGATGATTTAAGGTTTCTACATAGAGTGTTGTTTCATTAGCCCTGAAACCACCCAAAAGTCCTAGTGGTACAAATGGGCAGAAACAAACACTCTTGGAAATGTGCCACCAGGTACCAAATGAGTTTCCCCACATGGATAAACAGCCAATAGATCCAGATTCAAAGCTTTCCTAAAACTACTTCTTATTTACTATTTGCTTATTTTTTCCTCAGACTTTGTTAAGTGTCTAGACAATGCTAAGTGTTAGGGACGGCTGGCCTTACCTCCAGATGAGGCACAACACTAACTGTTATTTTTAGATGGAAACTCTGAGCCCATTGGCAGACTCAAAGGTGATGGAAAAGGCCACACTGGTATCTGTAATAAATCAGCACTCTGGATGTGTTTTACGAACAGAAGTCTTTACTGCTGTTTAGGGTAATGTTAAGTCAGTAATATGAAAATACTCCTAGAACTTGGCAGATTCTGAATCATAACATCAGAATGGCCTATATGCAAGCAGATTTGGGAGAAAGAAGAAGAGCAGAATCAGGGGACTATCTCCAACTCCTTTACTTATAAAAGCAACCCTCCATTTAACTATGTTTACTTTCTCTGAAAGTATGTTATTAATGCTGCCTTTAAATGATGATCAGTCAGCCACATCTGTCATAACCCAGGCTGTCCTGCCAACCATTATTTGAAACAGACAGTCTAGACACAGCTAGTAAATCATGGCTTCTGACATGTTCACCATAGAAGTGTTTTCTTTGCAATTAATTTTCCCTTAATTTCTGACCAGCATTCATGGTAGAATCTGGCATGTATTAATGGTCCTCTATTCACCCACAACTTCATTAATAATTGGGTAAAGTTAGCAGATAGAATTTCTTTCATCTCCAAAATAAGAACTGTTTTCTTTTTAGAAAAAGAACAAAAACACAATATTTAATTGGGTAGTTGGCAAATATGGGGGCAAAAAGAGATATTAGGTACCTAACAAATATATAAGGTGCCCAGGATACCAAAAGACGCACAGTATGTTTTTGGAGAAAGTTGGACATTACTGAAAGACACTGGCGAAGACAATTTAAAAATAGAGGGAAGTATCATCTTTATGGGTAGGAAGGTTCACTATTACAAAGGTATCAATTCTCTTTAAATTACCACAGCAGTAGAATCAGTATAATTCAAACAAAATATCAACACATTTTAATTAATTTTCACAAGCTATTTTTAAAATTTGAAGGAAAAAAAAAAGACCAGGAATAGACAAAATATTACTGAAGATGATCAAGGTAGAGAGATGTGCTCACACAATGTCAGATCTATAACAAAACAATAGTAATTAGGATAGCATGTTCTTGGTCTAATGATAAATAGATCAAAAAGCAGAATAGAGAGTCTGTATGTTTTTAATTTACATAAATAGTATGATGTTACATATAACATTGGACAAATTTTATTTTTATTAAACATTTGCAGTTTTTATATTTACCAATTTTGATTCATTATTCAGACCTAGCAATTTTCTTTTATCTATGTAGTATTCCATGATGTGAATAGACCTTAATATTTCCAATCCTCTATTTATGTTTATTTAGGTTAGTTTTCAGTTTTCCACTTACACAGTAGTGCAGTGAACATTCTTGCTCTTTGTGCACCTGCATGAAGGCATATTTAGGATAATATTGTTTATATATAAGATATGGTAATCTTCAAAGTTATACATCACCAAGTTATTTTACAAAGGAATTATAGTAATTTACACTCCCATCAAAGTCCTCTTAGTCTATACCTTCACCAGTTTGGTATTTTCAAAATTTTTCATTTTTGCCCAGTTGATATAGTGAACTTCTATTTTATTTTTGCTTTTCTTTCTTTCTTTTTTTAGTATTTATTTATTTATTTGAGAAAGAGAGTGCACTTGAGCCGGGCCTGGGCAGGGATGTGGGGGTGGATGGGCCAGAGGGAGAAGGAGAAAGAAACTTTAGCAGACTCTGCGCTGAATGCAGAGCCTGATCTGATGCAGGGCTCAATCCCAGAACCCTGAGATCTTGACCTGAGCTGAAACCAAGAGTCAGTCACTTAACCAACTGAGCCACCCAGGCGCCCCTATTTTTGCTTTTATTTCGTTTACTCGGTTACAATTGTGCCTGAGTATATTTATTAGTCATTCAGGTTTCCTCTTTAATGCATTACTTACTGATACCTTTTACCTTTTTTTCTATTTTGTCCTGACTATATATCATTGTCTCCCTGCTTTTTATTTTCTTTATTTTACAATATTCATACATACAAAAGAATTTTAAATAAAACCAAAATATTCATCATATATCTACTCCCCACATTATCAGAATTCTTTTTTTTTAGTACATTTGTTTTATATTTTCTTAAATAAAATCATTCCAAATAAGCTTGATACCCATGTATGCCTTCTTCATTCCATATTGGAACTAGGTTGCATACTTAAACTTTACAAAAATTTTACCATTCTGTGGGTATCACTTCACAGTTTTCCTTCTGTTTTATTTTTTTAAAGTTCATATTATACCTCATGCTGACACGTGGAACACAAAATCACTCATTTTGATTTTTTAAATACTCTATTATGTAATTATGTTATAGCGTATTAATTTTCTTCTAAAGGACATTTAGACTGTTGTCAGTTTTTCACCATCGTAAGCAGCGTAGCACTTACACTCTTGTTTGGATTTCCTGGCGCACTTATATAGCTGGCGTAGGCAATCTTCTTGTTTAGTAGCTATTGCTCAGGTTCTCTCCAAAGTCGGTTTAATTTCCATCCCCTTCAGCAGTGGATGAGATCCCTATTTCCCCATGCCCTCGGCTGTTGTACTTCATTTTCATATAGATACGTGTGATCAACTTGGCATTGTCATCATTTTTATTTCCACAATTATATTAGTGTAAAGTTGTACTTCATGCTTTGATTTGCATTTCCTGATTATTACTTCAGTTGACTATCATTGCTAAACTCTGGAGGCCATTTAGGTGTCCTCTTCTCTGAATCATCTATCCCATCTTTGCCACATTCATCCAGTAAGTTTTACTGAACTTTAGCCATTCTTGGGCTACTCATTCTTGGACAGTTATGTGTACCAAATACCTTCTTCCAGATGGACTTTTAATGTTATTTGTGTATTGCTATAAAGAGGTTTTGAATTTTATTTTAGTGAAATGTAGCTATTTCTTTTATGGTTTGTGCTTTTTTTGTGCACTGTTTTACATGTTTCTCTCTCCTCTGAGATTATAAAATATTCTCCCTTTACCTTTTTTAATTTTATATGGTGCTGTTTGATATTTTGCAGTTCTACCAGGAATAGATTTTTGTGTACGATATGAGATAGGGATCTAATTTTACCTTTTCTTTCCTATTTAGATAGCCAACTATGCCTGCTCCATTTACCAAATAGATCATCTCCACTGATTAACGACATGGTTGTCACACCCCAAGTTTTCATATATGTGGGTGTGTATCTCTAAGTTTCCTATTCTGTTCTGCTGGGGACAGAGGAAACCTCATACATTGTAACCCTTTCTTCTCCACCAGAGTTCAAAACCATGTAAGAGATATCCATATGTAAGGTCGGTGGAGACAAGAATATCTTATTCCTTGACAAAGACTGTTTAGGGCTTTGGGGTCCATTATTATTTGTTGGGGTTATGCATTTAAGTATTTTATTTTTTCCAGCATCTATTAGTGTTCTGGGTAAGACCAAGGTGTCTACCAGCTCAGGCAACCAGATTGATACAACCTGAAGTCAACATGAGGTAACTTGACAGTATTTACTTGTTACTTGACAATATTTGTTCTGAATGGGGGCATTTGCAGTTATTTCATTCCACCTTATTTTGTAGTTTCTGCTTACCATTTATTTCACTGCTCCTTTTGTTCCCCTCCTCCTACCTTGATTAGACTGATAAAAATTTTTTTTTCTCTTGTTCTATCTTTGTTGAAAAGCTAAAGATTGAAATTTTTTCTTAAGGCTCTCTTAAAGTGTTAAGATAGACTTAGAAAAATTCACAAGTGAGAGTATAAGTTCTTCAATTTTATATACTCCTCCTGAAAAATATGATTTAATTGCCCTTGAACTTTACAACTTCTCTTGCTATAGTCTTAAAATTTAATTTTACCTTATTTGTACTGGGGGGAAAAAAGCACCATCAATGGTTAAATTTTATGACTTTTTTTTAGTGTCTATTATATTTGTAACTTATGCCTTTCCTCTAGGTTTACTTTTCTTCTTGATAAAGTACATCTATTTCCTTTATAAAGCACTGTGGATAGTAAGCTCTCCTAGTCTTTGTCTGATTTTTTCATGTTGCCCTCATTCTTAAAAAAGTATGTGGCTAGGTATGAAAGTCCAGGCTGACTGTTATTTTCCCTTAGCTCCTTGAAGTGTTCTGGGAGTGCTTCCCAGTGATGAATAGATTCTGAGACCTCGGGACAGTGGCCAACAGAGTTGCCTCCAAGCAGGATATGGAGAAGATTTGCTAGCCTCTGAATTGCTGTCCTTTTCAGAAAGCTTGTGACTTTCGGCCAGCTGGACACTTGCTGGGCTGCATGCACATCCATCCCTTCCTCTCCCACACCAACAAGCACACAACCACTTCTCTGGGCCAGGCTCTGAGCTAATTATTTCGCACATAGTCTGACAATCACCTGACAATCTTATAATAACCACAGTACAACCAAAACCACTAGGGAAAATTAATTCTTAAAACCTGATTGCAGAGTTTCTATTACACCGGAGTCTGGTAGACTGAGTTCATAGAACCTTGATCTTACCAAAACCATGAGTAAATGCTGGGGAAAAAAAATGAACAGATACTTAAATGCATGGCCTAAACAAGTAATAACATAAAGAGGGACCCCAAAGCATTAAGCAGGCTGAGCAAGGTCGCCCAAGGTTGGAAGGTGCTGCAAAAATCTCGAGAGAGCTGATTCTGTGTGGCCAGTTCAGCCAAGGGCCTCTTCTTCCTCGGGTTATGCAAGGCCTGCATGCACACTTCCATGTCACCACAGATCTGGGCATCTTCTGGGGCCAGGCTGCCCCAGTGCTGAGTTCAGGACATGCACGTGGCCACAGCTTGCCCAGCTCTGTGCCTCCAAGCCTGGGCGACCCCTCAGGGCTAACCTCCGGGCTATTCTCTATTGCTCCAGCCACTGGGTACAGCAGGCATCGATACTGCCACGTTCCCCTGCAACAATTCAAAAAAAAAGAAAGAAAGAAACCTAGGTTTGCCTTTACGTCAGAGGCACGATAAAGAAAAAAAAAAATATTTATCTCAGAAAACATAAAAGAAGTTGGATTACTTTGTCAGGATTTTTATTTCAAAACTGCCAGATTGATTCTTTATACATGCCTACATCCAGGCATAACTTTTAGCAATCTTATTTGGAAAGAAATGATATTGAGAGAGGCGGGAAAAAAACTCTGCTTCTGAAATTGGTACAGGAATGAAGCTGTACTTCATTTTAACCCCACTACTCTTGCAACTCCCTGATTCCCAGCTCGAAAAACCTGTGCATATTTTGGTTAGAATGCTTTCAGTTGCGAGTGACAGAAAACCCAATTCAAACTGGCAGAAATGAAAAGGGAAATTTCTTGGAATAAATAACTAAAAAATCTCGGTCTTTTTCTCAGAGGTTCAAAAAGTCACTGCAACTGGGCCTTTCCCCCTCATTTTTATTCCACTCTTCTCCACGTTAACTTCATTCTCAAGGTCCTTATAGCAACAAAATAGCTGTGTTCATATATTCATCCCTAAGCCAACCGCTGTGGCTTTAGGAATATAATGCTCTGATTGGCCACATCTGGGCCACACAGTCGCCACCCTGAAAGACTAGGTGACAGAGGGTTTCCCAGAGGAAAAAAAAAAAAATAGGGTGATTTTATCCAGAAAATGGTGAGTAGATGCTACGTGACCAGAACAATACATGAACACTGCAACCCTCAATTAAGTTAAACAATAATAGAAATTAACATACTTGGGCTTCATATACAAATTCAGGGATACCCAAATCATTTTCTATTCTAAGGGCTTATTTAACTTGCATTAAAGATAAAAGAAAAACCTATATTGACAGAAAGCTTTCTAGATGGTCCCCATTCATTTTCATCAAACGAAGAGGGCAAAGGAATGCAATTTCACAGGCCTCATGAAAAATTTGTGGCTGATGTTGTTCTAGGGAATATGAAGAGAGAAAGCATTAAAAGTCAAATACACAAATTCAGCTTGATCCCAGAATTCGGGTCTTGAGAAACAAAAACTGGGTGAGCCAATACCAAGTGTAATACTCCCTCTCTGGTGTTTGTTGTTTTTATTTTTACATTAAAAATTTATGAGTGGTTCCTAAGAGACCTAAAGTAATTAGAGATGAAAAATCTTTAATTCTCAATGATTCATACTCCCTCCCATCTCTGTAGGATTTCATAGGAAACTGCTTTGACATATCATCAGCTGTAAATTACTTTAATGACTCCTCTACCACATTTAACTACTACCTCTGGAAGTGATTTAGCTCCTTAATTTGTGCAAATAAACATCAATACCATTCAGCCATCTAGAAGAATGTCATTTGCTCTAGCACTTAAAAGCAAATTAAATTTATCTCCAAAAAATATTAGTCATTTTAACATTCATCTCCATGAAATCAAATAGTTTCAATTAGATTAATAGCACTGAATTCTTTGCAGGCATTTTCATAGATAAGAATTTTATTAAACGTGAAAAAGGTATTGGTAAAATAATCGTATTTCAAGTACACTGATTCCTAATATATCTGAAAATTAAGGCTAACACTTGCTGAGTACCCTGGTGTGCAGAGAGTATTATATTCTCTAAAAGCATCTGAATGCATTGACAATGTGAATTGATTTTGAAAACATTAACTAATGAGGATTTTATTTTAAATCCTAAGTCTATTCGAAATGAATGTGCCCCTCAAAGTAACAAGGAAACTGTTATTTGCCATACTAGATACATTACCTGTATCTATTCAAATTTCAAGTATCATAGGTTCATGTCCTTGGAATGTTTAGGCCAAATTTCAAAGAAAAAAGGTCACAGGCAAATATACTCTAATAGGAATGATAGCGCATACTTGTGAAGTGAAGCGATCAAGGATTTTTCTTACAAATCATGCTGCCAGTCAGTACCACCATATTGCTACTTCCATACCCTGCTTATTTTAGTAACTCACCAAAGATTCAGGAAGTTAGGAATTTTTTTTTTTTTTTTTGCTTAAAACTGTCTCACATTTGCATAATGGTAAGATACATAACATGCAAACAAGCACACATGCTCACATACAAATTCCACAAGCTTGTTGCTTTGAGGTGGTGTGGCAGACTGAGATAACACTACTCTAAACAGAAAATAAGGAATAGCACTTAGTACCAAATTACATATGAAACAACACTGTGTATAAAATAAAGAATGCTCAGTAAAAGGTGGGGAACAGAAAGTAGGACTATTTTGGAATTTTGCTATGAAATAAATCAAGATGAAAAATAGAAAACCTTAGCCTTGAACATAATTGTAATTAAAAGAGTAAATTAGAATATATTTCCAATTAAAAAATCTGTATTTATTAGAGAAATTTTGGAGTTAATAAATCCACATTGGGAGACTAGCTAGCTAGAAATAAAGAGGCCTAAAAGTGACAATCACTCCTTAAAGTATTCTTTGATATCAAGAACAAAGATTTTAAAAGGCAAATTAAGGAAGACAATATATGAAGGAAAACAATATGAGCACTTTTTCCTCCATAGCCTTAATCCTACCCACCCACCCCCACCAGAAGCATCCATGCTTTCACAGGCCATCTGTGTTCCTTTGAACATCCTTCTCACCCCAAACCCCTTAGCTCAGATACTACATTTTCTATATTATCTTTCCAGAACTTTTCTAGCCATTTTTCTTTGTTTCCCTTCTCTGTGTTCCCACTTTGTTCATGCCATGTTTTTCATAATAATAAAATTAATTATAACAATTAACATTTATGCAGGATTTATTCTTAGTCTTTTACAAACTCATGACAATGCTGAGAGATGATACTATTTGGTTTAAAAATAAATTATCTGTGATCTGTGTGGTGCCATGATTGGCCATGGTCACAAGGCTAACATGTAATGGCACCAACTTTGCACCTGAAGATCTCCCTCCCTATTACGCAGCTTCCACGGACAATCCTGACCCTGAGCATATTGGGTTGTGTTTAGTCTGTCTCCCGGACTGAAAGGCAGGCTTTTGAAGAGGGATCACTTCTCATTCATATTTTCACATTAGAGATTAACAAAGACCCTAGCCCCTTGTCGACACTCAAATGTCACTGCTGAACGAGTGAATGAATGGATGAATAAACAGGATCAATGAGTGTTTGCTCAACCACTTATTAATTAAATTTTTTTGGTAAAAACAAGACAAAGCTTATTAAGTTCTATACAAATACTAGGTGGCCTGGCATTCTGTGCTGTTTATTACTATATTGTGTGCTCTGGGTGTGCATGTGTACTAATTAAAAAATAAATGGAAATTTTTCCACTTCACCATCAAATTAATTTTATCAGTTTTTCTTAGCCCTCCAACTTTCATCTGTAAGACTCTTTTTAAGTGTCTTTCTATTCAATTTTTTCAAAAGGATTTGCCTTTTAATGGGAAGTCTGCATTTCATCATAAAGACGAAACACAAATGTGCTCAACTTATTCTGCTTTCTAGAAAGTTCTTTTTTATCATGAATACTTAGCCAGTAAAAAAGATGGATTCCAAAAGAAAATATATTTCAGGCATGAGAGGCCAGAGCTCTATTAGACTGAAAAGAATAAAAATGAAACCTCCGTTTCCAATGTACTGAAAGACATAATTTGCAAATGCTCCATTTTCACTGAACTTCTGTTCCAGAGTTCGTGACAGCAGAACAAGAAAAGAACTTGCATATCTGAAAAAAAGAATCAGTCAACTCTGAGTTTAAGAGAAAGTTCAAACCATGAGGCATTCCACACAGTCTTGATTATTTGGATAACATGACTTTTTACTCCAGTAACATATTGTGTGTCCACTAGCAAGCAATTTCTAACACATCATTTTCAGAAATCCATTTTCAAAACCCCAGCATTTTCAAAATGTCAGTAGCATTAATAGTTCTGTTACAAAGTCTGTGTGTAAATACTGCTGATAACATCTATGGTAGTGATTCTTGACAGTGTGGGAACCCAAACCCTTCTGAGAAACTGAGCTATGGATCTTCTTCCTTAAAAACAAAACAAAACAAAAAAACAAAACAAAACAAAAAACACTATACATACATGGATAAATACCCCAAGTTTGCATGACATCTCAGGAGAGTCACATATGTCCTAAAGTCCACTCAGGGGCCCCCCCTGCTTCATGGTTCTTTTAAATACCCATGCTATGAGAAAAAGTCAAGACTTTCTCCTTCCCCTGTTCTTTTCTATGAAGGAACCACTCTGAAAGACAAGGACACAATGGAGGCCTCAGGACGACACACAAACCCCAAGTCATTAAGTGGTAGAACTTTTAGCAGAAACACAAAACAGTTATCAAGACAATTAGATTTGGGGAAATATTCACTTCTCTCTCTTGAACTCCCTTCTGCAAGGCTCAGTTCTTCCTTTAACAAAGATAAACTGGGTTCCTACTCCAAGCCTCCACATCCTGCTGCCCCTCAAGACCTATGCATAAGGAGTGGAATGGTAGGACTTGACTGCCTCTGAATGACAGATTCCTTGTGACCATCACATGGGCCAGGGCATCTTGCCAGGAAGAGCAACCAGAGAGGCTGTAATCCCACTTCCTTACCAACAAAAGAGTTGTATAGGCACCTGGGCAGTCATGGTGCATCAATTCCAATACGTCTAGTATAGAAGCAGACACGGAATTCCCCTAGTTAGAACATATCCTGACCAAATCAATGATGACAGTAATGAGCTTGGTAGATTTTCAATTCAAAATATTACACTTCCAAATTGTGTTTATTCATAACTGATGGAATCCCTGGAGTTATTTAATACCTATCTGGTCAGCATTCATGAGGAAATATATTCTATATTGTTGTGGGTATTCTGGAATAATGATATTTCCTTAAATATTTTTGAAAGATATCCAACTTAGGAAGCAACAAAAATTAAAGGTGGCTCATTAGATTTGCATAATGATTAAAGGTAAAATTACCTAATTGGGAATTTTGTGTATGTTATTTAGGAGTACTTCCTTCTTTTAAGATAATAAATGAATGTTTAGTATGCACACGGCAGAACTGTAGAACACTCCTTTCACTGGGGAGAAATGAGATAGTCCACAGAGGCAATCTTGAGAAGACTAATCAGGTTTCCCAGTCGCTCATTTGCGTTGGCTTATGTAGAAATTAATGTTAGGAAAATCTGAAAGGTGCAGCACAGCTGGAATCTGGCAGTTTAATAGCTCTGCACAAGAGACCAGTGATCCTGCAGGGTGTTGGGTATACCTGTGTGTGCTCCAAGCAAAGGGCAAAGCCCTTGCAAAGCTCCATGCCCTTGACTGCTGGTTCATTCTCAATGGAGAGAATTGTGTCTAAGGGAGAGGGGTGTGGATTTTGCTCAACAGAAATCTATTTTTAGACTTATTCATTTGCCTCTCTTTAGATTCATTACAATTTTAACTCATGTACCAGAACATTGTTTCCAAGGAAGCCCTGATTAATGTCTTCCATGGACAAACAGAACAGAAACAAGGCACATTCCTGATGAAGATTAACTTTACTTTTAACAATGCTCAGGGTGGGAGGTAGCCCGTTTGTACACTGCAGCACTGTGAAAAATTTGTGCCCCTTTACAAAGACACACTTCAGCAGAGGTGCTATGAAGACAGATTGAGCAAATTGAGGCAGATTCAAATAAAAATGATTTTCTTGGGTCTGCTTCATTTACACAGCATTGTTGAATCTCAAACATATTCTGAATATTTTTGCCATATCATATGATAATACTGTGTAGTCCAAAATAAAGGGGAACTATTCAGTTTTAGCAGAAGTGTTATTTTAAGTAAAACAAATTTTATTAAATAGTAATAGAATTGCATAGACTTGTCCAAATTGTTTTGTGCCATTTAAAACCTATACTCATTATTTCAGAGAATTAATGACCCCCATTTAAGAAATTTCACAGGACCTCTTTATCTTGGACCATCCTTAATGTATGAAAGCCACTCTCTGCATACATAGGAAATTGATTTGAATTCAACTTACTGCCTACTCTTGTGGGAAGAAAAAAAAAAAAAGTCCTAGAATGAAGGTGGGAAATAGAGGGGGACTTTGGACAAATCACAGATCCTTTTAGTACTTTCTCATTTTATTAATTTAGAGTAATATCATCTGAGTCTTTAAGATAATGGAAGTAAAATTATGTTTATCATGCTATACAAAAGAAGTTGTATTCTGAATTAAAACATTAGTAAAATATTAAAGAGCTTTCACTTAAATAGAATATTAAAATGGACACTGGGCTCCAGTTGTCTCAAGGGAGTTTTCTACTCAACTCTTGTATGTCAAAAAAGGAGGAAGTAAAACTAAGTCTTTTCCTTGATTCTTTGCAGCATCGCCTGGCAAAATTTAAGACAGAATGCTTGGCCCCTGAAAGGTATTCTCTGTTCATTATCCTAAATACTAAAAGAGGAAAATAAAACATGTGAAGAGAAAAAGCTAACTTTAGGGCAGAAGCAGATTCTGTCTTAATACTTATTTTACTTGAGGAGATTCCTCTCTCAATCTCCAAAAGAAGGCGGGGGGGGGGGGGGACGGAGAAGGGAGCTGCCTAGATGATAATTAATAATGACCATTACTTCAAGATTTGTTGGAGGAAATTCTTTCCACACTAAGCATTGGGAGCAATCTCATCTCTTCAATCACCACTCCAACGATCCTATCAAATGGCTTTCAACATTAGTAGGGAATCTAATTTCCTTCACTGTGCCAGGTGATAAGTATATTTATTAAGGCAGAAAAGAGCAAAGAAATTGAAGTAGAAAGAAAAGTCAGGTATCTTATGATGTTTAAGAAAACCCAGTGATTTGTTTTCTGGTATTTGGGAGAAAAGATTTATATTCCTTCTATCTCATCTGTATTTGTTATCTATTTCTGTGTAACAAATTACCACAAAATTTAGCAAACTAAAACAACAAGCATTCATTATCCCAATAGTTTCTGATAGCAAGAATCTGGGAGAAGCTTAGCTGGGTGGTTCTGGTTCAAGTTTTCTCACCAGATTGCAATCAAACTTTCAGCTAGAACTATAGTCAAGACTCAAATGAGGCAGGAGAATCTGCTTCCAACCTCTCCTATGTGGTTGTTGGCAGCTCTTACCCTCTCACTGATGGTTGGCTGCGGACTTCAGTTCCTTTCTATATGGGTCTCTGGAGAGGGCTACTAACAACGTGGCAGCCTACTTCCTTGAGAGCAAGAGATCCGAGAGAGATAGAAAGGAGACAGAGACAGAGAGACAGTACCCAAGATGCAAGCTGCAGTCTTTTATAATCGAATCTCAGAAGTAAATTACCATCATTTCTGTCTTATGCTGTTGTCCACATAGACCAACCCTGGTACTACATGAGAGGGGTCTATACAAGAGGATGACTACCATAGGTGGGGAATGCTGGGGGCCATCCTGGAGGCTGGCCCACATCATCTAACTTACAAGACATCTGTAAGAAAACTATAGTGAGCCACAAAAAGGCTGGAGGCTCAGCTGATGGGATCTGGGCACAAGGGAAACTAATTATAAATACACCGTCTTTCACCCAGGTTTCTCTCTCTTATCTTTAAGATAAATCTGTGTCCTCTCTCTACTTGTGAAGCCTGCATAACTGCATTAGCTAAGCCAGTTAGTCATTTCCAATTTCCAATTCAAATTCACCAAACATGCAGTGTGGTGAAAAAGACAAGACACAATTTGAGGGGGGAGAAAAAGAAGACAATAAAATCTTCCTAGGATAAATCAATCAATGTTTTTCCCAAAAGAAAAGAGACTGTCCATAGCAGGCTTGTACCTGGCTTCTCTCAGGCCAAGAAGGTACCTGGCTCAACCCAAGAACTACTCTTCATTTCAACGTGTGAAACTTGAATTGTAGTAAGGTAAACCAATACTCTGAGAAGGGACTCTCCCTTTTCTTAGATAAATATTTACATATGAGATAAATATCAAACACCCTATAAGAATACAAAGAGAGGATAGAGCTATGATAATATTGCAGTCAAGCAGTACATTACTATTGAAATGTCTGTCTGCACAGTGTTACTGGAGGTGTTCTGATAAGCCTCCCTGTGGGGTCTATCCCTACCTCCCGAGTTGACAATCACTATCAAATTATTATAAGCCATTATTACTGATGGGAGTGTCTTCCCTCTCAAAGGATTTAAGGAAGACAATCTTTGTGATAACGATTTCCATGAAATACCTCTACATAAAGAAGTGTGCTTACCTATTTATGTCCCATCTTGTGAAAGAAAGAATGAAAGAATGAAAGAAAGAAAGAAAGAAAGAAAGAAAGAAAGAAAGAAAGAATATTTGCTGTGATTTATCAGGACTTATAAAATACAACAAAAATAACATGAACCCACTGTGAAAGAAAAATATATAAGAAAACTAATTCTATGGGGGCATGAAACTAAACAAGGAGTGTGGTTGTTACAATGGGCAACAATTTTGGCCTTTAACGTTCTAGTGGCCTGACAACTTAAAAAGGCAATTTGGTCTCAATTCTGTTTCCATAAGAAAATTAACCATTTTCCTAGGAGAGGTATATCTATTCTTAAACTAAGATCAGGTTTAGCACGGGGATTCACATGAAGAAAACACTAATCAATAACATTTATATGATAAAAATAAGATGATGTGGCATTGAACTCTTTCCTATATTGACTTGATCAGAGCCCTGTAAAAATGAGTCCACAGGACCATATGTAACAGATCACCACAACATCGTTTCCTCTTCCTGTATACACAGAAACTCTACATTTCCTAACCATGTGAAATTAGGTTGGGGCCACGTGGCGATGTTCTGGCCAGTGCAAAGCAGTGCACCTCCCATCTAAACCCTGCTTTGTTCTTTCACTGACTAGGAAGGCTCATGTTGAAAATGGCAGTGCCACACAATGCAAGGAGCCTCTATCCTTAGCTCAGACGAGTATCTCCAAGGAGAGCTATTCAACCTGAATCAGACCATGATAGGAACAAAAAACAAAACCTTACTGTGTAATTTCCCTAAGACAACAAACACCATCAATACAGGGTACACAATTCCAGTTCTCTATAGATGTGATTTGACCAATGGGGCAGAGTTTAGAATATCTCAAAGAATGGACACACTCTCAATCTGTCACATAGTCCTCTCTCAGTGTTGTTTTGCTCAACTAGGTGTTAATAAATCTGAAGATTAATGGTGATAGGGATGATGGACATTAGGACATTATCAACAGGACATTAACAATAATAACATAATAATAACTAACACTTGAATATCACTTGCTATGTGCCAGGAGTTATCTATTCTAAGCCCTTTCAATATATGAACACATATAATCCTTACCATATACTGACTCATTTAATCCTCACCATTATCTCTGTCACATAAGGAACTACGGAAGAGAGAAGCTAAGGGATTCATCGACGCTCCCTTGGTAAAGGTAACACCAGAAATAGATTCAGGAAGACTAACTCCAGGTTTGTGCTACTAACCTCCACATTATACTTCATCTCATATGACGATGATAAGTTTGAAAAGCTACTAAATGCTTCCAGTTGTCTAAGGGTTCAGAGACCATACGTACCAGCTGATGTATGGCCAGCATCTTCATGGAATAGCTGAGGAGATGAACAGGTCACCTGTCTCAACAGAGGTCTACCCCATCTGAAAAGAATTATCCTACATGGAGCCATGACTATCTTTTGAAAGGAGATTCCAATGTAATTTAGGGGCATTCAGTTGCCCTAATTTAACTTTACAAAGAAACACAACAAAAAACTTGTCTCAGAGCAGAAAAAAAATAAAATTGATACTTCTTGGTGACACTAACTCCATTATATACATTCTTATGTGATCCAGTCATTGTCCATATAGGTCATCCCAGAAGAAAATCAATATACCAGGACCCCCAAATGAGTTCTCCCACCATAATTAATCTTTTGGAAGCCACATTTAACCTCCCCATTAACTCAAATACCACTTTTGTTAGCTTCCTGCAGGTTTTTGCCAAAATGCATAATAGTACGTCTTCTAGCTATCCAGGAATCATGAAACTGCGCTGAGAAGGCAACTTTTACTATCACCTAATCCAATTCCTTTTGCCATAGAGGAAAACACTGAGGCCCAGGCAGGCTGAATGACCCATGCCAGCTCTCCAGTGTTACCAGTTAGTGGCAGAGCTGGACTCAAAACCCAGGGTCGCAGCTTTGTCCTGCCAGCCCTTTCACACCGTCACACCAAGTCACAGGTGGCTTCCAGGCGCACATTGGACTACTGAGCCTACAAAACATGCTTGTCCAAGAGGAAGGGGCAAGGCATGCCATAACTTTTTAAGTATTTATCACAGTAAAATAAATTAAACAGTCTCAGTTGAGGTAGGAAGGGTTCTCTGCTGAAATAAATACAGTAATTTACTTCTGTGGGTAAAAAGGCAGCTCAAAATCCTCTTCCAAAATGGCCTTTTCTATCAAATAGCACAATCACATTTTCAGACCCTGTCCTTGTCGTCTCAAGACATGAACATACTCATCACAGATCACTCAGATATTATGGATGTGCCAGCAACAAGCTTGGAAAACAGCCTTCATTTAGAGCGACACTGTCTGTCACTAGGTAGCCCGAGGCGCCACTCTCCCAAATGCCAACCAGCCTCTGTGGGGGACTTTGTCCAGCTCCCTAGTCACCCCCAAACTGTTCGATAATTCAACTGTCGAGAGTGCTATTTTGACATACAACAGCAGACTGAAAAACAGCTTTCTAAAGAAATAACAGGCAAGCAGTATCCAATAAAGCCCCTGCTTCAGATTTTAGGAAATTTGCCTGAAGAAAATTAAAATCTCTGTGAGGGCATAGCAAAAATTTTAACCACATTAACAAAAAACCTGCCCAAGGGGTTAATGGTTAGAGAAGACTTACAGGTTAAAAAGAGACATATGTTCATTATGTCATGTGTTCTGCTAAACTTGGACAAGGACATATCTTACAACTTTTTAGGTCAGAAAAAGGAGATTTTGTAATTTAAAAAGACAAATGGGTTTTCACATAGGCTTAGTGCATAAATACAGTAATTTTTTTTTTTAGTATAAAACCACCTAAACCCTTTTGAGTAGGTATAAATCACCAAGGTTCTGATTTAACAAGATAATATAAAAACAAAAAGAACAGGGGTTATTCTAAGGGAAACAAGTCTTCCAGAATCACAGGGTGCTATGGACTAAATATCTGTGTCCCCCTAAAATTCACACGTTGAAACCCTAACCCCAAATGTGATGGCAATTGGAGGTAGCAACTTTGGGAGGTAATTAGGTTTAGATGACATCATGAGGGTAAAGTCTTGTGATGAGATTAGTGCTGTTATAAGAAGAGACCAGAGAGCTTATGTTCTCACCCTCCCCCTACCCCCTCCTCCCTACCTCTCCCTTCCATGTGAGGACACAGCAAGAAGGTGACCATTGGCAAGACCAGAAAGAAAGGTGTCAACAGAATCCCACCTTGCCAGAGCCCTGAGCTTGGATCTCCCAGACTCCAGAACGGTAAGATATAAATGTTATTTAAGCCATCCAGTTTATGGTATTTTGTTATGGCAGCCTGAGCTGACTAAGACACAGGATTTCCTATGTCAGTCATCGGTGCAACATTAACAGGGCCCAGGGCAGACTGAGTGAGGGACATGGGGATGACTTCCCTTTCCAGAAGGGATACACAAGGTTTACTCTTTGAAATCTTTTGTTGATTTCATTTAAACCTATAGCATGAGCAGCCAATGCAATTCCTCTTGACTATAACCATATAGTCTATATTCAAATGACTGGGCTCCAGTTATAATGTAGAAACCCATGTACAGACTGAAAAGAAAAAGAAAAATCTGGACCTCCTTTCTAGATAGAGACTCACAAATGTTTAAGATTTACTTGCTCTAACTCTGTCGGGTAACTTGAAAAAAAATTGTACTATCAATCCTTAAAAGGTTTAATTTGTATATGCACAGTGTTTGCTTCTCTCAAAATGTTTCTATGTCTGTAAGAGAAAGAGCTCAACTTTCTATTCTTCCCCTGCAAGCTTTCCTGACTCTGAAATTCCTTAATTCTTTCTCTCCTTTCTCAGTCAAAGTGCCTTTTCTTGGATCCAAGCTGATCTTCTACCTGCTTCCTGGACCCATTCTCCCCATTTCAACCATCTTTCTCTCTCTTTCCCCTACTGACTCTGTTTAGCTTCTACACATGATCACATCTTTCCCTTTAAAAATCAAAACAAGGGGTGCCTGAGTGGCTCAGTGGTTAAGTGTCTGCCTTTGGCTCAGGTCATAATCCCAGGGTCCTGGGATCAAGCCCCACATCGGGCTCCCTACTCAGTGGGAAGCCTGCTTCTCCCTCTCCCACTCCCCTTGCTTGTGTTCCCTCTCTCGCTAGGACTTTGTCAAATAAATAAATAAAATCTTTAAAAAAATAAAAAATAAATTAAAAAAATAAAAATCAAAACAAAACACCACTCACATACACTCCAAATCTCGGGTCATCTTGGCCTCAAGTGTTCTAAAAAGCAGTTCACACTCCATACCCGTCCTCTGTTCTCTCTTGTCCCCACTCAATTCACTGACTACTATCTTCCACTCTTGCGTGTTCAGTAATATTGCCTCAGCCATCAGAAACATTTAGGTATATTTCTTTCCTTGATGTCTCCATAGCATTCACAGTCTTTTACCACATAATCCTTCCCTCACTGAGTTTTCTTAAATTTTTTCTCCTTTTGTTTCTCCTGCACCCCCCAACCCCCACCCCATTCAAGTTTCTGCCTACCCCTGGGTCACACCTTCCTGGTTGTTTTTAAGGCTCACTCCCAACATGCAGGGATTCGGCCTGCTGATTCTAGAATCACACCACTTGAGTTTAAATCCCTAGTCTACCCCTTACCAGCTCCATGACCTTGGGCAAGCTACCTCTCTGAGGTTCTCTTTTCTCCTCTATAAAACAAATATGAGAGCAGCAACTGTCTCATAGGATATACTTGAAATTAAGTAAAATAGTCCATGTAAATCTTTTACACAGTGCCTGGTTCATGGTAGGTACACCATAAAAGTAAGCTGTTATGTATGTTTACCTATTTCTGTTCCCCATGGCTTCATCCTTGGCCCTGTGCCCTTATCCCTCTCTCTAGATAACCTCAACAAAACCCAGACTTCATCTATTTCTTGGATGGTAATAACTCTGATAGCTCTGTTTTTCACCCAGACCTTGGATCTAGGTGCAAGTTCTATAAAGCCAGTTGTTTATTGAACTTTTCTTCTTGTATGACAAACACAAATAGCAAACTCTACATGAACAACACTGAACACACTTGTATTTCCCTCATAATCATTCCCTTCTTAAATTCCATCCTCAGTACACAGAAGCACCACCTCTCATCCACCCCCACCTACACCAAAGATCTCAGAGTCAATCAGTGCCCAAATCCTGGTGATGTGTTTCCTAAATATCTCTCAAATGTTTCTCCTTCTCTCTCCATCCCCAGATTATTTTCCCTGTATTACCTCAATAAATTTAGTAATTTCTCCCCCCTCCCAACTACCCTCCATTATTGCCATAGTGGTATTTCTAAAAAGGCAACATTTATTCTGTTTCTCTCCATATTTAAAATCCTTTGATGACTTACGATTTGATTTTTTAAAAGGTCAATTCCTTGACTTAGCATACAGGAGACTAATAATCTCTTCCCCTGACCCCTCCAATCATACCCACCACCACTACCCCACAAGCACTTATGGATTCCCTGTTTTACTCCTTCTTCCACTATTCTCATTATGGTCCCTGACTAGACATACCTCTCAGATATTCAAGTGCACCTCATCTCTTCTAGCAATTCTTTGACAGCCTCCCTCTCAATGCTGGGTAAGTTGAGCTTCCTTTGTGAGCCAAAGCCCACTATGTTCAATGATCATACGGTATATAAGAAAAGATCTGGTTCAATTTCCTAAAGCCTAGCACAAGCTTAGCACATGAAAGATGTTCAATAAATGTATGCTAATGAACAAATCCATGATTCTTACAATTCTCTTGTGCAGTACACAGGGCAAGTATAATTAATACCATTTCACAGAATAAGTAAAGGAGAAGTGAAAGTCAACATATCAGTCTTGGAAGCCCAAGAGCTCAGTGACTTAGAAAAAAAATAATGTTAATTTTTTACTCTTTGATATTGGGGGAAATGTGCCTCTTACAATCCTACAATTCCTTCAATTTATGGACTTCCTCTATTATTCCTGCTTGCAAATTGGTCAGTTCATATCTGAATTCATCTTTTTTTAAGTATCTTGAAACAGTAAACAGCAACCAACACACATTACTAACATTCTATTTTATACATCATCTTCTAGAGATACAAATTAAGTAGCTACATTAACTCCCTTCCAAATTATCACAGGAGACAGTTTACCATTTGTCTAGCCTCTGGTAACAGTTTTCTGCCAACCAGCACCCAAACACTAGGCTAAAGCCACATAGTATAGGCTTTAATGCAGCAATCCCCATTTCAATGTCCAATATTTGTTTCTGTCAGTATGGGCTATGTTATGCAGCAGTAACAAACAGCCTTAAAATTGCTGTTTTAAATTTTATTTCTCAGTCACACTACATATTCAGTGTAGATCTGAAGGGTCACCTCTATTCATAGTCATTCAGAGACTCAAGATATCCAACGTTCCATCATAACACATTTCCAAGATCACTGTGGCAGAAGTAGGGACATAGCAAATGGAACTTGGCTTTTAAAGTTTCCAGTCATATTTTATTTTATTAATCAACCAAGTCATGACTCTTTTGGGTTGAGAGGTGCTATCCCACCGTATACCTGGAACAAGGAGAACCTGTATGTTTTTGAACAGCCCCAATTTAATGACTACCATAGTCACATAGTTATATAGTCACCGAGGTAATATTAAAATTCAGGTCCATGATTTCTAGTTTTTTCATTACTTCTGTTATCCATATTAAAAATTATAATGAAACTAAGCAAACATTTAACCCCCAAAGTGGCAGAAAGTATATATATATACACTTTCCTAGGGGTTTAAGTTGAAGAGAGAAGCTGAAAAGTTAATCATTTCAAACCCTGAGCAGAGTAAGGTATACAAATAAAGTCTTGAAAACCTTTTTGTCTGAAAGTGATTTTCTTCTGTTTTCTGCTACTTCCTTCATCAGAACAGATGGTCACGCTGATCTTGCTGGTGTCTCTACACCACGTCTGCTCACAATGCCTTCCCAGATAGGATCACCAGATACAGCAAAGAAAAATACAAGACACCCAGTTAAATTTAAATTTATATAAACAAATAATTTCTTAGAATAGGTATGTTCCAAATGTTGCACAGGACATACTTACACTAAAACTTTGTTGTTCATCTGATGTTCAAATTTAACTAGGCATCCTGTATTTTATTGGGTAACTCTATTCCCAGAGCCAAGTCATCGAAGAACTGACCTAAATTAACTTCATGTCATATTTCTGAAGCTATTTTAAAGGTTATTTCCCCTCTCCCCCTAAACTAGGGCCTGTTCTTTAGTCCAAGTAAACCAAATTTAAATAGAAACATTTAGTCAATGAACTTGCTGAGCACCATGAAAAAACATTATCCCAAGTATCTTTGGCAGGATGGATGACTAAGCATTCCAGAATATAATTTAGGAATTGAATTACTCTTACCATATCAGTACACTGACAAACCTAGTCATTGAGTAGAGTACATTTGATGCCAATTCAGGGGTAAGGGCAGGCATGTTGACTGTGAAGTCCTTGAGAGGCAATTCTAGTGACAGTAAATTTCAGAAGGGTTTTCTGCTTGTAGTGGAAATCATAACAAGTCATTGAAAATGAAGACCTGGGTAGAAGGTGTAGTAGTAATTTAAGTAAGAGTAACCACTCTGGAGAGCCTAGTAAGGTATATATTTAAGTTTTAAACACACACATACAAAGACATAGTGATTCCTTTTCTTATTATCCAATTATTTACACCCAGAACTGACTATATAATTTGGGACACCTAGTGCAAGTTGAAATTCAAGTCCAGGGGCAGGGAAGAACACTTGACCCCAAAAATTGTAACCTCCATGCTACGATGTGCTAGATTCCCAGATGGTAGGTGGGCAAGAAACCCCCCCCCCCAACTCACTTGGCTGAATTGCCCCCTACAGAGTTGCCCACACAGGCATTATGGAGCTGTTGGGCACACGCCTAACCCCAACCCTCCCCACATCTATGCCCAGGACCCCTCTGACGGTAGTGAGCAACAATGAAAGATGCCTCCTTCTTCTCACCATCCAACCCCCACCTTCCACATGCATACCATACATACATACAACCCAGTCTCTGTCACGAGTGTAAGTCCCCAGACATGACAAGGTGGATAAAGCCGAGGGTCCACAGGACATAAAGCTGAGACTCAGAAAACCTGTCCTGGGAAGGAGGTGGGACTCCGTGAACTGAGGCTATAAACCTCTACACATGCACCAGTGCCCCACTGAACTTGACTTACAAAACACAATTTCAAAGAAAAAATTATTAATCATTTCAACAGAGGGGACACAGAACATTAAACCAAAGGTGGGGCCCTTCTGAGCCAGGGGTCCTGTGAAGCCATCCCTGGTAACTACCAGTCTTACTGCACACAGAAAAGCCAGTCATATGTCTCCTCATGGAATGTCCACAGAGGAAAGACATCCACATTCTGAAATTTAGAGTCTCGGAGCAACAGGTCTTAAGCAGAGGCCTCCCCTGGACAAGCCTAGCCCACCAACACTGAGCTCCCCAAACAACTTTTTATATCCTCATCTTCCAATAATGAAGGGACAGGTGCCTGGGTGGTTCAGTTGGTTGAGCACCTGATTCTTGGTTTCAGCTCAGGTCGTGATTGCAGGGTCATGGGTTCAAGCCCTGCATCAGGCTCCATGCTCAATGCAGAGTCTGCTTGGGATTCTCTCTCTCCCTCTGCCCCTCCCCCACTCTCTCTCTCTAAAAGAAAGAAATGAATAAAATCTTAAAAAATAATAATAATGGAGAATTTAACATTATGATTATCTAACATTTGAAGAAAATTTCCAAAGGGAAGACACAGATAAAGATTTTAAAAGAAAAGAAAAATGATGTCACAGGCAAAGAACAATTTAGGGGAATTAAAATTCTAAAAACCTCCAGTTATTATTCTCAGAAATCTCAATGTGATATTTTATCCATAAAATAAGAGATTACTGAAAAAGGAAAAGTCAGTGAAAAACCAAAAATTCTTATGTGTTGAAAATATATTAAGTTAAAAAAATCAATGTACAGTTTATAAAGTCACAGAATATCCCCCAAAAGAGAATGAAAAGCAAAGAAATGAAAAAGTATGTAAATGAAGAATTATTTCATATGAACTAAGCATCAGATTTTCCAATCTAATAGGAAATCTAGAAAGAATTAACAGAGGGAACAGAGAAAGAGAAAAAAACATATAAGAAATAATACAAGAAAATTTCCCATAAGTGAAGGACATGAGACTCCAAATTTAAAAACCCACTCTGAACGAAAAAGACCCATGCTCAGGCAAATATCTGTACAGTGTTGCAATACTAAGAATAAAGATGCTAAAAGCAGGGAAGGGGGTGCCTTGATGGGCTAAATGGGTGGAGGGGAGTGGGAGATACAGGTTTCCACTTATGGAATGATTAAGTCACAGGAATAAAAAGCACAACACAGGGCATAATAGTGCTGTATGATGACAGATGGTAGCTACGCTTGTGGTCAGCACAGCATAACATATAGAGACGTTGAATCATTGTGTTGTACACTTGAAACTAATGTAACACTGTGTGTCGACTCAAATTTAAAAATAAATTTTAAAAAAGCTCAGGCAGGGCGCCTGGGTGGCTCAGTTGGTTAAGCGACTGCCTTCGGCTCAGGTCATGATCCTGGAGTCCCTGGATCGAGTCCCGCATCGGGCTCCCTGCTCGGCAGGGAGTCTGCTTCTCCCTCTGACCCTCCCTCCTCTCATGTGCTTGCTCTCTCATTCTCTCTCTCTCAAATAAATAAATAAATAAATAAAAATAAAAATAAAAAAATAAAAAAGCTCAGGCATTGTCACTAACACTGGAATAATAAGCTGATTGCCATCAGAGTGCTCACAATAATACTAGATGTCTTCATTATTTTAAGAGGAAATAATTTTGAGACTTGAATTCTTATCCAACCAAATTATCAATAAAGTTTGATGGTGGAAAAAAATATTTTCAGACATGTTCAGAAAATTTACCCCTCATATACCATTTCTTAGTAAGTTCCCTGAGAATATCCTAGAAAAAAAGACATGGGAATAAGAAATGAGAGGAACATTCTAGAGAAACATTGAGGAGATGTCCCAAGTTAAAACTGGTCCCCAAGCCTAGAGAACAATAGTCCTTATTAGAACAGTAGAATGGATGGCCCTGAGAGGAAGATTTCTGGGAAGGAAGAATCCATAAATCCTTTACTGACAAGAGTTTTTTTTTTTTGGCGGGGGGGGGGGGGGCGGGGAAGGGATATGGTAAAAGCAAATAATGAAAGAAAATAAAATGCCATTAGAAGCAAAAACTGAAAGCTATACAAAAAGAAAATCATAGAGTACTCTTGTTGCATGGCACATTTGCATAGTTACAATAATATAAATGCTGTTCGTTGATTTTCAACTTTTCGATTCAGCTTACAAACAAAGCACGTAATTGAAGTTAACACTGTAAAGGACAGGATTATAAAGTTGAAAGAGTGGAAAGGAAAACTGAAGGGAGAGGTAGCATTATCATTATAGAGTGAGGAATCCCAATGTGATATATATAATTATAAGACAAGAAATAAAGGCTTAAGTACTTTAATTATACAGGTAGCCAGTAGAGAAACTAAATGTACTGTTAGGACTATATTGGGGAAAGATGGAGAGAGAAGGTATTACTTGTGTAAGCAGGAAATCAGTATAGTGTCTGAACCAATAACCGATTACTAATGATATGGGCATAAATTATTTAGACATCGGGAGTTAATAACCACAGGCAACTGCTCAGAGTGGTTGCCTCTGACAAGTGGGAATGCTGGCCACCCTCCTTGTCCCTTATAATTTTTTAATAAAGGCATTTATTGCTTTGATACAAATATATTAAGAGGAAAAGGAAATGAAATGGGAGAAAATACTGAGGTAGACATTTATGGGCCATTACTAAAAATCACTAAGGCATATTATTGAATGATAAATGCATTTAGAAAAAAGTATGTATAGAACGATCCCATTTATGTTAGACACGAAAAAACAATCCACCAAACAAAAAAATCCACAACAGAACACTGTAGAACAGGTGTGGGTAATATATGTAAATGTATTTAAAATTCATTAGAAACAATTTGAAGTGTCCACACCAATGCTGTTACCTCTGAAGAAAGGGTGGATATTTGGGAATGGTTAGAAATATTGTAATATTTACAAAGGAAATAAATCCATGTATTAGTTTGTAATTAAAACTAAATGTTAACCATAATACTGACAAATCATGATCTATTGGTTGGTGAGTCCTGATTAGTGTGTAAAGTTTAGATAGCTTTGATCCAATTTCCTTTTTAATTCCTATAGTATTACAAGGAATTTGGCCTGTACATAAATACTACCCATTAATACTGAAGACAGCTTCTTATCTTAAAAAAAAATCAATAGCTCCTTCAATAGCTCTGCTATATCCTTGAATAATTAGAGTTGCCCTTTCTGATAATGTGTGTGCTGTTTAGGGAGGCATGCACACAATTTGCTCTGCTTTAATTTGTTTATCTATTGAATGTGGTTTAATTTTGATTATCCAGCCACCATTAGCATGTGCTTTTATGTAGAGAGGAAAGGCAAGCTTAAATGTGCACTATCTGAATATCACTGTTTATTACATTTACCAGTGGGTAAAATAACTTTAAAACCTTTGCAGGAATTTAGAGATGCAAATAAAACATTCAAGCTTCCTTTGTGGTAGGGCTTGTGGATAGAGGTGAGTACTTTAAGCTTTTCAGAAAAACTCAGGTCAGTGGAGCAAAGTATTCTAAAGTCATTCTTGGAAGGAGGTAAAGCAGGTCGTTGCCTTTAGGGCCACCTTTTCCTGGGCTTCCCAGTATGATATCTATTTCAAATGTTCCATCCTGTTGTCTCTATGGGCCATTAAAGTACTCATAGAAATTCCAACAAGTTGGGATGCAAATAACATCTCATTTAGTAACCATACTTTCTGAAGCACTGGTGAAAGAGATACTGTGTGCCAAAATCTAAGCACTAGATATGATGCACCTGGGTCTAAAATGGGTTCTCTGCTAAGGTACCAAACTCTCAGCAGCTATGGGAAGACAGCAGGCTTAAGTCACATCACACATGGGAAATGTTAAGTTTTGGAGAAAAGCCAGATATGCAGGATAATGATTCCAGAAATTTGGTCATGGGAGGCAAGAAAGAAGCAGGAAGCAAGAGTGCTGCCATCCCTCCCTGCTGACCTCTACCTGACATCTGGGAGGACAATTTAGGGCAACAGAATGCAAAAGCCTGAAATTTCTAGTGTGACTTGGTTGCAAATGTGTGTGACCAGATTTCTTCCTCCCAGCTTCCCAGAAACTACTCAGAAACATTATAAAGAAGGTAAGGCTAACTTGCAACTAGTAGATAAGTCAAGTCCTGAAGATCTAACACACAGTATAGTGATTATAGACAACATTGCATCCATAAGCATCAAACTTACTAAGAGATTAGATCTTAATTATCCCGACCACCATGAGAAGGAAATGCTAATTATGTGAGGTAATAGAGGTACTAGTTAATACTACAATGGCAATCATATTGCAATGCATGAATATATCAAATCAACATGTGGGACACCTTAAACTCACACAATATCGTATGTCAAATATATTTCAATAAAACTGTAAAGCCAAATTGATTTTAAAAAGAAAAGAAAAGAAAGGAAGGCTAATGGAACGGCCCCTCCCTGATTCTCCCCCGCTGGATTTTGATTTCAAACTTTCACAGCGCCTTTAGTTTCCCTACTCCATCCACCTTTTCCCTCTGAGGTCTCAGGAAATGGCACCAGCAAGTCAGAGAAGAAGCTGTCCAGGGAGAGCTGTGGCCCCTGCCTCTCCCTTCTCCCCACATCTCCAGGAGGCGTCTGCTGTACAAACCATTTGCATCTGCTTGCTTTTTCCCCACACCTCCTCACTCCAAAGAGAAATTCAATACTTTCACTTGCGCTCTGGATTCTCTCTCCCTTCAACCTCCTCAGGTTACTTCATACATTTTCCCTTTTGTGCTTCTTCTTCAGACATCCCCTGTCTACTAGCCTCTCCATGTATTACATCCACTTGTTCATCCTTCCCCCTTGCCCGTTCCCCTCCCTCTAGCTATCATCTGCTCTCATGTTTCCCCTCAACAGCCAGACACAGAGACCATCTGACTGTTTCCATTTCTTCAACATTCATTTGCTCCTCAAGGTAATCTTCTAACCCAGATGTCTCTGAAGGTCATTAGGGAAGTCATAGATGTTAAATCTGAAAAATTTTTTTCTGGTCCTGCCTCACTCGACCTCTGGAAAGCAGTTAATCATGATGGCCTCTCCCTCTTATGCACAGTCTCATCCTGGTTTCCTTGACACCTTTTCTCCTGCTTTTCTCTGGTCTTTTGGTCACTCCTTGATGGTGTTTTAGGGGCCCTGATATGTAATTCCATTCTCTTCCCACCAAAACCTGTAGCTAGCCATAAACAAATTCAAGAGGTGAACAACTGAAGATTAAAAATATTACTTTATTGTTGGGGGTCCCTAACTGGCTCAGTCAGCAGAGCATGCAACTCTTGATCTTTGGGTTGTGAGTTCAAGACCCACATTGGTCATGGAGCCTCCTTAAAAATTTTTTTAAAATTATTATTGGGGTGCCTGGGTGGCACAGTCAGTTAAGTGTGCGACTCTTGGTTTCAGCTCAGGTCGTGATCTCAGGGTCATGAGATCGAGCCCCACATCGGACCTGCCCTCAGCAAAGAGTCTGCTTGAGATTCTCTCTCCCTCTGTCTCTACCCCTCCTGCTCCAGCACTTTCTCTCTCTCAAATAAATAAATCTTTTTTAAAAAATAAAAATAAATAAATTACATTATTAATATGCACTGTTGAAGAATATGATTTAGATCAGGGTTTTTCAACCTGAGCATGACTGACATGTTGAGTCAAATAATTCTTCTTGGGGGGTGGGGGGTGATATTGTCCTGAGCACTATAGGATGGTTAGCAGCATCCCTGGCTTCTACCCACTAGATACCAGTAACAACCTCTCCCTCCATCCAGTTGTAACAACGAAAAATATCTCCAGACATTACCTAACGTCTCCCCCTGGGTGGGGAGTGGAGGTTGCAAAATCTCGCCCAGCTGAAAATCACTAATTAGATACACTTGTAGCAAGAAACATGGAAGAAGGATTATTTAGAGATCATTGTATGATCGGAGAGCAGAGTGAAAGCTCATTCTCTCCCATACCACTGGTAAATAGTATTGTTGTCCAAAAATATTAAGGAAAATAGCATATTTCCTAAGAACTTTTATTCTTCTTTTTTGTTACTTTACATTAAAATGCATCCTTCAAAGAATAACAAAGGCAAAATGCTAGAATCTGTATAATGTGATTTGATTTGTGAATATTCCTGGAAGAATACATATGTTAGTTCTGTTTTACTATATAGTAATATTGTCACAAGCCTAGCAGTTTCAAACCACACATTTATTAACTCACAGTTTCTGTGTGTCAGGAATCTTGGCTTGGCTTATCCAGGCCCTTGGCTTCAGTGACTTTTACAAAGCTGCAATCAGCTTTCAGTCAGGGCTGGGATCTTACCTGAAGCTCCTTGGGGTAAGATCTGTTTCCAAGTTCACATGGCTGTTTCTAGGACACAGTTCCTTGTTGACTGTTTGTAAGAGGTTACCCTTATTTCCTTCCACATGGGACTCTCCATACAACAGCTTACTTCATCAAAGCCAGCAAGGGAGAAAATCTATTGAGAGTCTGCAAGCAAGACAGAAGTTACAACCTTAAGTATCACAAAAGTAACATCCCATCCACCTTTGCCATATTGTGTTGTTCAGAAGCTAGTCACAAATATGGCTCGCACTCAATGGTTGGAGAATACAGAAGGACATGAATACCAGGAGGCGGAGATCCCTGGGAGCCATCTTAGGGTCTAACTAACAAAAAAATTATTAATGGGGCATACTTTTGGGTGGAGAAAGCTTTTCCCATTTAATTTACATCTTTCTGAGTAATTTGCATTTTGATCCCTTGTATGCAATACTCTTTATTTTTAATGTATATTTTCATATTGTTCCCTCTTGGACAGGAACAGATGAAACTGGCACTTTTCCACAGACATAAGGTATCACTTCTTTTGGCATAAGGTGAAGACGTACACAAGGTACTTGTTTCTTCACAATTCAAACAATATGCTAATGATATATGGAGAACACAGGTTGTTTGTTTGTTTGAACTCAGTTACTTGGACAATGCCTAAATTCTTTGGGATATTCTGATTATAAAAGCTAATCTAATGACAACTGAAAAGAGTTTGATGATGATTTGGAACAATTATTTTGTGATTAGAAATAATTCATACACTTTTGTTAATTCATTCCACAAATATTTTGAATGCTTATTACATACCTGACATTGCATCACTCCTATCAGTTAAATAGCATTTAAAGACAAGTAGAGTATAATTTCCTAATTCAATCTTTGATTAGAGTATTAAAATGAATTTTCTAATCTTACAAGAAAAAATTATGCTAAAAAGGTTAATAAGAAACCAAGACTCCAAACTATTTTTCCTCCTTAAGGTATTTTGATCCCATCTGTCACCATATTGTTGGCATAGATCAAAGGACCCCAAACTTGCTTGATTCACAGCACTCTTCATGTCCCGGTAATTTTATGGCACCACTAGAACAAAAGAATTATCTAACCATTCCATTTATTTAGGTTAGGTCCTGAGGACTTAACAAATATTTATGTTCTAACAACTTAGTAGACATTTGAAAAAATAATACATGTAACTTCAAATTTAAAAAAATAGTATTTCCACATTTCCTAATGTGAGGTACGCACTTCATTGGCATTACACAGCTTCTCTAACTTTGAAGTCAGGTCAGACCCTACCACCCTCATTTGCAGCTTGTTGGTTCACAAACTTGTCCCCATACATGGAGGACAAGGCAAGACCAAGGAAAGAGGTAGACCACCCCAGCTGGGTAGGTGTCAGGTCTAATAAGCAAGGAAGCTTAATGCGGCTTGTCTTGAACAGCCTCAAAACAAGTTGATCTCTGCAACCGCCTACCAGAATCTTAACATTTTATCTAGGGACCTTAAGTGGGTTTAGTCACGTATACTGTCCATATGGTCTCAACAACACTTCACTCTCTCTCAAGGCTATCTCTTTAAAACAGCTCCTAGTGTGGGAATGCTGGATGGAATGTCCATTCCAAGGACAGGAGATGGGATGAGAAGCCTCCAATTGCCTGGGTCCCGCTCATAGCTCAACTAGGAGTCACAAATCCTCATGACCTCCTCCAATACTGCTTCACAGTGATATCCCCCCAAGGTGCTTATTTTTTATCACAGCAACTACAGGTTTACAAAGATAGGATCTAATTTTTTAAAATGAGTACAAGCTAAAGTTAAAACTGTGAACTGCCTTGTTTCAATAGTTCGTGAAGTATCCAACAGATGTTGAGTATTGCTGTTTCCTTCAAAGATCTAAAATATACTAAGGCACCCCCTGTGAATTTACTGCAGCGTACCAGGGTACACAGGCACCCAGTTTGGGAAGCTAAGGCACAGATGTAATAAATATTTAAGAAAAAGAAAATGCACAGACATTCACCTATCTATTGGATATTGCTACAGTAATAAGTTCAACTAAATCCAATTTGATCCCTGACATATCAAAACCCCAAATCAGGGTAAAATGGGAAAATGAACAGAGAAATTACAGTCTAGAGTTTCCAAGAAATGTACTTTTTAATTCCGGGAGACACCAGTCATGTATAATATATAGGAAAATGCCTGTACCCCTAAAAATTCTGTTACATTAACAAAGCCATTTATTCTTTTGGTTTCAGATGTTTATTATTTGGAATATAACTGAAACTACCAGCATTCTGGACAGGTGGGTTTTAAGTTAATCAAGACTTCTGAAAAGTTTGAGTTACTTGCAAATCATTCTTTATTAAAGACTATGCATAATGTCTGAATTCTTATTCCAGATATGCACAAGAGGACAGAGGCTCTGCTTACCCTCTTATCTTGGTATTCACTGAGAGAATTTGTTCTATACCAAACCAAGTGCATAGTCATTAATCTCTTCTGAACATAACTGACCATTGTCCTTTTGACCTTCTTCCTCAGTCTAGGGATGGAAATTTCTCCTGCCAGACATTTTGGTGAAGCTACAAAAATACCCCTACCAGAACTCCCTCTCTGTGGAGAATGAAATTAGGTAAGGCCTGTAAAGTGAGAAACAAATTGAATTCATTTAACTGAATTGCCATCTGAGCAGTAAGGCTCATCTCAAAGCACAAGCAGAAGTTTTAAGGCAGAACTAGCATCAACAAGATGAACTGTGCTCTCAGTCTGCATGGCAGAGCTAGATGCTGACCGTGCTATTACCAAAAGGTGAACCCGTGAGTCAACTTCTTTTTTGGAACTGTCTTAGTTTCTGTCTCACATTAAAAAAAAAAAAAATACCTTGTCTATGTCTAAACACGTCTATCCGTCTCTGCAGAAGAATTTCTATTGTACAATTGTGTGATTAGAATAATAAGCCTTTGGTGGTTGGAAAGTCTGAAGAAAAGAGTTTTTCACAGTGACATCTTCAAAGCATTTGGCATCTGTTTTATCTGTGAAGTCCAAAGTCACTTTACAGAAGGCAGGAAGTATTAGGGAAAATTACACAAATTAGGCCACATTTTCTAGAATAAAATAATCTGAGTGTGAGACTGTCATGTTATGGTATCTCTCTCTGCCTCAACATAGAAACATCATTGACTCATGAACCAAAACCTGCTTGGCAGATGTGCTGGTCTCTAAGGATCTTCTTCACACAAACCCATGCTTTTAATTTACTATACCTTTGGTGGTTCACACACACTCAGGTCAGTCTAGTCACCAAAGAGAAATCTTTCTTTATTTTGATAATATGCATCATTACCTCCCTCCTGAGCATTTACTATTCCAATTTGTGTATCAAATTGGAATTCATTCATAAATAGAGGTACATGGAAATATACACAGGCTTTAAACTTAGTTCAGTCTGGATTTGACCCCAATCCTGCTACTTTCTAGCTGTGAAACCATGAATACAGTACATAACTACTATGAGCATCAGTCTCCTCTTCTATAAAATCTTTACCTCACCATGATATTTGAGGAAGTAAATGCATACAGTGTGCCCATTAAACATTTATTAATGATATATTCTCAAATAAGTCTTAACTATGTTGTCTACAAATTTCAAGACTGTGAAAGCATAAGAAATTTTCTAGACCCTCTCCTGACCTTGAGGACTTCCTCTTCTTCCAGACATCTTTTAAGATTACAAAAACTAGTCATCTAACCTGAAGGATCCAGACCTACTTTATTCAAGGCAAGGTTTGGAGATATGAAATCTGCCCTGACTTGACAACTACAAGGTACTCAGGAAGTACTCAGGACAGAAGCTCAGAGGTGCCAGTAAATTCAATGACCTTAAAGAACAGACAGGAAAGCCATGCCCATTTGAGGTCATTACAGATCTCAGTAATTAGTATTCTCTTGAAAAATCAAATTCCATTAATCATGAAAATGGTACAAATAACATTAGTGATATAGTCCATTTTTCCCTTGCAGATATTAAAATAAAGCAGGAAATATTTCCTGACTTTCAAACATTAAAACAAGGGAAGGAATGGTTTGTTTTATACTTCAAATGCATTTTCTCTAAACCATTTTCTATTTTCATTATTAATTTGATGCATTTGTTATTTATTGATACTTTCTAATTTTATGATGCATTTCTTAAAATATTTTCTCATTTTTAAATATTTCAAAAACATTTTAGCTGAAACATTCTGGTAGCTAATCTACATTGAGGCATGCACCTTCTTCTAGAAATCCTGCCATTTGTAAAGAATATTACTGACAAACTGTTGAACAATTGTAAGGTAAATATCATGTGGAAATTAAGTTCATTTCAGTCGATCACCACCCTAGAGTTATATCTATAAAGTTGTTGTGAGATATTTAACTACAGCTGTGTAGAATCATGTAAAGCTGATTTTAGGAACTGGATTTTACCTCATGTTAGCTCCACTCTTATTTAGTAAAAGAACTGGCTAAATCTGCTAACAGAAGAATTTTTCTCACACAGTTTTTAGGAATTGATAAGTGGACACCTCAAAAACAATCAATTAAAAAATGGCAGAAGAGGGGTGCCTGGGTGGCTCAGTCAGTTACGTGTCTGCCTTCGGCTCAAGTCGTGATCTCAGGGTCCTGGGTTCAAGCCCTACATCGGGTTCCCTGCTCAGCGGGGAGTCTGCTTTTCCCTCTCCCTCTGCCTGACCCCCAGCTTGTGCGCACTCTCTCTCTCTCTCTCTGAAATAAATAAAAATCTTTTAAAAATAAAAATAATTAATTAATTAAAAATGGCAGAAGAAATGAACAGACATTTCTCCAAAGAAGACATAAAGATGGCCAATAGGCACATGAAAAGATGCTCAACATCACTCATCATGAGGGAAATGCAAATCAAAACCACAATGAGCTATCACCTCGCTCCTATCAGAACGGCTAAAATCAAAAACACAAGAAAAAGATGTTGATGAGGATGTGGAGAAAAAGGAGTACTATTGTGGGAATGCAAACTGGTGCAGCCACTCTTGGAAACAGTATTGAGGTTCCTAAAAATCAAAACTAGAACTACCCTATGATCCAGCAATCATACTACTGGGTATTTACCCAAAGAATATAAAAACATCAATTCAAAGGGATACATGCAACCCTACATTTATTGCAGCACTACTTGCAATAGCCAAATTATGGAAGCAGCCCAAGTGTCTATCAATAGAGAAATGGATAAAGAAGGTGTGGTATCTATATATACAATGGAATATTATTCAGCCATAAAAAAGAATGAAATCTTGCCACTTTCAGTAACATGGATGGAGCTAAAGGGATTATGCTAAGTAAAATAAGTACAGAAATACAAATACCATATGAATTCACTCATATGTGGAATTTAAGAAACAAGACAAATGAGTAAAGGAGAAAAGAGAGAGAGAGAAATCAAGAAACAGACTCTGAACTACAGAGAACAAAGTGATGGTTACCAGAGGGGAGGTGGGTGGGGGGAATGGGTGAAATAAGTGATGGGGATTAAGGAGTACACTTGTCATGATGAGTACCGGGTGATGTATGGAATTGTTGAATCACTATATTGTACACCTGAAACTAATATAGCCTATATGTCAACTATACTGGAATTAAAATTTTTAAAAAGCATTCATAAAAAACATCACCATAAGTAACATCACAACTCAAATAATATAATAAACATCAGATGACAACTATGAAAATAAAAATGTGTATAGTTATTTATGTTACTATGGAAAAAGGATTTACATACATGAGATATGCTTGATCATGTTCATTTCCTCTGTTCTCCATACAATACATCTTTAATGGAAAAGAATAGAATCTTCATCTTTTATGAAGTTTTGTAATAATGCCCTTAATCAGTAGAATCTAAGCAAATGATATAAACCAATTTAGATTGCTATAATGAATGTATGTATGAACAAAGTGTTCTTCAGAACTAAGGAATTCCAATATTAATAAGATTGATACATAGGATTGTTTACACTGAATAAAGGTGAGCACATCCCTTTCAATAAAGCCTAAAAGACCTATTAATACAGAATATAGTAACTCTATCCATTGCCCCAATACCTTCTCCTATGATGTTATTACCACCATAGACTTTCCTACATGCCACCTTCAAAGGATTTAGCTCAAGCCTGCATAGCCAGACATATGGGCACACAGTCCATCTTCTCTATATATATCACCTTTTCTAGGTATTGTTTCACTTCAGATTACGTTAGGACCAAAGACACCAGTAAATAGCGAGCCTTCCTTTTTGACACCTTGAAGCATAATGGAGTTGCCATACATTCTAACCTCATATTAACAACATATATTTAGTCCCTAATTGAATTCCTCACTGACTCGTTTAATGCCATTTCCATCTTAGAAATTTAAGGAACACCTATGCTACAAATTCAAATACTGACAGATTTCTAAATTAAAGAAGACTGCTCTTCACAATATAATTTTCTAAAGAAAAATATCTATGCCCATAAAATTTTGGAAGATTATACTTCAAGATTTTAATAACTTATTTATTTGGAAGGGAAACTATTTCTTAGTTTTGTTTTTCTCTGTTTCTTACTTTCACTACAATGGACATATATTAGTAACTATTTTAAAACCTTTCAAAAAAAATAAGACTGCTGTCCAGAAATTAATGTAGCTTATACAGTATGAAAAAAACGTCCTCACCATTACCACCAAAAGATAAAAATGAGGTTTTAATCTAACAACATTCTAAATTTAACCAGATTAATTTCCAGATTTTCATTATATACTCTATCAAAAATCACCCAGAATTCTAAAAACTGTTTCCTCATTAAAAGTCCATAAGAAATGATTATGTACTTTGTAGCTATCTATTAATGAGAAAAAAACAAAGCAAAACCATTTTTATTAAACTAATACAAGATTTCTTTTTACCCAGACTGTTGAAAAGTCAGCAGGGTCAGACGCAATTATAAGTAGAAATGGACCAGATGTGATATCTAAGTTGGAGAGATCAGGCAGCCAAAATTCATAATACAGCAGCTTTCAAATATTGATGAGTGTCTGTAGAAAGAGCAATAACATGAGAAATGATGGACTTTGGAGGAAGGGTTTTGAAGAAGAGTGAAATTTATAATAGAAAATTGAATGAAGCTTAATAGAATGGCTGAACTTTCAATGGGCGGTTGAGAAAGGATAAGTGAAGTGGAAAAATTAAAATTGTTTCCTATAAAACTGAAAATACAAAAGAATACGCACTCTGACTTGTATAATGTGGAGGACACATAAATATTGAATTGTGCTTATGAATAATACATTTAAAGCATCTTAAGATCCATAAAAGAAACCTGTAGAGAAGAAAATGCAACTTATCCAGAGACATTTGAGTATCCTCTAAAGAAATCAAAAGGTAGCATCACGACCACAAGAAATAAACAGCGCATAGTTTGAAAGTATGTGTATCACTGTTGCCCCTCAATTCACATACTTTATAAATCAACTGGGTCTAAGTTTATCTATTACTCACTGGGTACCTGCGTATTCAGAGATTTTTAAATGTGCATAAGAAAGCAAACAAAACCATTAGCAAAATATATGACAATTCCAAATTAGGTATAACTTATAAAGATGATTCCTTCCATCTCCAGTTAACCTATTAAAACTGCCAAAGAGTATTGGAATTTAAACTTCTATGGGTTTCAAAAAGCGTGGGAAGTTTAAGCTTTTTGTAAATCAGGAAAACTGATTTCCTTGCTGGGCTTCCAACTTCTCGTATGCAGGATATAGAGATGGTATGAATACAAAGGTCCTTTCCAAATCTAACTTTACTCCACAGGGCAAATGAAATAAGGGCTCTTGCAACATGTTATATGCACACACGTACATTCTGCTTCACTGGGCTAAAGATGACTTGCTATAATTCTGTCCAGGTAGCCATTGTTAAAGTGGTTTTCTTAGTAGGGTGGCAGACATCCGAATGTTGGGCCAGGGACTGCCATAAATTGTTATATGTGACATGTAGACATGACCTTTTTTATCAATGATACAGAGTTGAGGATTGGGCCTCAGACAACCTAAGATGGACAAGGGGAACTCTGAATTAAGAGTATAATTTTTTTCATTTATTTGTTTGTAGAAGTTGACTTTTTAAGTTCTTTGAACTCAGACAAACTGAACAACTTGCTCTTCCTTTCATTTGAGGTTCCCAAGTATTCACTAAGATTCTTTGGTTCTTATCACCAAGATGTTGAGACATTTTTAACATAAAATGTATATTTTTATTTCAAAAATATGCTAGTCAGAAAGGACATTAATATAAACTACAAATAAATCAACTAAAAAAATTATTTCAGGGGCGCCTGAGTGGCTCAGTCAGTTAAGCATCTGCCTTTGGCTCAGGTCATGATCCTGGAGTCCCAGGATCGAGCCCCACATCAGGCTCCCTGCTCAACGGGGAGTCTGCTTCTCCCTCTGACTCTCCCCACCCCTTGTGCTTTCTCTCTCTCTCACTCACTTTCTCTCAAATAAACAAAATCTTTAAAAAAATAAAAATTAAAAAATATATTTCAATATATACAAATGCATGTGCATGTCCACTAGAAGACATAATGAAGTAATCTCAGATGCTTAAACTTACTAGTTTGAACTTAAGAAAATCAAAGTTATTCTGCACACTGAAGAATGAAAAAAGAAAACACATAGGTACCAGTAAGAGTAAGAATAAAATCTAGTGGTAGAATAAGTTATAACAACGGATTTAATTGTATATGATTAAAAAAAGAGCAAAATAACACAAACTTTTAAAAAGAGCAAAATTAATTGAAATAGGAGTAATATACCAAAGCAAAGGATAGATTGTCATGAGGAGACAATGTGCAGGTATAATATACCTGAATCGAAACCATAGGATCTACACGAATGACCAATGAAATTTTTAATATTCCTGTGGCATGCAGGATTTTGTCTTGATGTGCAAAACTGTCCCATGTATGGCAAGGTATTCAGCATTCCTGCCTCCCACACACTAAATACTAGAAGCAACCCTGGTTATAGTGACAAATCTAACCTCAATCAGATCTAATCTTTCTTTTATATAAAAAGGATTTTTGTCTCCATTGCTGTTCTCAAATAAAGGTCATATAAAGTTTCTTGCACATATGAACTTTAAAAGTTCAATATAAGAGGAAGGGGCAACATGGTGGAGGAGTAGGAGACCTAAATTTCATCTGGTCTCAGGAATTCAGCTAGATAGGGATCAAACCATTCAGAACATCTACAAACTCAACAGGAGACTGAAGAAAAGAATAGCAGCAACTCTCTGAACAGAAAAGCAACCACTTTCTGGAAGGTAGGACATGCGGAGAAGTGAATCCGAGGCGATATTCGGGAAGATAGAGCACGGGGAGAGGGAGGCTCCATTAGCCACTGCTGGCAAGTGATAGAGATGCGGAGCACAAGTAGGAACTTTGAGAAGTCTGCTCCGCTGAGGGAAGTCGCTCTAGTGGCTAAGTGGGGGGGGGGGGGCGGGGCTGGAGCCCTCACTGGGACAGTGTGGTCTGAGGACCCTCGGGGTCACAGAAAGACCCGGGGTGCCTGAGTGCAGAGTTCCCAGGTATCGGAGTGGGGAAGCCAGCTGCAAAGATGGAGCCGAGGAGTGGGCTCTCAGCTCAGGGTTGCCATAAACTGTGATCCGCAGCACAGTGGGGCCACTTCTCCTCCAGCAGGGACCCAACAAGCAGCAGATCCGGGGAGACTCCTCTTCCTCCCCTGGGAGGAGCGGTGCAGGAGCACACCACAGTGATCTACTGGGTTTGGAGACTCCAAACGGGGTCAGGTGCCAGAGAAAGAAACACTTGGTCACAGGCCAGGTGAGCATGGAGTGCGGCCAGAGACCAGGGAGATGGGAGTGATTGACTGCTTTTCTCTGGGGGCTCACTGAGGAGTGGGGCCCCCAGTTCTTGGCTACTCCGGGGTGAAGATTGGGAGGCCGCCATTTTCACTCTCATCCTCCGAGGCTGAACGGAAAGCTTGGAACAAAAGCTCCTGAGAGCAAACCAGAGCAGATTACGTAGCCTGACCCCGGCAAGGACGGGGCAATTCCGCCTCCAGCAAAGACATTTGGGAACCACGGCAACAGGCCCCTCCCCCAGAAGATCAGCAAGAACAGCCAGCCAAGACCAAGTTTACCGATCAATGAGAACGGCAAAACCCCAGAGCTAGGGGAATACAGCACACAGAATTCATGGCTTTTTTCCCATGATGCTTTAGTCTTTCAAAGTTAATTTTTTAAATTTTCTTTATTTTTTCTTTTTCTATTTTTTTAGTTGAATTTTTCTTCTTTCCTTTTTCAACCAACATCTTATCAATTCCTTTTTTAAAATCTTTTCTAATTTTTCAATTTTACAGTCAAATTCTATCTCTTCATTGTATTTAACATTGTTTTTTGTATATATATAAGTTTTTCTTTCTTTAAAATTTTGGGATAGAGTTTCTTCTAACAGACCAAAATATACCCTAAATCTAGTATATGACGTTGTCCTAGGCTCTTGCCTAATCACATTCTCTCTTTTTTTTTATTTTTTTCATTCTTTTTTCAACCAACTTCTTATCAATTCCTTTTTTAAAATCTTTTTTTAAATGTCATCTTTACAGTCATATTCCATCCTTTCATCGTATTAACCCTTATTTTTATATATATATATTTTTCTTTCTTTAAAATTTTGGTAGGCAATTTCTTCTAACAAACCAAAATACACCCAAAATCTAGTGTGTGGCTCTGTTATATTCACCAGCCTGATCATATTCTTCCTCCCCCTTTTCTATTGCCCCCAGTTTCGGGTCTCTTCTGATTTTTTTAGTGTATATTTTTCTGGAGTCATTGTTACCTTTTAGCATTTTCTTAGCATTTTTTTCTCTCATTCATCTATTCTCCTCTGGACAAAAATGACAAGACAGAAAAACTCACCTCAAAAAAAGAACAAGAGGCAGTACCGACTGCCCAGGACCTAATCAATACAGACATTAGTAAGATGTTGGAACTAGAGTTCAGAATGATGATTATAAAGATACTGGCTGGGCTTGAAAAAAGTATAGAAGACGCTAGAGAAACCCTTTCTGGAGAAATAAAAGAACTAAAATTTAACCAAGTCAAAATCAAAAAGGCTATTAATGAGGTGCAATCAAAAATGGGGGTGCTAACTGCAAGGATAAAAGAGGCAGAAGAGAGAATTAGTGATATAGAAGACCAAATGATGGAGAATAAAGAAGTGGAGAAAAAGAGAGATAAACAACTACTGGATCACAAGGGGAGAATTTGAGAGATAAGTGATACCATAAAGTAAAACAATATTAGAATAATCGGGATCCCAGAAGAAGAAGAAAGAGAGGGGCAGGAGATATATTGGAGCAAACTGTAGCAGAGAACTTCCCTAATTTGGGGAAGGAAACAGGCATCAAAATCCAGGAGGCACAGAGAACCCCCCCCTCAACATCAATAAAAATAGGTCAATACCCCAACATCTAAGAGTAAAACTCACAAGTCTCAGAGACAAAGAGAAAGTCCTGAAAGCAGCTCGGGACAAGGGGTCTGTAATCTACAACAGTAGAAACATTAGATTGGCAGCAGACCTATCCACAGAGACCTGGCAGGCCAGAAAAGACTGGCATGATATATTCAGAGCACTAAACAAGAAAAATATGCAGCCAAGAATACTTTATCCAGCTAGGATGTCATTGAAAATAGAAGGAGAGATAAAAACCTTCCAGGACAAACAAAAACTAAAACAATTTGCAAACACGAAACCAGCACTACAGGAAATCTTGAAAGGGGTCCTCTAAGCAAAGAGAGAGCCTAAAAGTAACATAGACCAGAAAGGAACACAGACAGTATACAGTAACAGTCACCTTACAGGCAATACAATGGCACTGAATTCATATCTTTCAATAGTTACCCTCGATGTAAATGGGCTAAATGCCCCAATTAAAAGACACAGGCTATCAGGTTGGATAAAAAAACAAGACCCATCGATATGCTGTCTGCAAGAGACTCATTTTAGACCCAAAGACACGTCCAGATTTAAAGTGAGGGGATGGAAAACCATTTACCATGCTAATGGACATCAAAAGAAAGCTGGGGTGGCAATCCTTGTATCAGACAAATTAGATTTTAAACCAAAGACTATAATAAGAGATGAGGAAGGACACTACATCATACTTAAAGGGTCTATTCAACAAGAAGACCCAGCAGTTGTAAATATCTATGCCCCTAACATGGGAGCAGCCAGTTATATAAGCTGATTAATAACAAAAGCAAAGAAACACATTGACAGCGATACAATAATAGTAGGGGACTTTAACACCCCCCTCACTGAAATGGACAGATCATCTAAACAAAAGATCAACAAAGAAATAAAGGCTTTAAATGACACACTGGACCAGATGGACTTCATAGATATATTCAGAACATTTCATCCCAAAGCAACAAAATACACATTCTTCTCTAGTGCACATGAAACATTCTCCAGAATAGATCACATCCTAGGTCACAAATCAGGTCTCAACTGGTACCAAAAGACTGGGATCATTCCCTGCATATTTATGGACCACAATGCTTTAAAACTAGAACTCAATCACAAGAGGAAAGTTGGAAAGAAATACATGGAGGCTAAAGAGCATCCTACAAAAGAATGAATGGGTCAACCAGGAAATTAAAGAAGAATTAAAAAAATTCATGGAAACCAATGAAAATGAAAATACAACTGTTCAAAATCTTTGGGATGCAGCAAAGGCAGTCCTAAGAGGAAAGTATATAGCAATACAAGCCTTTCTCAAGAAACAAGAAAGGTCTCAAATACACAACCTAACCCTATGCCTAAAGGACCTGGGGAAAGAACAGCAAATAAAGCCTAAACCCAGCAGGAGAAGAGAAATCATAAAGATCAGAGCAGAAATCAATGAAATAGAAACCAAAAGAACAGTAGAACAGATCAACAAAACTAGAAGCTGTTTCTTCAAAAGAATTAATAAGATTGATAAACCCCTGGCCAGAATTGTCAAAAAGAAAAGAGAATGGACCCAAATAAATAAAATCATGAATGAAAGAGGAGAGATCACAACCAACACCAAAGAAATACAATTATAAGAACATATTATGAGCAACTATATGCCAGCAAATTAGATACATTAGAAAAAAATGCATGCATTCCTAGAGATGTATAAACTACCAAAACTGAACCAGGGAGAAACAGACCCCTGAACAGACCCATAACCACTAAGGAAATTGAAGCAGTAATCAAAAATCTCCCAAAAACAAGAGCCCAGGGCCAGAGGGCTTCCCAGGGGAATTCTACCAAACATTTAAAGAAGAATAAATACCTGTTCTGAAGCTGTTTCAAAGCATAGAAATGGAAGGAAAACTTCCAAACTCATTTTATGAGGCCACCATTACCTTGATCCCAAAACCAGACAAAGACCCCATCAAAAAGGAGAACTACAGACCAATATCCCTGATGAACATGGATGCAAAAATTCTCACCAAAATACTGGCCAATAGGATCCAACAGTTCATTAAAAGGATTATTCACCATGACCAGGTGGGATTTATCCCTGGGCTGCAAGGTTGGTTCAACATCCGCAAATCAATCAACGTGATACAATACATTAATAAAAGAAAGAACAAGAACCATATGATCCTCTCAATAGATGCAGAAAAAGCCTTTGACAAAGTACAGCATCCTTTCTTGATCAAAACTCTTCAGAGTGTAGGGATAGAGGGGACATACTTCAATATCATAAAAGCCACCTACGAAAAACCCACAGCGAATATCATACTCAATAGGGAAAAACTGAGAGCTTTTCCCCTAAGGTCAGGAACACGGCAGGGATGTCCACTATCACCACTGCTGTTCAACATAGTACTAGAAGTCTTAGCCTCAGCAATCAGACAACAAAAAGAAATAAAAGGCATCCAAATCGGCAAAGAAGAAGTCAAACTCTCACTCTTTGCAGATAATATGATACTTTATGTGGAAAACCCAAAAGACTCCACCCCAAAACTGCTAGAACTCATAAAGGAATTTAGTAAAGTGGCAGGATATAAAATCAATGCCCAGAAATCAGTTACATTTCTATACACCAACAAGACAGAAGGGAAAGTGAAATTAAGGAGTCGATCCCATTTACAATTGCACCCAAAACCATAAGATACCTAGGAATAAACCTAACCAAAGAGGCAAAGGATCTCTACTTAGAAAACTATAGAATACTCATGAAAGAAATTGAGGAAGACACAAAGAAATGGAAAAACGTTCCATGCTCATGGATTGGAAAAACAAATATTGTGAAAACGTCTATGCTACCTAGAGCAATCTACACATTTAAGGCAATTCCTATCAAAAGACCATCAACTTTTTTTCAAAGAAATGGAACAAATAATCCTAAAATTCATATGGAACCAGAAAAGACCCTGAATAGCCAGAGGAATGTTGAAAAAGAAAAGCAAAGCTGGTGGCATCACAATTCTGGACTTCAAGCTCTATTACAAAGCTATCATCATCAAGACAGTATGGTACTGGCACAAAAACAGACACATAGATCAATGGAACAGAATAGAGAGCCCAGAAATGGACCCTCAACTCTATGGTCAACTAATCTTTGACAAAGAAGGAAAGAATGTCCAATGGAAAAAAGACAGTCTCTTCAACAAACGGTGTCGGGAAAATTGGATGGCCACATGCAGAAGAATGAAACTGGACCATTTCTTCACACCACACACAAAAATACACTCAAAATGGATGAAAGACCTAAATGTGAGACAGGAATCCATCAAAATCCTTGAGGAGAACACAGGCAGCAACCTCTTCGACCTCGGCCACAGCAACTTCTTCCTAGAAACATCGCCAAAGGCAAAGGAAGCAAGGGCAAAAATGAACTACTGGCACTTCATCAAGATAAAATGCTTTTGCACAGCAAAGGAAACAGTCAACAAAACCAAAAGACAACCGACAGAATGGGAGAAGATATTTGCAAATGACATATCAGATAAAGGGCTAGTATCAAAAATCTATAAAGAACTTATCAAACTCAACACCCAAAGAACAAATGGTCCAATCAAGAAATGGGCAGAAGACATGAACAGACATTTCTGCAAAGAAGACATCCAAATGGCCAATAGACACATGAAAAAGTGTCCAACATCGCTCGGCATCAGGGAAATCCAAATCAAAACCTCAATGAGATACCACCTCACATAAGTCAGAATGGCTAAAATTAACAAGTCAGGAAAGGACAGATGTTGGTGAGGATGTGGAGAAAGGGGAGCTCTCCTACACTGTTGTAGGGAATGCAAGCTGGTGTAGCCACTCTGGAAAACAGTATGGAGTTTCCTCAAAAAGTTGAAAATAGAGTTCCCCTACAACCCAGCAATTGCACTACTGGGTATTGACCCCAAAAGATACAAATGTAGTGATCCAAAGGGGCACATGCACCCGAATGTTTATAGCGCAATGTCCACAATAGCCAAACTAAGGAAAGAGCCTAGATGTCCATCAACAGATGAATGGATAAAGAAGATGTGCTGTATATATATATTATGGAATATTATGCAGCCACCAAAAAAATGAAATCTTGCCATTTGCAATGACGTGCATGGAACTAGAGGGTATTATGCTAAGTGAAATAAGTCAATCAGAGAAAGACAAGTATCATATGATCTCACTGATATGACGAATTTGAGAAACAAGACAGAGGATCATAGGGGAAAGGAGGGAAAAATGAAACAGACGAAACCAGAGAAAAGACGAAACCAGAGAGGGATATAAACCATAAGAGACTCTTAATCTCAGGAAACAAACTGAGAGTTGCTGGAGTGGAGGGGGGTGGGAGGGATGGGGTAGCTGGGTGATGGACATTGGGGAGGATATGTACTATGGTGAGCGCTGTTAATTGTGTAAGACTGATGAATCACAGACCTGTACCCCTGAAACAAATAATACATTATATGTTAATAAAAAAAAAATTTTTTAATTTAAAAAAATTTTTTTAAAGTTCAATATAATATCTATATCCAGGGCCAAATATGAAGGAAAAACAAAAGGAAAGTAATTTATAATAAAATATTACATATTTCTATATGTAAATGCTTGAGCATGGCCTTGTTAGAAGTCATGATGACCTAAGCTGATATTTACTCCTGCCATTGATGAGTAAGTTTAAACTTCAAAGTTCACTTATATGGACAGTATTGAAAATGAAAGAGGGAAGATAAGGGTGGACACTCAAATAAAAATCTCCATTAGGGTAAGTCAAGTGGTCTTATTTATACCCGATGAGAGAAAAAGCAAAACGAACATAATTAAAATAGGGATAACAAGTCAAGACAAATTATAGATTACCCAAGTAAAAAAGATGAAGTAATATGGTATTCCTGAAAACAAGCTGTACAACCTATATAAAATATACAGTGGGATATTAGAAAGTTACATAGAAAAGGAATTCATTTTTGTTGTATGGGACAATCCCTCATATTGCAGTACATCTATCATCTTTGAACCCACACCCTAAATGCTAGTATTAACCCCCATTATTGTGACAACCTAATACACTCTCACAAATTTTCCAAACACCCTGGTGAGAACTACTGACCTAGTTAATGCCTATCATCCTCAGATGGAGTGTCACTACTTAACTTCCTTAAGGATAGATTCTGTAGACTGTCTTAGATTCTGACCCCCATCCTCACCCCTCAGTTGTTAAGTTCCTCTGACATCCAGTCTTTCTAACCCACAAAACTTACCTTAACTGTAATTGGCTTTTGAAAAATTTATTCTCAATTATGACGGAAGGTTCGTGAGAAAAGGGACTGTCTTGTTCACTGTGCCATATCAAATGCCTAGCATTATATATGTTCCATAAATTTTCTTGAATTAAATTCAGGATTTTTACTTCAATAGTGCAGCTGGATTTCTTCTACCTGCACTATTTGATATAGTGCAAATTTAGACTAATTAAAATAAATGAATATTTTAAATAATGCCAAAATAAGGCAAAACATAAAGAATAAGATTTATTGGCTGGAAAAAAATTGAAATGGAACATCTAGATAGTTGATGTCAGACTGTTTAGGCCTTTATAACAGAATACCATAGCCTGGGTGCCTTATAAACAACAGAAATTTATTTCTCCTAGTTCTGGATGGTGAGAAGCCCAAGATCAAGGTACCAGCGTATTTGGTGTCTGGTGAGAAATCACTTCCTAGTTCACAGACTACTGCCATCTCCCTGTGCCCTCACAGGGTGTAAGGGGTAAGGCAGCTCTCTGGGATCTCTTTTGTAAGGGCCTAAGTCCCTTCATGAAGGCACCACCCTCATGACTTAATCATCTCCAAAAGGCCTCACCACTTCCAAATACCATCACATTAGGATTAGATTTCAACATAAGAATTTGGGGGCAGGGTAGGCATAAACATTTAGTCTGTGTTTAACTTGCAAAAAATATGTAACATAACTAACTTTAAAGAAAACACAGGGTAAGAAAGTTTCTAAAATGTTTGGGTTTTTAAGATATTTTTTAATCCATTTTGCAGAATTAAAAACTCACAAAAACATCAAGAAGGTCATTATGATTTTAAATTTTTTAGAACCTAACAAAGATTCATCTTTTTAAAATTGGAAAAAATCTGAAGAAAATAAGATACTTTAAGGAAAAAATTACAAAATGCCTTATATCAATTAAAAGTTATCAGTTCAAGTACACAAGTTACATTCTCCATCTGGCCACCAGTTATCTGATATTACTGGGTGGTAGTGACCTGGCTCTGATACGTTATTATTAATTAAATCCATTTATTATCATTAGCTAAAGTCCTTTTTTCAGATTTCCTCAGTTTTTGCCTAATATCCCTTTTCTGTTCCAGGATACCAAATTACATTTAGTCATCATGACTCTTTTTTTTTTTTTTTTTTTTAAAGATTTATTTATTTATTTATTTGACAGCGAGAGACACAGCGAGAGAAGGAACACAAGCAGGGGGAGTGGGAGAGGGAGAAGCAGGCCTCCCGCCAAGCAGGGAGCCCGATGCGGGGCTCGATCCCAGGACCCTGGGATCATGACCTGAGCCGAAGGCAGACGCTTAACGACTGAGCCACCCAGGCGCCCCTAGTCATCATGACTCTTTAAGCTCCTCTAGACTGAAACAATTTCTCAAACTTAGTTTTTGATGACCTTGACAGTTCTGAAGAATGCTACTGAGTATTTTGTAGAATATCCCTCTATTTGGATTTGACTGATGTTTTTCTCCTATACTGCAGTCATGCATTTGGGGGAGGAAAGTCACAGAGGTAAAGTGTCATTTATATCACATCATATCAAGATTACATACAATCAACATGAACTTAACCAGTGTTGATGTTGACCTTGAGTACCTGGATAAGGTAGTGCTTGTCATGTTTCTCTACTATAAAGTTACTCTCCCCTACTTCCTTATTGTACCCTTGGGAGGAAGTCACTAAGCATAGCCTGAGAAGGTATGCTCCACATCTTAAGGCAGAGTTACCTACATAACTGCTTGGAATTCTTGCACAGAGATTTGTCGATTTTCCCTTATTTATTTATTTATTCACTCATTCATTTATTAATTCAATCTTTTATTTGTATCAGTATAGACTCAGGGATATTTATTTTATACTTTAGGATATAAACCAATACTACTTTATTTAGTTGCTCAATTTTTTTTTTTAGATTTGGCCTTTGAGAGCTCTTTCAGTTGGCTCCTATGACCCTTTAACATACCTCCATCAATGTGGTCTTGGTTTTCTGTTTGTTCATCTGTTTTGCTTCATTTTTTGGTCATTCCTTACTTTCTGGTATTATAAGATGCTCCAGGTTCATCTTATATATCCCTTTTCCAACTCTAGAATCAACCATTTCTCCAAGGAGCTCTGATTCCCTTTATTGGATAATGCTATTTGAAACCAAGGTCTGGGCACTGAGTGTGCTCATTACTTATGAGCTGTCATTGCTTCTAGGGTCTCTTAGCTGACAATTAGGAAATAAATGTGTATATACTAAGCTATATACATCCACATATCTACAATACCTATCCATAAATATCTAGAGTAAACAAAACAGAGGTTCATTCTGATATCTCCAACTCTCATCTATTACCACCTGCAGCATTCCAGCCTTTTTCCTGTTGCTTGTCTGCAGTCCCCGACTCCAACAGAGAGCAAGCATCCACAAGCCACTTACTTAATTGTTCAGTTGCAGTATATATGCATAGTTGTTCCAAAACTGTTAACCTGTACTTAAAACATATTTCTCAAAGATCTATAACATAGCTAAAAGCTAATAGCTAAAAGTTTAAGAGACCAATAAATACATTAATTAGTATCCTATTTATACTTTGTTCAACTTTAATCATTTATATTAAGTAATATTCCAGTACTTCTGATTCAATCCTCAGTGGTCATCAATTAATATTAATCTGCCTCAATTTCACTTGTCAGCCAGGACCTAGAATCAATTTTTTCACGTAAGAATGATTGTAATCACTACGCACAATCTCATTTAAATTAACAAATTGCTGTTTTCCACAATAAGTGTATAGATAGCATCCTGATGCATCAAGTCACTAATAATTCTTCCCAGCTTCAAATATTAGTTTCAGATACTAGGGAAAGGACTAAGAAAAATGATGTTTTTGTGTGCTTTAAACATTTTTCTGCCACCATAATGAAATTTTTAAGAGTAAATAAATAAATATATTTTAAAAAATAATATTTGGGGCAGAATTTAATCTTTTGTGCTGCTATAGGTTCCATGTTTCTGTATAAAGTTAATCTCTTTAAAAATAGCAATATTTTTTTTACTGAGCACACACTATTGGCCAAATGCCATTCAGATGTGTTTCATTTATTATGCACAATCCTCTTACCAGGCCTACAAGGTAAATATACCATCCCTATTTTAGAGATAAAAGAGAGAAAATTATGTTTCCAGGTTGAACATCCAGTAAAAAGCAAAACAAGTCTATGATTTCAAAGACTACACTCTTTCCACTATAGCTGGTAGAGCATTGCAAAGAGTGTTCTGGGATACCAATGTCCGTTTGTGCTTATTCATATAAGCAAAGAGACAAATTTAGAATGAAAAAAATAACATGTTCACTCTTTCCTGAATTTCACTTGGGACCTTGTGCAGGGAATAAGCTCAGGTCCCAAAAAGAAAGTAATGCTAACAAATGACTTTGGCAAAATCAGTGAATCAGTAACCCTATCAATATTCATTTTAGTCACCTCTAAAATTGGAAAATAAATCTGGCAACACAATAAAAGAGTTCCCGCTAAAAGCTGAGCTTTCTTACTTAAATTCATTAACACTTTTCTTAGTCTTGCTTTCTGAAAAACTCCACAAAGGAAGGAAAATAACTGAAAGAGGATTTCAACATTTAAAAAAAAAGAAAGTACAAATAACTCAAGCAAAGAAGTTTTTTAATTACTACTTGTTTACAGGGCAAGCTCATTTTAATTTCCTTGCTTTTTTATTTCCTGACAAATGGCTTCTTTTTCATTTGGGCCCAAACAAAATATAAAGTATATAAATGATTTAAAATTGTTCCTCTTCACACATTGCACTAAAAATTTGGGAAGAGGAAGGACAAAAACACATCAGCTATAAAACATGAACTCTTCTCCAAATTAATTCAGAAGGCATTTTGAATTTTGTTTTCACTTATGAACAGAGTATTCATAAACTCACCTTAATACTACAACTGAATCTTTTTCTTTACATAAGAAAGAAAAATAAAGGAGATGCAATCTTAGACAAAGAAGATAGTAGCTGTCTACCTGGATGCACTGAGAGTGCCAGGGTCTAGTTAGAAACCCACTGTTTGTATTTATTATCTATAGTTAGGAAGAAAATCTCTTCCAAATAAACTCAAACTTTTGGATCTTTTTTGACTATGCCAATTATGAGTTTAATCTTCCATTTAAAATGTCTAATCCAGGGTGAAGAAGATGTTTTTTATACTTGCATAAATAAACCACATTTCAAACAGGGTAACCATAAAAGGCCACATGAAAAGAACCTTATAATAGAGGATTAGAAAGGACCCCATGAACTCAGATTCTGGACTCCCATGCTATTTAAAGAGCTCAACCTCTTCTGTGATTGTGTTGGACTGTTGGGGGCTGGGGCGCAGAATTTGAAGGGTATTCACTGTAGACTCACACTCAAGTGACAGGCTAGTTAGGTATGGTATAAATTGGGGAAATTAAACAAAAATTAAACAAAAATTTTCCAGATCTCAGAATGATAAACCACATGTGTAAACATCTACAGCCTCAACAAAAGCAGCTTAATTTTTTAATTAATTAAAAACAGCTCATTTTCAGTGTGTTGAAATAGCTTAAGATTCCCTTCTATTTGATATATAAAGAAATTTTTAATGGTTGAGTGTAGCCTAGAATATCCTAGTCCAATAGAATTTTCTGAAGTAATGGAAATGCCTCATAACAGCTGTCCAATATGGTAACCACTGGCCCTATGGGGCTACTGAGCCCTTAAAATGTAGCTGCTATGACTGAGAACCTGAATTTTAAATTTTAATTAGTTTAAATTTAAATAGGCACATGTGGCTAGTGGCTACCATATTGGATAGTGCCAACCTATAAACCAACTCTAGTTTTATCTCCTAAGGGAAATATAAACATATATATCAATACTAAACTCTCAATTACAATAAAGAACAATACCTTCATGTTAATAATATAGATTAGTATAAGTAACTCAGCCTTACCAGAGTTATTAGTTCTTTTTATTAAAGGAAGTAAAAGTATTTAAATTTTTAAGACATGTTACTGGTTGAATGAAATACAAAATATTCTATTCAATACCATCAAAATTCTGAGTAAGACAGAAAAGTTATTTATTAGTTCCACTTATGTAAATTGTTCTCTTTACAGACTCCATGGACTTTTTCCCTATGAATGTTACTGTTTCACAAAATTTTACTTCCCAACAGCAAGCACTGGTAATCAGATCTATGTTTCTGCATGTAGGTTGCCATTAAAATGTTCAAAAGGCAGCCACCCAATAGCTCCACATCTATTCAGTCTAAAAGAGGCTTATAAGCAATCCTTCTGGATTTCTATCATCTTTTGAAATAAATACAAAATCCTATAGGAAAGCACTCCACCAAATGATTTACCTTTCACTTCTAGAAGGTGATTAAATAAAATTCAAAGCTCTGTCAAAGCTTTGGCCTAAATAGACTATATAAATTTGCTATGGTGGATGGAACTTTTCCAGTGAGACATGTATTAAGAAAAAAACTACTTAGTAGTCTAGACGAAAAACCTGAGAGGCCTTGGCTATCAGTTCTGCCAAACTTATACTCTTCAGTGACACCTGAAAAATCTTTCTGACCCTGAGTTTTCTAACTTCAAAAATAACCTTATCTAAAACTCCACTTAAGAGACTTCAGCAGGAAAAAAAAAACACACATAAGAGGAAAATGTAATTTTAAGGGGTACAATTTCATAGTAGCCCCACATGCATACACTACCAAAAATTGGAGAGGACCTATATGTACATGAAATGCTATGCTTCATTTTAAATTACCTCTATGTATTATCATAGAAAAGAAGCTCATGACATACTGTTGACTAAAGGAAAAAAAAAAAGTAAGGCATAAGAGTGTAGAGAGAGAAAAAGAAGGTTCCAAAAAGATGTTCATCAAAATAGTAACAGTGGTTAACACAAGGGTATGGTATTTGGGGGAGTTTTTATACTTTGCTTTTACCCTGTTTTATTTGAATTTTTACATCTAGTATAAATTATTTTCTTCAATAATTTTAATAATGTATTTACAAATGGGAGAGAGAGGAGATTTATTTTGAGGAACTGACTCATAATTTAAGCAATGTAGAGGCTTGGTAAGTCCTAAAATCTGCAAGGTAGACCAGCAGGCTGGAGACCCAGGAAAGAGTTTTAGATTAAGTCCAAAAGCACTGTTGGTAGAATTCTTTCTTTCTCTGGAGAAATCAGGATTTGTTCTACTAAGACCTTCAACTGATCAATTGAGGCCCACCAACATTAAGCAGAGTTGTCTGCTTTACTCAAAGCCACAATTTGAGTTTTTTTTTTTTTTTTAAGATTTTATTTATTTATCTGACAGAGAGAGAGACAGCGAGAGCAGGAACACAAGCAGGGGGAGTGGGAGAGGGAGAAGCAGGCTTCCCGCCGAGCAGGGAGCCCAATGTGGGACTCCATCCCAGGACCCTGGGATCATGACCTGAGCCGAAGGCAGACACTTAACGACTGAGCCACCCAGGTGCCCTACAATTTGAGTATTAATCTATCCAAAGAAAAGAAAAGAAGAAAGAAAAGAAAAAAACCACCTTCACAGAAACATCTAAAATAATGTTTGCCCAAATATCTGGACAATGTAGCTTAGCCAAGAAAATTAACCATCACATTGGTTTAAATCCTATATTGTTCCAATGGGATATAAATGTGAGTGATATAAAAATATTAATTTAAAGTTTTACACAATCCTGCAAATCCATAGAAGTATCAGTTTGAATTAAAGTCTTACTCAAACATTTTATTATTAAAGAATTACAAGGGACGCCTGGGTGGCATAGTCGATTAAGCGGCTGCCTTCGGCCCAGGTCATGATCCCAGCGTCCTGGGATCGAGTCCCACATCGGGCTCCTTGCTCAGCAGGGAGCCTGCTTCTCCCTCTCTCTCCCTCTGCTTGTGCTCTCTGTGTCAAATAAATAAAATCTTAAAAAAATTACAAAACTGAATTTCCTATATTCCTTCTCCTGTCTCTTTAAACCTCCAATTCCATTCCCACACCCATCTTTATTCCCTTTACTTCCAGAGGTTTCTCTATTTCGTAGAGAAAAACAAAAACCATCAGACAATGTATTTGTTTGCTAGGGCTGCCATAACAAAGTACCACCAATTGGGTAGGGTAACAAAATTTACTGTCTCACAGTTCTAGAGGCCAGAAATCTGAGATCAAGGTGTGAGAAGGTTGGTTCCTTTGAGACCTGTGAGAAACAATCTGTCCCATGCCTCTTTCCTAATCTGTGGTGGTTTGCTGGCAATCTGCAGTATTCCTTGGTTTGTAGAGGAATCACCTCAATCTCTGCCTTCATCTTGAAATGACATTCTTTTTTGTGTATATGTCTTTGCATCCAAATGTCCCCTACTTATAAGGACATAGTCATCTGGGATTAGAGCCCACACTTAATGATCTCATCTTTACTTAATCATCTACAAAGACCTTATGTTCAAATAAAGTCTCATTCACCAGGACTGAAGATTAAGACTTCAACATTTTTGTGGGAAATACAACTCAACCCATAACTCCCTTAACCTGGAGTTATCAACTCTACTAGCATCCATCTTTCAGTATCTATTCTTCCTTCCTGTCTACTGCTATAATGGAGAACATGTCCAGCCTTCTAAAGAAACTAATCCATTCAGGTGTGCTCTTGATCCTGTCCTTCGTTAATCCATTTACTAAACCTCCATTGTCCTTTATTTTCACTGTTTGCCTTTTTATTGGCTACTTCTCATATACCTTCCCATCCATCTTGAGTTTACAAAGAGAAAAATTTCATCTTTCCTGAATCCTCCAGCCCTCCTATTGTCCTTCTCCTCCAATTCTCTGCCACCTTTCTTAACAATGTCTCCACAAAATGCTTTGATGCTTCAAATTATATAATTGTTAGGCAGAAAATTTATCACTTGATACATTCAGGACCACTCTATTCATTTGACTTCCATATCTTGGTTTTAATCTTTCTTATTCACTATGTGCTTATTCTCTGAGTAACTTTTTTAAATTAACTTTTTTAATATGGTTTTGGATTTGCATAATAGATGCAAAGACAGTACTGAGATTTCCCATATACTACATACCCAGTTTCCCTTACTATTAATAGGATACATTTGTTATAATCATTGTACCAATATTGATATATTATTACTCAAAGTTCATACTTTATTCAGATTTCCTTCACTTTTACCTAATGTCCTGCTGTTCCAGAGTCTCATCCAAGATACCTCATACATTTTGGTCATCACACCTCCTTAAACTCCTATACCTGAGGACAGTTTACCAGACTTTCCCTGTTTTTGATACCTTGAAACTTTTGAGGATTACTGGTGAATATTTATTTAGAATGCCTCTCTATTGGAATTTTGCTGATGTTTTTCTCATGATTAGACTCAGGTTCTGTGTTTCAAGGAGGAGTAATAAAGAGGTTAAGTGATTTTTTAATCTCATTATATTAAATGTACTATCAATATGACTTACCATTGTTGATGTTGACCGTTATCATCTGGCTAAATTAATGTTTGTCAAGTTTCTACATTGTATAGTTACTCATCCCCCCCCCCACCCCTTTCCAATTCTTTCCTTCCAATCTTTGGAAGGAAAACACTATGGACAGCCCACAGTTATGGGGTGAGGAATTATGTTCTACATCTCTGACGGTAGAGTACCTTCAGAAATTATTTGGAATTCTTTTGCACAGGAGAGCTGTCTTTTCTTTCATTCATTCTTTCTTTCTTTCTTCTTTCCTTCCCTTCCTTCATTTTACTATGGACTTACGGTTATTTTATTTGGGGGCATGATAATCTAATACTACCATACTTATTTTATTGTTCAAATGTCCAGCTTGGTAATTACTTCATGGAACTACAAAATACTCCAGGCTCATGGTGTACATTTCCTACAATCAGCCACTTCTCCAAGGAACACTTATTCCTTTTATTCTCTTCACTTTTGGGGAGCCACTGATCCACTGATCTTTAAATGCTGGAGTTTTTGGGATCTTTTCATAGGCTATCTTAACTTTTCATTCTACATTCTCTTCCTTAGATGTCTCAACCACTTCTATGACTTCCATCTAAATGAATTCCAGTTGTGTATCTTTAAGACCTCTTTTTTGAATTCATCTTATGTACTTAACTTCTTATTGAACTTCTGCATTAAGATATCCCATATATAACTAGAACTAAACTTATATCTTCATAACTGCTTCTCCTGTCCCTTTTCTATCCTTTTATTGTTATCTTACCACTATCCATCTAGTTATTCTCACCAAAAACCTAAATTAATTTCAGATACATTTCTCCTATCATCACATATAATCAATCACCCAGTCCTGTTTATTCCCATTCTTTGATTCCATTACTGCTACCCAAACCCAAGACACCATCATCTCTCAGAATATTAAAATGCTTTTCTAAATTTTCAAATTTCAGTGTTTTATCCCCTTAATTCATTTCCCACATGTCAACCAGAGCATTCTTCCAAAAATATAAATCTGATCATATATGCTAGTCAACTTTTGCTGTTTTGCTGAAGTAACATTACAAAATTTCAGTGGCTTGCAACAAAAAAGATTTTCTCACTCAATTATATGTCAGCTACAAGTAGCACTTCTCTCCTCTACATGGCTTTATTTATTTATTTATTTTGTATTCTAAGCTCTCCTGTTTTTACATTCCATAACTAAAGAAAGCCTCATTGAAAAAACCACATCAGTGGGATGGAAAATCATACACCTCCCATAGAAAGTGCTACAAATTTGAGGCACTGCAAATTTCACTGCAAATAAGTGAATATGCATAATTCTTTCTCAAGAAAGTCAGCAAATAACTGGAGTCAAAAATACAGTTCACCACAATCCATCATCTTACACACCAATGTTTGAAGACTTCCCTTCAGCATCCATAAAGTTTGAAAGTTGCTAAAAGAGCAAATCTTCAAGGTTCTCTACACACACACACACACACACACACACACACACACACACGTAACTGTGTGAGGTAATGAATGTGTTAATTAACCTTACTGTGGTAATCACTTTTCAATATATACATATATTAAATCAACATGTTGTATACCTTAAACTTAAACAATGTTATAGGTCAATTATATCTCAAAAAAGCCAAGGAAAAAACATTTTAAATAAGTTTTTTCAAAAAAGAAAAGAATACAAGGCACATAGCTGTTCCTGATCACAGCAGTTTTGAAATCAGAGTGGGAATAATTTCGTCCTCAGAGATCCTTCTATAGGGGTAAGAAATATGTTCCCTATTTGTCCCTGGTCTTACTACTATAATCTACTGTGCTCTGTGGCTCTCACCTTTACACTTTTGTGTATCTTTCCAGTTCCTTTTTTCTCTTGATCACATCTATAAAGGGTACTGCAGTGCTTCTTGCCTGTATAATGTTGGAGGCTCAAAGGTTACTTTAAGTCTAGAATAGGCACAGCCATTTTAATATAAGATAGAGGATTTTTTTTTTTTTAGCTATATACATTCTATCAAAACTTAGCTTTTTTTTAAACTTAGTTTTTTAATTGTGTGATTCAATGTACCTCAATTTGTTAAAAGACACATCCACATTTCTTTTTGAAACTTGCTGCTTTCTCGCCAGACTTAATTTTAAGTACTTCGTGCTCATCAGCCATCTGTAGAAGAGTTATGCCCTTAGTCTGTTTTCCTGAGCCACTTACTACACATGAAAGCATTTACTTTAAGTTGTCCTTATCAGTGAAGGGGTTTTAACAAAGGGCAAAATACCTGTCTTCCAAAGCATTTCTCAATTTTGGACATAAGAAAGAATTGCATTTTTCAATGACCCAGAAAAAAGCAAAAACAAAAAAAATTTAAAATAGTAATAATAAAAAAAGAAAAAAGAAATAGGGAAACAAATCACATATATTTTTAAGTCATTTCCTTTGTAGACCATGCCAAAATTCTTTCTTCATTTTAGGGTTAAGCATGGACTTGCTCTTCTTTTTGCAGGTGATTTTAGACCAACCTTAAGCCAATTGCTAGCTCTTCTCTCCTCTTTCCTGCAGTTTTTTAAAGCCTGTCTTTTAATGCCACAAAGCCTTGCAGGAGGGCAGGAAGATGAGAGATTACTCACTGAGATTTGATCTTTCTTTTTTTCTCTTTTTTTATTTTTAGTTTTTTTGAAATTTGGGCATTCTCTGACTTCAAGCTATTTTAAGTGATTTTTGTGTAGTTTTATTTTTTTCTTACCATGCTGTGCTATTTGGGAATGAAATTTGTAATACAGGGAACTAGGCAGCTAGAATTGTCTTCAGCTACCCTACTACTACACTTAAATCTGTAAGTGCATATATATTATTTTATCAAATCTAAAAATCAATCATATGTAAGGGGCACCATTATTCTATGCACCACTGAGAAATAAAACGTTTTCAATTAACTGCAACATGACATGAAGCCCAGTTTTAGTGATGTCAAAATTGGGGAAGGGGGAGGTATGTCTTAGAACAATGAACTACTATATATACATTTTAGAAGTATATATTAATAAAATTTTATGGTAGTATGTCAAAAATTCATTTCTTACATATTGCCAAAACCAAGACCTAAAAGTCATGTTGTTTCTGTTTTCTGAGTATTATTTCTCTGTATCCCATTTGAGCTTCAATACCACAAGAAAAACCAAACGTGATAGGAATATTGGAAATGCCAGCATCATTGAGACCTCCAGGGTGAGGGGTGAAGACTGAGCTCTATAAACACTCTCAAACAATGAGACTGGGGAGCTTCTGGGTTAGGGACATATCCACATTCTGGGAAGATGGTGTACCCCAAATCCATGAAGACAAAGGCTCCTGCATTCAATACCCTTCCAGAGGCCACCCTAAGTGCCTCTTCACCTAACTGTTCATTTGTATCCTGTGTAATAAACAAGTAAATATTAAGTAAAGTTCTTTCTTGGGTTCTGTGAGTCATTATAGCTAATTGTCAAATCTCAGTGCGGACTGTGGGAAACTCCAAATTTGTAGTCAGCCAGACAGAAGTTTGGGTAGCTTAGGCACACCATTTGTAGCTGGTATCTGAAGTTGAGGGCAGTCTTGTGAGGTTTGATGCTAATTCCAGATAGACACTGTCTAAAGTGAATTAAATTTTAAGACCCTGATGTCCAAGAATTTGAGAATTGGTGTAGAAAGACACCACATATTTGGTGTCAGAAAGAACCTCAGAAGACTATAAAAAGAAAAGTGTCTTTTGAATCCTCCAGAAGTATCCGTAAAGTAAGGAGACACACCCTTCTCCTTTCTTCTTTTCTGATGCCAGGAAAGTAAACGTAATGTGTGGAGCTCCAGAAGTCATTCTGTACCCCGTCCATTCCTATGGAAGTTACGTACTACAGACTCACAGGATGAAAGGAACCTGGTATATAAACTACAAGCTGCCATACTAGTACTAGCTGGACTGCCTATTCCCACATTCTACATGAGATGGAAAAAACTTTCTATCCTGCTTAAGCCAATATTGGTACAGATTTGTGTGAAACACAGAGCCAAATCTAAAACCAAATGATACAACAAACCCTGGAATGAAAGAATATGGGATTTTTTTTTTACTACCCATGTTATGCTCCAAGTATTCAGTCTAGATAAAATTCCATGAACAAATTCAAGTTAGAAGAAAACAAGAGCACACATAGAATCTGCCTGAAATACTAGAGTGTGCTTTTTTTTTAATTTGATTTTGGTTTGGTTGGTTTTTGTTTCTTGGGGCACTTCACTGGCTCAGGCAGCAGAGCATGTGACTCTTGATCTTGGGGTCATGAGTTCAAGCCCCATGTTGGGTGTAGAGCTTACTTAAAACAAACAAAAAAAATTTTTAATTAAGGTATTTGTTCCTTAATATACTGACCCATTATTTCCATTTCTCCATTGTATTCTATCAGCCCAAGAGTCCCTATAGCCCAACTCTTTCTTGGTCTTCAATTTTCTGATACAAAAGTTAGGAGAACAAAACTAGCAGCATAAAAGAATCATTGAAAAGCACAGACTCATGTATTTTCAATAGCTCATCCCCTAAACATCTTTTTCTTAAGGAAATACTCAGTGAGACTCAGGAACTTAAATAAATTTATCAATATTAATAAACTATAATTAGCACAGATTGAGTGATGCCATGTGCTGCGCATGGCACTTAATTATTTATTTTCATTTTCTCATTTAATTCTCAAAACAACCTAGTGAAATGGGAGATATTATTATCTCCAGACAGAAAGAAAGAAAATGAGCTACAGAAAAAAGACAAATGAAGACATTTGTCCACATGACACAGCTAATAAGTCTTACTACTGTCAGGCTCTCTGCTCAGTGGGGAGTCTGCTTCTCTCCCCCCTCCCTGCTCTCTCTCTCTCTCTGAAATAAATAAATAAATCTTAAATTAAAAAAAAAAAGTCTTATGGGGTGCCTGGGTGGCTCAGCCGTTAAGTGTCTGCCTTCGGCTCAGGTCATGATCCCAGGGTCCTGGGATCGAGCCCCACATCGGGCTCCCTGCCCAGCGGGAAGCCTGCTTCTCCCTCTCCCACTCCCCCTGCTTGTGTTCCTGCTCTCACTAACTCTCTCTCTGTCAAAGAAATAAATAAAATCTTAAAAAAAAAAAAAAATCTTAGTACCTGGCTTTGAATTCCAGGCAACTTGCCTCAAGACCACTATATAACCCCTACACTACACTGCCTCCCTAATGGGGCTAAAGATCATATCATATGTTTCTAATCACTTATACTCAGGAGTTCTAGGGTTTTTTTGGACACCTTCATTCTCTGAACAAATCTTTTCTCAAAATACGGTCCATAGAGCAGTGATGGTTCCAAGGGTCAAGCAGTCCTCAGGCAATTTATTTCAGAGACAAAAGCATGGAACAATGTTGTTCACATTCATTTAATTACTTTCACAATGTGCATAAAAGATGGCCATAACCTATTTGACATTTTTGTCATTGAGAGTTAGTATAATTGTACTGCCCTTGAAACCAGCCTGGTCTTAGTGACTTATTTCATCAACAGAATGTAAAATTGACTATCTGGGACCTTTAAGTCTGTGTTACTAAAAGTCTCAAAAGTTCCACCTGTATTTCTTGAGACAGTCACTCTTGGATCCCTAAACCACTGTATTAGAGGCCCACCTACCCTGTTTTACACACCACAAGGAGAGACATTATGACTACCTGGAAAGTAAGGAGGTCCCAGCTGATCTCAATTTTCTAGTCACTCCCACTAAAGTACCAGGCATATCAGTAAAACATTTTGGAGTCCCCAGCCCAGCCATCAACCCTGAATGCCAGGGCATAAACCCAGTCAGTGCCATGGGAAGCAGAAAAATCAACCAGCCAAACTCTGTTCAAATTCTGACTCACAGAACTGTGAGATGTAGTTTGAGGTTGTTTTAAGGCACTGAGTTTTGGGATAGTTTGTTACACAGCACTAGATATCCAGAACAATAAAATTAATAACGATTTTTACAAAATCCCTGTGAGATTCTTACCAGTCATTAAGTCTGTAAAGGTCACAGAAGGGCTTCAAAGACAGCAGTGGTCAGTTTATTTTGGCTGATATTTGTTGACACCATGCAGTCAGTCAGTCTGAGCCAAGACATTCACATTTCTCTGTAATTGTTTTCAGTTGTTATATTTATTCTTCTGTTGGTACTGTAGTCCATCATTATGCCACCAATTCCCCCAAATAAAACAATGGCTCTAATATCGTGCATGGGTGAATAAATTTAAGTTTGAAAACTATAACATAAAAAGCACAACCCGTAAGAATACCATAAACATAGTTGAACTTGACTTCAGAAAGACCACAGAAAGGGAATCTGTACATGCTCAGTCAAGTGAATCTGTAAGTATGAGGATTTAGCATAAACAGTCCAAACAGCAGAGTGGGAATACAAAGTACAATGATAATTATCGAAAAATTGGGTTTTCCTGGACTGATGATTCATTCCTCTGTGCACTGTCTGTATTAAAATAGCAAAGAGTGACATGTAGCCATTTTAGCCATTTTCAAGCAAAGCACAACAACCTTTCCAGCAAATAAATTAACTCTGTCCAGAACAAGGACTAAATGATTGTACTGGTTATGGGTGCTTGGTTTAAAGCAACTGAAACAGACTCTAACATAATAAGCAAATGGGGTTTTTTTGAAAGACGATTAAGAACTTAGTAAAGAATCAGCACAAGCCTGAGGAACAAGACTTGAAAAGGGTAGAAACAAAAATATCCCTGAGGATTCTGCATTAGATGCTAAGGCAAGAACAACACTCTCCTTTCCTGAGTAGGAGACCTAGGGAGAAAATTATCAAACTTATTACTAAAAAAGCTGTGTTGGAGATTGTGACTTTAGACAAGCAGTCTTCCCAGATTAGACTTATCACCTCTCTTACTCCAAAGCTGTACAACCAAAGATCTCCCTAGACAAAGGCAAGGCCATTCCTATGAGGCAGGAGCAGAGCCGAGGGCAGCTCAGTTCCTGAGAAGAACCCTAAGCAGGGCTGATGTAAGCATACCCACTTCCTTCTTCAAACTCACAAATCACACAGTCCTCTCCTTCCTAAGAGGAGTGGGAGTCATTACAGTGCAATGAGAAAGGCCAGAAAGCTTTTACCACATCGAAAAATGAGATATGGAACAGAGTATTCCCCATTACAAGTCAAATTACACAAGAGTCTTAGCTCTTGCTGATGCTGCCGAAGCCACAGCCATGAATCGTACCATCCCCCCTAACAGCATGCCTTATGTCCCTATTTACTTCACTCCTTACCATAAGAAGCCCTGGACTCCCACGCCATCCCTCTTCACCTGAACTCTCACCTGCATACAGTTCTGTACACTGCCTAATATGGATCAGCCACCCAACCCACACACTCTACAAACCCTTGACCTTCTGGGAAATCAGATGCCATCAGCAAAATGCCTTCTTCATAACCCTTCACTCCAAAAATTTGCTTCACCTTCTTGCTCCAAACAAAATCTTGCTGTCCCCCAACAACTTAATTTAGTGGTTACTATTTTTTCCAAATTCAACATGAGGCCTTATAATTTCCTAAAATCTTCATTAATCTTCCTTGAAGCTCATGCCATCAGATCACTATTGACCCTTCATTATTGCTGTTAACTACAGACATCAGAGTCACTCTCCCTCCTATCCTAAAGGTTTCAGCTCTCAGCTCCCACTCTCTATCAGTACTCCTGTCCTAATTTTTTATTTCTGTATCCACATAAGTTATCCTAATAATACCCTGCCCTCTAATTCACTAACCTTATTTCAGTAATCTTATCTCCCATCCCACCTTAGTCACCTATTCCGTGACTATATCTTGAACCTTGTTAAACTCATAACTAAATAGATTTGACAATGTCAATTTCAAAATCCCACATGGTTTCTATCAATCCACCTCATTCCCTCAAGGGCCAAAACCACCCACATTGAGAATGACAATCCATTGATGCTACTACCTTTTTGCTGTCCACACATGAAGGTCCCCACTTCCCTCCTAAATTGGCTTGGATTCCATGGCCTATCATTATAACCACTCTTTGTATATACCTCAATGCTCATTCCCTCCTTTCATCCTAGAACATAGGCAAATCCCAACCCTGGCCAACTCCAACTCTTTGTACTCTTCATCCCTGCGCAATGAATTGTATGTAACTTAAGAAAAACACAGAACTATGTTGACTGGACTCACCCAGAATTCATCACCACAAACCAACAAGCCTCTGTGCTGCATGACAGTCCTGTTGTATTTTCCTAGTCATTTGTTTTTCCCATCTGTCCTCTACAAACAACCTTGCTTCTTCAGTAAAAAAAAAAAGAATGAAAAGGAAAATTGTTTAGGTTTTCATGACTTAATATGTCATCTTATCTGCTTTAAAAATGCATATTCTTGGCCTTCTTACCTATTACAAAGGAAGATTCATCAGTAAAATGTGGTGTAATAGCCCTCATATTTAAAACACTCTCCCTTGACCCACATTCCTCTCCAAGTCTATTATTTCTCTTTTCTCTTTTATAGTAAAACTTGAAGATACTATCCACATTTGCTGTTTTCACTCTTCTCTCTATTCCCCAAACAGGCTTTTGTTCCTTCACTCCAAAATAATTACATCTAGGGGTGCCTGGGTGGCTCAGTCGTTAAGCGTCTACCTTCGGCTCAGGTCATGATACCAGGTCCTGGGATCGAGCCCCGCATCGGGCTCCCTGCTCGGCGGGAAGCCTGCTTCTCCCTCTCCCACTCCCCCTGCTTGTATTCCCTCTCTCGCTGTGTCTCTGTCAAATAAATAAATAAAATATTTAAAAAATAATAATAATAATAATTACATCTATGAAAGCCACCAGTGACCTTCATCTTGCCTAATCCACTTGTCAATTCTAGGTTCTCATCTTATTTGACCTATCAATAGGATTGACACAGTTGCTAACATCCTACTTTTTTCTCCACTTTTTCTTCTTACTTTCACCTTTTGGCTTCCAGGATATCACTCTCTCATTTTTTATTCTGCTTCACTGGTCACTCACTACTTACTGTATCTTCCTCATCTTCCTGATCTCCAGATATGAGCATGTTGCAGGTCTCATTTTCAACCTTCTTCTCTTCATGCTCTTCTTCACTCAGTCCCTCGTGAATCTCGTGCAATCCCATGACTTTAAATGCTGTTCATCTGCTACAGACTCCTTGTATCCTAACCTCTCAACTAAATATCAGACATATTTTCCAAGTCCCTATTTAATTCCCCAGTTTGGAAGTCTGGGGGGGAATTCTCAAACCTTCACATATCAAAACCAGACTCTTTGAATCAATGTTCAAAATAAAATCTGCTCTCTCAACTCATTTCCCTTCAGTTTCTCAGGCAAAAGAACAAACAAACAAACAACAACAACAACAAAAACGTTGCAATCATCTTTCATTCTTTTATCTCACACTCTACATTCCAACAATTATTCAATACTTCCAGCTCTACCATTAAAATACGTCTGGAATCTAACATTTCTCAACACCTCCTCCACTATCAATGAAAAGTTCTCAAAGTGCAATCCCCAGATACAGTATTTACATTACCTGGCAATTTGTTAGAAATTTTAATTCTTATGCCCCTCCAGACTCATCAAATCAAAACTGTGAGGATGGAGCCCAGTAAACTGTTTTAACAGGCCCCCTTGGTGATTCTGAAGCTGAAGTTAGAAAACACCACCCTAGACCAAGCCATCATCAACTTTAATCTAGACTATGCCCAAGAGACCTATAAGACACCACACAGCTTCTACCCATGGCTCCTACAGATTATTCACTCAACAGCTCAAGTTATCTTTTGAAAATATAAGACATTATGTGACTCCTCTTCAAGCCCCTCCTCCATTAAGTTTCCCTTCATACTTAGAAAATAGGAACCCAGAAATAATCTGCCCCCTGTTACTTCTCTGACCTGATCTCCTACCCTTCCCTTTAATCTACTCTGAGCCCATTGCTGTCCCATAAACAAGTCAACCATATACCCATTTAGAGTCTTTGTTCTGATTATTTCCTCTGCTCTTCCTCCAAATATGTGAATGCTCTGGTCCTTCACTTGCTTTAGATCTCTGCTAATTATCACTTATAAGAGAGGACTTCCCTGTCTATCTTATCTAGAAAACTACCTTCCAGAAATCACTCTAACTTCTTTTATGTTTCTTCATAGCATTTATCACCATGTGACATATAATATGTTCACTTACTTTTTATTACCTGTATCCACCTACTAGAACGTAAACATAATAAGAACAAGGACTTTGTTTTGTTTATTCTTGCATCCCCAAAGCCTGGAACAATATATAGTACTCCAAAAGTTTTTGGATAAATGAAGAGAATATGGCTCACTAAAAATGCAAAGTTCCAAGAGACAACACCTGACGGGTTGAGAGACTCCTGTGCCTAGTCCTAAGTATGCTGGCATGGTATCTGTGAATACGTGATCCCCTTGGAGGAAGGTGTGAAACTATCTACTGTAAAGTCTGTATAAAATGGAAGAACCTCCAAAACTAAGACCAGCAAAATGGGGAGTGCTTTAGCTAAAAGCAGCAGATGGTTACTTCAAAAATGCTCTCCAGTAAGAAACTGATTAATGAGGTTAAGTCAGAAAATACACCAAAACTCTGGAGATATTATTCAAAGATGTGATCCTTAGAGCAAAAACAGGTACCAGTTACATAATTTCCAAGAGGCTTTTAAAAGTAATCCAAAAGTTATTGTTAAGTATTATGCATGGAAACAAAAGAGAAATCAGTGTTATCAAATAATCTAGTAAAATATCCCACAAAACACATATACATAGTAGGCTGAATAATGGCCTTCTAACATATCCAGGTCCTAATCCATGGAATCAGGGAATGTACCCTTATAGGCAAAAGAGAATTTGCAGACATGATTAATTAAGGATCTTGAGACAGGGAGATCATCCAAGATTATGAGTGAGACTTAAATGTAATCATAAATGTTCTTGTAAGAGGGATCAGAGGGAAATTTGACACAGAATAAAACAATGTGAGCTTAAATCAAAATGCTTCACTACTGGTTTTCAAAATGGAGAAAAGGGCCACAAGCCAAAGAGTCTATCTCCAGAAGCTAGAAAGGCAAGGAAATGGATTCTGGCAGAGAGCCTCTAAGGGAAACAAACTCCTTGCCAACACTTTGATGTCAACCCATTGAGGCTGATTTTAGAATTGTGACCTCTGTAAGAGAATAAATGTATGCTATTTTAATGCATCACATTTGTGATAATACATTACAGTGGCCAAAGGAAATTAAGACAGCATATATACAATGTGAGAACTGTATTATTATCACAAGGGTATACCATGAGACATGTGAATTTAGAGTTGAACAAAACCATTTATGTTCAGAGGATGAATCAACATCAGAGGATGTTGATATAGATGTTATTCATATATAAGGGAGATGTGCCACATAATTTTTTGTTTTAATGCTAAAAACTCAGGAGCTGAAATGAAGACTAAGGAAAGAGACATTGGAATCAGTACTGATCAGCATCCGCTACGTACACAGCATGGAACAACATTACTAAGGGAATAAATAGTTTCTCCTGAATGTCATTCCACACAAAGCCTTTTCAAAGAACAGGTTTTGGTCCATTGTACTTCATTCAGTGTTAAAGGAAATAGCACAGATACAAATACTATTAAATTGAAGCCACAGAGTACATGACATTTCAGGGGGCTTTGGCAAAAAAATAAACATGAATGCACAACCCTGCTGATCAACACTGGATTATGCTCCCTGTTGAGTGGAAATGTACTTATATGAGTTTTTTAAATTAGAGAAAAAATAGTATTCCTTCGTGACAGTGATAATTAGATAAATAAAAATTCTATTATTTTATGTGACTTAAGTAGCCTACTTCAGTAATATATTCAGAATATTTAGTAGCTTGAACCTAAGATTTCTAAAACACTATGATTTTTTTATATGTTGAAGATAAGATACTTTCTTAAAAAGACAAAACTGCAACATGAATGTATCAATCTAAGATAATTTTATTCTTTCCTAACACTTGATTTTCTTCACCCATTGGGAAAAGATGATAATGCATTATTGGATATATTTTTTAGGTAAAACCAAGCATTTCAAATGTGTGAAATTTTCCAAAGCTGAGTATCATTGACCATCTATTCTAAGAAACATTCAATCCTTCTGCTTTCAAGGGTGGTATGTTCATTTTGAGCATTTAACCCAAAGCTGAAGTCTTCGCTAAGAGATCTCCCTGTAATTTCTAGATTTATACTCTATCCTAAAATTTGATCTGACAGTGCCACCTTATGACAGTCACCTTTTTCAATGATCTGTAATAGTGTTTTCTAATGTAAAAGAACAAAAGGAGTAAGAGAAAAAAATATCTGGATGTGAGATGTGATCTATGGCTTCAGGTAGCTATAATTTAATAATATATACGTTATTCAAAGACTTAAATATCATCCCAGTAACTAAATAAATCAAAATTATTTTCATTTTATAAATATCATGCCTGTATTTTTATTGTTCCAAACTTGTTTTTTAATTTATTCAAAATTGGTGATTTAGTTGTATATTAAAACATACATTATGACCATTATATACTCTGTAGATAACAGAAGTTTAAGAAATATTTTTCTAGACTCTAAGCCAATTTTGTGATTCCATCCAAACTGGTTAATTCCTTTTGGAAGGACTTACCAGCACAGTAATTTTCAGCACAGTAAAGTGACTGCTCAAAAAAATGAATGCCTGAGAAGACATTAACAGACATTTTTCCAAAGAAGACATCCAAATGGCCAACAGACACATGAAAAAGTGCTCAACATTGCTCGGCATCAAGGAAATCCAAATCAAAACCTCAATGAGATACCACCTCACACCAGTCAGAATGGCTAAAATTAACAAGTCAGGAAATGACAGATGTTGGCAGGGATGCGGAGAAAGGGGAACCCTCCTACACTGCTGGTGGGAATGAAAGCTGGTGCAACCACTCTGAAAACAGTATGGAGGTTCCTCAAAAATAGAGCTACCATACGACCCAGCAATTGCACTATTGGGTATTTACCCCAGAGATACAAATGTAGGGATCCGAAGGGGTACGTGCAGCCCGAAGTTTATAGCAGCAATGTCCACAATAGCCAAACCAGGGAAAGAGCCAAGATGTCCATCGACAGATGAATGGATAAAGAAGATGTGGTATATGTGTACAATGGAATATTACGCAGCCATCAAAACGAATGAAATCTTGCCATTTGCAACGACGAGGATGGAACTGGAAGGTATTTGCTGAGCAAAATAAGTCAATCAGAGAAAGACATGTATCATATGATCTCACTGATATGAGGAATTCTTAATCTCAGGAAACAAACTGAGGGTTGCTGGAGTGGTGGGGGGTGGGAGGGACGCAGTGGCTGGGTGATAGACATTGGGGAGGGTATGGGCTATGGTGAGCGCTGTGAATTGTGTAAGACTGTTGAATCACAGACCTGTACCTCTGAAACAAATAATTCATTATATGTTAAAAAAAAAAAAGAAGAAGAAGAAGAAGAAGATAGTAGGAAGGGAAAAATGAAAGGGGGGAAATCGGAGGGGGAGACGAACCATGAGAGACTATGGACACTGAGAAACAAACTGAGGGTTCTAGAGGGGAGGGGATTGGGGAGATGGGTTAGCCTGGTGATGGGTATTAAAGAGGGCACATACTGAATGGAGCACTGGGTCTTATAAGCAAACAATGAATCATGCAACACTACATCAAAAACTAATGATGTAATGTATGGTGGTTAACATAACATAATAAAATTAAAAAAATGAACGCCTGGAGAACACTGAACGTTTATAAAAATTTATCCAAAATCTCACATTTCTCTTACTTTTTCCTTAGTTTTTCATGGTTTCCTGCCATATATTCTCTCTGAGATATTAGTTCTATAACTTCTCATTCATTTGAAGCACCAGTTACCTGTCCAACTTCTTACCTCTGTATTCTCTCAATTCCAGATGGTCTTCCTCTCATGTATTTTCCCAAAATGGCCATAGCAATGTTTCTAGTCCCACATGCCTTTCAGAAACTTGCCTCTCCTCATCTAGAGTTATAGTTTATTTCTCTCTCCTTAAAACTGGCTAGGATTTTATTATTACCTCATTGAATAAAATGTGCCATAAAAAATGCTGCATGACTTCCAAGGCTAAGTCATAAAAGACTATTTGGTTTCCACCTGCCTCTTGCTTTGGGGATGCTTGCTTTAGAACTCATTCACCATCCTCTGAAAAAACCCAAACTAGTTCATGCAGGGAGATCACACACAAAAAAACAAAACAAAAAAAACAAACAAAAACCCACATGGGAAACATTTGAACCCCCAGGCAATAGTTACCATCAAACATGAAACATGAGATGGAGCAACTTATTAGATGACTGTAGGCCTTAGCTTTTGAGCTACCCCAATTGACATAGAGTAAAACAGAAATTAACTATCCGCATGAAGCCTTGCATAAACTGCAGTCTTATGAGCAAAATAAATGCTGTCACTGTTTGAAGTCACTAAGTTTGGGGTGGTTTGTTATGCAGCCATAATATCTGGAACACAACCAAGGGATAACTTGAACTAAGAAACTTAGTAAACCCAAAGCTTTACCAATCTAAAATAGAACTGTTATTGCTGGTACTGAAAGCACAACACTCTGCATGATAAGCAGAAAAAGACATCTAACATTCATGCATGGTTAATATTAAAAAATAGGAATTAAAACATTTGATGTAATAAAAATACTCCATGCATGACAATCAACTTGTCTTAGATTTGACATAAAAAGAAAATTCACAAGGTAAAATTGGTTTACCTAAGCACTGAGTGTGTCATATAAATCATTGGCATTTTCATCCAGAAGTCTTTGACTCTATTCCTGGATGGGCACAGTTGGTTGCAAGAGATATGGTTGATGTGGGTAGACAAGCCCCACAAAGAAAATCTGCCAACACTTTTCCCAACTGTTTTTACACAACCCTAATCATGTGGACTAGTTGGGTCTGTGTGTCAATTCACACAATTGCAGTCCATAAATCAGGTATTGTAAATTAAGTTAAGGCAACAACCAGATGCTGATACTGTTAACACTTCACATTTTTATTAACTTTTTACAATTCCTAGAACAATGTTGCAATAAGTTCATCTTCTAAGGCATTCCTGGATCTAGGGAGGAAAATGATCAAGACTATTGTTAACCCATTCACACTCATGCACACACACACACACAGAAAACACAGGAAAACTTTCTCCAATATGAAGTAAATGTCAATACCAACTATTGCATATATGAATATGACAAATCCAAAATTTAAAAACTCAGGTTAGACAAAATGAGAAGTAGAGGAATATGTCCTAAATGAAGGAACAATACAAAATCACACACCAAAAAACCTAAATTAAAGAAATAGGGTGCCTGGGTGGCTCAGTTGGTTAAGCATCTGCCTTTGGCTTCGGTCATGATCCTGCAGTCCCAGGATCAAGCCCCACATTGGGCTCCCTGCTCAGCAAGGAGTCTGCTTATCCCCCTGCTCATGCTCTCTCTCATGCGTGCTCTCTCTTAAATAAATAAAATCTTTTAAATAAATAAATAAATAAATAAATAAATGAATAAATCAGAAATAAGCAATATGCCTGATAAAGACCTCAACATAATGTTCATAAAGATACTCATGTGACTTGAAAAGAGTGGATGAATTCAGTGAGAATTCAACAAAGAGATAGAAAATATAAAAAAGAACCAGTCAGAGCTGAAGAATACATAACTGAAATGAAAAATACACTAGAGACAGGGTGCCTGGTGGCTCAGTTTGTTAAGCATCCAACTCTTGGCTCAGGTCACAATCTCAGGGTCATGGGATCAAGCCCTGCATTGGGATTCACACTCAATGAGTAGTCTGCTTCTCTCACTTGCTCTCTCCCTCTACTCCTGCCCCCCACTTGTGCTCTATCTAAAATAAATAAGTCTTTAAAAAAATACACTAGAGAGAATCAGCAGCAGATTAGAGGATACAGAAAAACAAATCAGTAACCAGGAAGACAAGACAATAGAAGGCAACCAAGATGAACAACAAAACAAAAAAAGAATAATAAAAATGAGCATGGGTTATGGGAATTCTGTGACATCATCAAGTATAGTAACATTCATATTATAGAGATCCCAGAAGGAGAAGAAACAAAGAAGGGGGCAGAAAATTTATCTGAAGAAATAAGAGCTGAAAACTTCCCTAATCTGAGGAAGTGAACAGACATCCAGGTCCAGAAAACACAGAGAGCCCATAACAAGATGAACTCAAGGAAGTCCTCACCAAGACACATAATTATTAAAATGATAAGTAACAATAAAGAGAGAATTTTAAAAGCACAAGAGAAAAGACAACAGTTATATTCAAGGAAAACCAATAAGACTAGCAGTTGATTTTTTGGCAGAAATTTTGCAGGCCAGAAGTCAGCAGCATGATATATTCAAGGTGCTGAAAGGAAAAAACTGATAATTATACTAGCAAGGTTGTCATTTAAGAATTGAATTAGAGATAAACACTTGCCCAGACAAATAAAAGTTGAAGTTCATTACCACTAAATCAACCTTACCAAAAAAAAGAAAAAAACGTTAAAAGGAATTTTTTTTTAACCACAAAGAAAAGGCCATAACTCGATGTAAGAATATTATGAAAAGAAAAAATTTCACAGATGGAAGCTAAAATATAGTAAAGGTAGTAGATTAATTACTTATAAAGCCAGTATAGAGGTTAAAACACAAAATTAGTAAAAACAAATTTTATACAAAAATTAGTCAAGAGATACACAGAATAAAAAGACAAAAAATATGACATCATATACATAAAACATTGACAGCAGAGGAAAAACTTAGTAATTTCAGGATATGTTTGAACTTAAGTGACCATCAACCTGTATACACTGTTATCACATAAGCTCTTTTAAATGAACCCAATGGTAACCACAAATCAAAAGTTTGTAATAGATGCACAAAAAATAAAAAGAAAGGAATCCAAGCATAACATTAAAGAAAGCTGTCAAACCACACGGGGAGAGAAAAACACAAGAAAGAAACAGAGAAATACAAATACAACAACAACAACAAAAAATACACAAAATGTCAATAAGTACATATCTATTAATAATTACTTTAAATGCAAATGAACTAAGTGCTCCAAACAAAAGACATACGTGTCTGAATGAATTAAAAAAAAAAAAACTAAGACCCATTTTTGTGACATCTTTCTGCCTGCAAGAGACTCACTTCAGACCTAAATACATATATATACTGCAAGTGTAGGTGTGGAAAAAGATATTCCATGCAAATGAAAGCAAAACAAACAAACAAACAAAAATCCAGACAGGATAGTAACACTTTTATCAGGCAAAATAGTCTTTAAAACAAAGACTGTAACAAGAAACAAAGAAGGGCCTTACATAATGATAAAGGGATTAATGCAACAAAAGGATCTAACAGTTGTAAATATCTATGCATCCATCCACCATAGGAGCACCTAAATACATAAAGCAAATATTAACAGACATATAAGGAAAAAGTGACAGTAATATAGTAATAGTAGGGGACTTTAACACACTACTTACATCAATGGATAGACCATCCAAACAGAAAGTCACAAGGAAATCATTACTCTGAACAACACTTTAGATCTGATGGACTTAATGCATATATACAAGAACAGGCTGCCCAAAAATAGCAGATGCACATTCTTTTCAAGTGTACCTGGAACATTCTTCAGAATAGATCACATGTGAGGTCACAGGACAAGTCTCAATAAATTTAAGAAGACTGAAACCATATCAAACATCTTTTCCAACTACAATGGTATGATACAAGAAATCAATTACAAGAAAAAATCCAGGAAAAATACAAACATATGGAGGCTAAACATATACTACTAAACAACAGATGGGTCAACTAAGATATCAAAGAGGAAATTTAAAAAATACATAGAGACAAATGAAAATGAAAACACAATGTTCCAAAAACTTTGGGATGCAGCAAAAGCAGTTCTAGAGGGAAGTTTTTACTGATATAGGCCTACCTCAAGAAACAAGAAAAGCTTCAAATAAACAATCTCACCTTACACGTAAAGGAACTAGAAAAAGTGTGTGGGGGGGAGCCAAAGCTAGTAGAAGGAAGAAAATAAAGATTAGGGAGGAAATAAATAAAATACAGACCAAAAAAAAAAAAAAAAACCATATATATATATATAGATAGATAGATAGATCGATAGATATAAAAGATCAACGTAATTAACATCTAGTTCTTTGAAAAGATTAACAAAAATGATAAACCTTTATCCACACTCATGCAGAAAAAGAGGATTCAAAATCAGAAATGAAGAAGAAACAACTGACACCACAGAAATATGAAGAATTATAACAATACTATGACAAATTATAAGGCAACAAATTGGACAACCTAGAAATGGATAAATTCGCTAGAAACATACAATCTCCCATTACTGAATCAGGAAGAGAAAGAAAATTTCAACATACCAATTACTAGTAACAAAGTTGATTCAGTAATCAAAAAATTCCCAACAAATAGAACTCCAGAACCAGATGGCTTCACGTGTGAATTCCACAAAACATTTTAGTAAGAGTTAATATCTTTCTTCTCAAACTATTCCAGAAAATAGAAGAGGGAGGGAAAATTCCAAATTTATTCTACAAGGCCAGAATTACCCTGATACCAAAACCAGATAAAAACGCTACAAAAAAAAAGACAACTACAAGCCAGTATCTCTGATAAATATATATGCAAAAAACCTTCAACACAATATTAGCAAAAAAATTCAACAATACATCAAAGTAATCATTCACCACAGTTAAGTGGGATTTATTCCAGGGATGCAAGGATGGTTCAATATTCATATATCGATCAATATGATACATCACATTAACAAAAGAAAGGATAAAAACTGAATGAACATCTCAACAGTTGCAGAAAAAGCATCTGATAAAATACACCCATTAATGACAAAATCTCTCAACATAGTGGGTTTAGAGGAAATGTACTTCAAATAATAAAGACCATATATGAAAATCCCATAGCTAACCTCATAATAGTTAAAAAAAAAAAAAAAAAAAAAAAAAAGAAGAGGTTTTTCTCTAAGATCAGAAACAAGGATGTCCCTTCTCACCATTTTTATTCAACCTAGTACTGGTAGTACTAGCTTCATCAATTAGATAAGAAAAAAGAAATAAAAGCTATCAAAATTGGTAAGAAAAAAGTAAAACTGTTCTTTATATATTCTGTATAAAAATGCCTTATCAGATATACAATTTGAAAGTATCTTTTCATATTCTCTGGGGTGTCTTTTTACTTTCATGGTAGCATTTGAACACAAAACTGTTGCATTTTGATAAAGGCCAATTTATCCATTTTTCTTTTGTTGCTTGTGCTTTTGATGTCATATCTAAAAGATCATTTCCTAACTGAAGGCAAATACTTCCAGCCTTTCTTCTACAAGTTTTATAGTTTAAACTCTAATATTTAGGCCAGTGTTCCATTTTGAGTTAATTTTTGTGTATGGGATGAGGGGGCCAACCAAACTCTTTTACATGCGGATTTCCAGCTATTCCAGCATCATTTGTTGTAAAGATTATTCTTTTCCCATTGAATGATCTTGGTACCTTTGTTGAAATTAATTGACCCTAAATGTAAGGATTTATCTCTGGACTCTTAATCTAGTTCATTGATCTATAGGTCTATTTACCTTGGATCATAAAATACCATACTGTACTGACAGTACCATATTGATAGTGCCATACTGTCTTAATTACTGTAGCTCTATAATAAGTTTTGAAATCAGGAAATGTGAGTAGGCCCACTTTGTTCTTCTTTTCCAAGACTGTTTTGACTAATCTGGGTCTTTGAGTTTCCATATGAATATTAGGATCAGCTTGTCAATTTATATGCTACCCCTGCCCCCGGCCATCTTAGCAACATTAAGTCTTCCAATTCATGATCATGGGATGTCTTTCCATTTATTTGGGTCTTTAATTTCTTTCAAGAATGTTTAGGAGTTTATTAAAATATAAGTCTTGCATGTCTTTTGTTAAATTTATTTCTAAGCATTTTATTATTTTTGACATTATGAATGGAATTGTTCTCTTTATTTCATTTTCACATTGTTCACTGCTAAACTATAAAAACAGAACTTTTTTGTGTATATTGAATGTGTATCTTGCAAACTTGGTGCACTCATTGATTAGTTCTAATAGTTTTTGGTGAGGTTTTTAGTATGTACTATCATGTTATACTACCAAGTTATTTGCAAATAGAGATAATTTTATTTCCCTTATAATTTGGATACTGGACACATATTTGTACAAGTTTGTTTGTAAGCATATGCTTTCATTTCTTTTAGATACTTAAAAGCTGATTGCTAATTTACAAGATGAATTTGTTTCTAAGATATTTGCAAACTAATTCCCCAACATTATTTTAAAATTCTATACTGGCAATGTGTATTATTTCTAGTTGCTCCATATATTCACCAATATTTGACATTGTTGTTTTGTTGCTGTTTGTCATTCCAATGGCTGTTTTTACTGATATCTCATTGTAATTTAAATCTTAATTTCCCTGATGATCAACAATGGTCAATTTTTTTTAAATGGACTCATTGCCATTTTTACAGCATCCTTTGTGAGATACCTGTTCAAGTCTTTTGTTCATTTTTAATTATGTTGTAAATTTTTTTATTATTGCATTATAGGAATTTTTTACATATTCATGATATATATTCTTGGCCATATTTATATGTTGTGGATACAGTCTCCTAACTTTTGGCTTTCATGTTCATTTTCTTAATGAGGACTTTGATGAGCAAACTTTTTTAATAATGATAAAGTCCAGTTTATCACTTTTACTTTTAAATATTAGTGCTTTCTGAGCCCTGTCCAGGAAATTTCTAAGGTCCTTTAAATATTCTCCTATGTTTCATTTTATAAGCTTTATAGTTTTGCACTTCATGTTTAGATTTACGATTCATATCACACTAACTCTTTTTTAAATCTATTTTTTTTTAAAGATTTTATTTATTTGAGAGAGAGAGAGTGAGGGACAGAGAGAGAGCACAAAACAGGGGGAGAGGCAGAAGCAGACTCCCTGCTGAGTAGGGAGCCCAATGTGGGGCTCAATCCCAGGATCCCAAGATCACAACCTGAGCCAAAGGCAGGCACCTAACTGACTAAGCCACACAGGTGCCCCCATATCACACTAATTCTTATATGAGATTGAGATTGTGGTTTATATTTTTCCCTATGGATATCTAGTTGTTTCCTCGTTATTTGTTAATAACTTATCCTTTCCCCACAGACCTTTGTTAATAGTCATTTTAGCATAGATTCCAGACTCTCTCATTTTCAATGATCTGTTTGATAGTTTTCATGTCAACACTGTCTTGATCAGTGTAACTTTAAAAACTACAATAAGATAGTGGAAAATACCCAAACTTGGTTTTTTTAATAGTTTTATATATTCTTGGTTTTATGCATTTCCAAATAAATTTTAGAGTTTACTTGTCCATTTCAGCAACAAAACACCTGCTCAGATTTTGACTGATATTGTATTAAGTCTATAGATCAATTTGTAGATAATTGACATCTTAACAATATTGAATTTTCCACACCATAAATATGGTATTTATTTCCATTTATTTAGGTCTTTAATTTCCTTCAACAGTCTTTTGTCATTTTCAGGGTAAAAGTCTTGTACATTTTTAATTAAATTTATCCCTAAATTTATTTTTATTATTTTTATTAGTATGATTTCTTTCCTAAAGACCCAAAAGTATTCAGTGCATATTTCCAGTTTCTTTACTAAGTAACACCCTCCCTACTCTCTCATAAATTCCAAATGCCTTAGCAGCCCTGACTCTGATTTTTGTCTCTTTAGCTTATTGAGACTACTGACTTCTGTTTGGACTGTACTGCCCTATGCCACAGTCTGGAAAGTGACTCCAAGCAAAAGTTGGTCTCATCTTATGTGATTATGTTCCTTCAGGAGCCAAAGTCCTTCACTGCCTGGTGATCAGTATCTGAAAACGGTTATTTCATATACTTTATCCAATCTTATAGTTGTAATGACAGTAGGGCTAGGTTTAGCACTAGTTTCTTTATCATGGCCAGTAGTAGAAATCCATCAAGTTGTTTTTTTATTTTAATTTTATTTAAATTTTTAAGTAACTAATTCTTTTGTTGTTATTTTTAGTAATTAATTCAATATAATTGTTGAAAATGTCATAAAGGGTTTCAATCTCAATAGCCTGGCTTGTTCAGCATGTATGCCAACCTTCTATACAGCAGAGGACAGAAAACTTAAGACTATATTTGAATATACACTTGAAGCTTGGGCTGTATATGTGAATTACATTCTACCAATCAGATCTACTTTTATGGAAAAATGCCTATGATATGTGGGCAGAGAGATAGCATGGGAATTTTCCTGATGAAAATGGTAGTGGCTCATTCCTAGATTGTAGCTAAGGCAAGGTTTTCCTTATAGCCAGCAGTTTGTCTATCACTTTCTGATTTGTGGATTGAAACCAAACTGGTTTGATTCTAGAACCAGAAGTTAAATGAGCAGTTTTCTGATTCCCCAGTTTCCTGACAGAGAAAGATGTAACATTTCTGTCAGTAGTCTTAGTGCTGTTCTGGGAGTTTCTTCTTGAGGTCCACCCTAGAGTCCACCAAAGTGTTTTTTTAAATGTTAATAATCTGCAGGAAACCCCAAATGATAGCCTGATTTCTCCTCAGGTTATTTTTCTACATCTTGTTCATGCACTGTGTGTCTCACATAGGCAAAGGAGATAATAGATGAGGTAAGAAATACATATTTGCCCCCAATTTCATGAAAATTGCTAAATACTATCATTTCATAAGCATGATCTGTCAAGCTCATGATATAGAAATAAACAGTAAGATGAATTACGACAAGTCTAAGTAAGTGAGACCTTTCCTAAATTTACAAATAGGCCTAATTTAATATTCCAAGGGAAACTGTTATGATGATTATTTAGTGATGGCATATCTAATTTCTGGATTTATAGAAGCCAAATCTCACAGAAGAGTTGATTTTATTGCAGTGACAAAATGATCTCTTGTTTCTGTTTCTATTATTCTGAACCATCCCACAGATCAGGTTAGAAAACAAATGAGCCAATTCTTTAATATACAAAAATTCCTGTATGACACACATCATCCTCACATTGCAAGAACAGTTGAGGGGGGGGAAATGGATTTTAATGAAAAAACTAAAATTTCTGACAAGTTTAGCTTGGTCTAAAGGTTCGATTCACACAAATTTAATGATGAAAGGGCCACATCAAATTGGAAAGTTAAACTGTACTTATAAAATAGAGCAGACCCATGAAGTTTCTTGTATCCAACATCTTTTCATACTATACTTGTCCTTTAGGATTAAGATGTTTTTTAATTGAATGAAAACCAGACAACAGAAACCTGAAAAATAGCATAATGGTGCAGTCCAAACACATTGTATGCAGGATCAACCAAACAATGCTGAGTTAATCTATGTTAGTTAAAAGTTTAATGTTTATATGTTAATATGTGTAATGTTGCATTTACACATATTATCCTAATTAGCTTCGATTATAGTCTTTGTTTCCTAACACCTCTCCTGATATGTCTCAGCCAAGTGGTATTGTCTGACTACAAACAGCCCACATTTCCAAACTGGGCTGAGTTGGTCCAGAACATTGGATCTAAAGTGTTATCCTGCTCATTATATTATTTAAAGCATTATTTAACCATAGTTATATCCTATTATTAACTTGACTATGCTCCCCAAGAGTGGACCTTCAGTAAAGCAAGCTTCTCACAAAACTGGCACTCAACTCTCATTTCAAAATCAGACAAATATAAATAAAAATCCACAGATTTAAATGTGGAATAGTACCAAATTATTGTTAATGTTGATCAAAACATAGTAGATCCTAACAAAATAAGTTAAATAATCTGAACAAAATCATGAACCTTTCAGGTGTGTTCTTCTAACTCTGCTCATAACTGAAAGGGAACGGGAACTCAACTTCTTCCTCAGCCTGCCTCAGGCCACTATCCCCTTAGAAAATGGATGAGTCTGGGGGCACCTGGGTGGCTCAGTCAGTTAAGCGGCTGCCTTCAGCTCAGGTCATGATCCCAGGGTCCTGGGATCGAGTCCCACATGAGGCTCCCTGCTCGGCGGGGAGCCTGCTTCTCCCTCTCCCTCTGCCTGCCTCTCTGCCTACTTATGCTCTCTATCTCTCTGTCAAATAAATAAATAAAATCTTTAAAAAAAGAAAAAGAAAAAAGAAAATGGATGGGTCTGGGGTGCCTGGGTGGCTCAGCTGTTAAGCGTCTGCCTTAGGCTCAGGTCATGATCCCAGAGTCCTGGGATCGAGCCCTGCATTGGTCTCCCTGCTCCACGGGAAGCCTGTTCTCCCTCTCCCACTCCCCCTGCTTGTGTTCCCTCTCTCTCTGTGTCTCTCTCTGTCAAATAAATAAATAAAATCTTAAAAAAAGAAAAGAAAGAAAGAAAGAAAATGGATGAGTCTGTACCCATGGCCCAGGCAGTGTAGGGTGAAGCATGCACCTCCACGATGTTCCAGTTAGACTGCTAACTTTGGTCCAAATTCATCTGGATTACTTAAATGTATTGTTTCAAGGTAAATGTTCCATTCATATTCAAACTAGAACTCACACTTGTAATGAGCTCAACCAAATGAGAATCTGATAATAGCATTACAGTTAGAAATGCATTGATAGAATAACTGCTCTTGTTTTAAGTGGAAAAAGTGGGAAACTCAAAGAAATTTCCCTCCTACTTTGATTTTTACACCACATTCTCTTGGTGAAAGCAAGTCACAGGCCAGCTTGGATTCAAGGGATAAGGAAATAGACATCATCTCTTGACAACAAGAGCTGTAAAATATTTCTATTTTCCAATCTATCACCATATTTCTAGTATGAGGATAAAGAAAAACAAAATTGTTTGAAAAAAAAGAAAAAGAAGTCTACACTTCTATTCACAGTTAATGATGATTAATGTTATTGCTCATTAAGTTCCTACCAGATTTTTCTTTGTCTTTCTCTTATTTATAAAAGATAGGATCATGTCCAGGGCGCCTGGGTGGCTCAGTCGTTAAGCGTCTGCCTTCGGCTCAGGTCATGATCCCAGGGTCCTGGGATCGAGCCCCGCATCGGGCTCCCTGCTCGGCGGGAAGCCTGCTTCTCCCTCTCCCACTCCCCCTGCTTGTGTTCCCTCTCTCGCTGTGTCTCTCTCTGTCAAATAAATAAATAAAATCTTTAAAAAAAAAAAAAAAGATAGGATCATGTCCATAGCATCTTTACTTAAAACATTATGAAAGCTTTTTAATAACAAAATGTATCTGCAGCTTCACATTTAATATGGGTATTCAATAATAAACACTAGAATCACTTGAACTGTGTCCTATTTCTGGATATTTTGATTATTTTTGCTTTCTCCTATAATAAATAATGCTACAATGAACATGACTGTAGGTTTACTTTCATGTTTGCCTTTGACTTTTTCCCCTAAGATAACTTTAAGGAAGTACACTTAAAGATTATGTACATTAATACTCCTTTTACTAGGTTACCAATGTATACAGTTTAAAAGCTAAACAATTATAGAATTCTTCTCTTACAGCTCATTCCACAGAAGTAATTACTTATAACAGTTTTAGATGTTTGGTCTGCTATATATATTTCTTCTTAAGATGCCTCTATTAGATAATATGTTCTTATTCCTATTTCTTGATTTTTTAAATTATTTGGATTAGATGTCTATGAAGTCATCATTATTTTATTATTTATTATAAATTCCTGGAAAGAACTTTACAGCACTTTTATTGTGGTCAGATACATCAGAATATCTATCAAGGGTGCCTGGGTGGCTTGGTCAGTTGAGCATGTGACTCTTGGTTTCGGCTCAGGGTGTGATGTCAGGGTGGTGGGACTGAGCCCCACATCAGGCTCTACACTCAACATGGAGTCTGCTTGAGATCCTCTCCCTCCTCTTCTGCCCTTCCTCTGCTTTCTCCCTCTCTCTTAAATAAATAAATATATAAATAAACATCTATCAGTTAGAACTTTCTTCTTGAATACATTCTTCCTGGAGCTCTTTAGGTTGTCTGTACACCACTGTCATTCATTATTCTAGAAACCCCCTTTGCCCTGAACTTGAGTTAGATTCCTGGTTTCATATATCTTATGATTTTACCAGGACTGATTTATAACTTTTTTGAGTAGAACATATTCTCCAATAATTTCCCAGGAAATTCCGAGAAGATAAATCGTTGAAAGCCTCTCAATAATTGAAAATGTTGGCAGAGCAAGATGGTGGAGGAGTAGGAGACCTGGATGTCCTCTGGTCTCAGGAATTCAGCTGGATAGGGATCAAACCATCCTGAACACCTACAAACTCAACAGGAGATCAAAGAAAAGAATAGCAACAACTCTCTGAACAGAAAAGCGACCACTTTCTGGAAGGTAGGACGTGCGGAGAAGTGAATCTGAGGCAATATTCGGGAGGATAGATGGCGGGGGAGGGGGCCTCTGTCAGCTGCTTCTGGCAAGTGATAGAGCGGCGGAGCACAAAATCAGAACTTCTAGAAGTCTGCTCCACTGAGGGACATCGCTCCAGTGGCTAAGCAGGGGATGGAACCCTGGCGGGACAGTGTGGTCTCAGGACCCTCGGAGCCACAGGAAGACCGGGGGTGCCTGAGTGCAGAGCTCCCAGGTATTGGAGCGGGGAAGCTGGCTGCAGAGACAGAGCCCAGGCGCGGGCTCTCAGCTCGGGGTTGCCATAAACCGTGATCCACAGCACAGTCAGGCACTGGTCTTCCAGCAGGGACCCAACAAGTGGCAGATCCAGGGAGACTCCCCTTCCTCCCCCGGGAGGAGCGGCACAGGAGCACACCACAGGGATCTGCTGTGTTTGGAGACTCCACATGGGGTCGGGTGCCAGAGATGGAAACACTGGGTCACACGCCGGGTGAGCACAGAGTGCGGCCAGAGACCAGGGAGACAGGAGTGACTGACTGCTTTTCTCTGGGGGCGCACTGAGGAGCGAGGCGCTGAGTTCTCGGCTCCTCCGGGGCAGAGATTGAGAGGCCGCCATTTTCACTCTCGGCCTCCAAAGCTGTACAGAAAGCTTGCAGGGAACAAAAGCTCCCGAGAGCAAACCCAACCAGATTACTGAGCCCGGACCAGGCAAGGGCGGGGCAATTCTGCCTCCAGCAAAGACATTTGGGAACCACAGCAACAGGCCCCTCCCCCAGAAGATCAGTGAGAACAGCCAGCCAAAACCAAGTTTACCCATCAATGAGAATGGCAGAACTCCAGTGCTAGGGGAATAATGCACAGAGAATCCATGGCTTTTTTACCATGATTCTTTAGTCTTTCAAAGTTAATTTTTTTTTAACTGTCTTTTTTTTTTAATTTTTCTTTTTCCCTTTTTCAATCAACATCTTATCAATCCCTTTTTTAAAAAACATTTTTATTTTTCATTTTTAGAGTCATATTCTATCCCTTCATAGTAGTTACCCTTATTTTTGGCATATATATATAAGTAGTTCTCTCTTTAAAATTTTGAGACAGTTTCTTCTAACAGATCAAAATATACCCTAAATCTCTAGTGTATGGTTTTGTTCTACTCTCCTGCCTGATCACATTCTCTCCCTTTTTTTTTCTTTTTTTTTTAAATCCTCTTTTTTCAAACAACTTCTTAATTCCTTTTATAAAATTTTTTATAATTTTCATCTTTACAGTCATATGCCATCCCTTCATCATATCAACCCTTATTTTTGTACATATATAAGTTTTTCTTTCTTTAAAATTTTGGGAGGCACTTTCTTTCAACAAACCAAAATACACCCAAAATCTAGTGTGTGGCACTGATCTATGCACCAGCCTCATCATATTTGATCATATTCTGTTTTTTTTGGTTTTGTTCTGTTTTTGTTTGTTTTTATCTTTTTCTTTTTTTTCTTTTTCTTTTTTTTTCTTTTTCTTTTTCCTTTCTTTCCCTTTCTTTTCCCCCAGCTTCAGGTCTTTTCTAATTTGTTTAGAGTATATTTTCTGGGGACGTTGTTACCCTGCTAGCATTTTATTCTCTCATTAATCTATTCTCCTCTGGACAAAATGACAAGACGGAAAAATCACCTCAACAAAAAGAACAAGAGGTAGTACCAACTGCCAGGAACCTACTCAATATGGACACTAGTACGATGTCGGATCTAGAGTTCAGAATCATCACTTTAAAGATACAAGCTGGGCTTGAAAAAAGCATGGAAGTTATTAGAGAAACCCTTTCTGGAGAAATAAAAGAACTAAAATCTAACCAAGTCAAAATCAAAAAGGCTATTAATGAGGTGCAATAAAAAATGGGGGCACTAACTGCTAGGATAAATGAGGCAGAAGAAAGAATCAGTGAGATAGAAGACCAAATGATGGAAAATAAAGAAGCTGAGAAAAAGAGAGATAAACAACTACTGGATCACAAGGGCAGAATTCAAGAGATAAGTGATACCATAAGACGAAACAACATTAGAATAATTGAGATCCCAGAAGAAGAAAGAGAGAGAGGGGCAGAAGGTATATTGGAGCAAATTATAGCACAGAACTTCCCTAATTTGGGGAAGGAAACAGGCATCAAAATCCAGGAAGCACAGAGAACCCCTCTCAAAATCAATGAAAATAGGTCAACACCCCAACATCTAATAGTAAAACTTATGAGTCTCAGAGACAAAGAGAAAATCCTGAAAGCAGCTCGGGAGAAGAGATCTGTAACCTACAATGGTAGAAACATTAGATTGGCAACAGACCTATCCACAGAGACCTGGCAGGCCAGAAAGGACTGGCAGGATATATTCAGAGCACTAAATGAGAAAAATATGCAGCCAAGAATACTATATCCAGCTAGGCTGTCACTGAAAATTGAAGGAGAGATAAAAAGCTTCCAGGACAAACAAAAACTAAAGGAATTTGCAAACACGAAACCAGCCCTACAAGAAATCTTGAAAGGGGTCCTCTAAGCAAAGAGAGAGCCTAAAAGCAACATAGACCAGAAAGGAACACAGACAATATACAGTAACAGTCACCGTACAGGCAATACAATGGCACTAAATTCATATCTTTCAATAGTTACCCTGAATGTAAATGGGCTAAATGCTCCAATCAAAAGACACAGGCTATCAGATTGGATTAAAAACACAAGACCCATCGATATGCTGTCTGCAAGAGACTCATTTAAGACCCAAAGACACCTCCAGATTTAAAGTGAGGGGGTGGAAAACCATTTACCATGCTGATGGACACCAAAAGAAAGCTGGGGTGGCAATCCTTATATCAGACAAATTAGATTTTAAACCAAAGACTATAATAAGAGATGAGGAAGGACACTATATCATACTTAAAGGGTCTATCCAACAAGAAGATCCAACAACTGTAAATATCTATGCCCCTAACATGGGAGCAGCCAATTATATAAGGCAATTAATAACAAAAGCAAAGAAACACATCGACAACAATACAATAATAGTGGAGGACTTTAACACTCCCCTCACTGAAATGGACAGATCATCTAAGCAAAAGATCAACAAGGAAATAAAGACCTTAAATGACACACTAGACCAAATGGACTTCACAGACATATTCAGAACATTCTATCCCAAAGTAACAGAATACACATTCTTCTCTAGTGCCCATGGAACATTCTCCAGAATTGATCACATCCTAGGTCACAAATTAGGTCTCAACCGGTACCAAAAGATTGGGATCATTCCCTGCATATTTTCAGACCACAATGCTTTGAAACTAGAACTCAATCACAAGAGGAACGTTGGAAAGAACTCAAATACATGGAGGCTAAAGAGCATCCTACTAAAGAATGAATAGGTCAACCAGGAAATTAAAGAAGAATTTAAAAAATTCATGGAAACCAAAGAAAATGAAAACACAACTGTTCAAAATCTTTGGGATGCAGCAAAGGCAGTCCTGAGAGAAAAGTATATAGCAATACAAGCCTTTCTCAAGAAACAAGAAAGGTCTCAAATACACAACCTAACCCTACACCTAAAGGAGCTGGAGAAAGAACAGCAAATAAAGCCTAAACCCAGCAGGAGAAGAGAAATCATAAAGATCAGAGCAGAAATCAATGAAATAGAAACCAAAAGAACAGTAGAACATATCAACAAAACTAGGAGCTCGTTCTTTGAAAGAATTAACAAGATTGATAAAACCCTGGCCAGACTTATCAAAAAGAAAAGAGAAATGACCCAAATCAACAAAATCATGAATGAAAGAGGAGAGATCACAACCAACACCAAAGAAATACAATTACAAGAACATATTATGCGCAACTATATGCCAGCAAATTAGATAACCTGGAAGAAATGGACGCATTCCTAGAGATGTATCAACTACCAAAACTGAGCCAGGAAGAAATAGAAAACCTGAACAGACCTTAACCACTAAGGAAATTGAAGCAGTCATCAAAAATCTCCCAACAAAAGCCCAGGGCCAGATGGCTTCCCAGGGGAATTCTATCAAACCTTTAAAGAAGAATTAATACCTATTCTTCTGAAACTGTTCCAAAAAATAGAAATGGAAGGAAAACTTCCAAACTCGTTTTATGAGGCCACCATTACCTTGATCCCAAAACCAGACAAAGACCCCATCAAAAAGGAGAACTACAGACCAACATCCCTGATGAACATGGATGCAAAAATTCTCACCAAAATACTAGCCAATAGGATCCAACAGTTCATTAAAAGGATTATTTACCACGACCAAGTGATTTTTATCCCTGGGCTGCAAGGTTGGTTCAACATCCACAAATCAATCAACGTGATACAATACATTAACAAAAGAAGGAACAAGAATCATATGATTCTCTCAATAGATGCAGAAAAAAGCATTTGACAAAGTACAGCATCCTTTCTTGATCAAAACTCTTCAGAGTATAGGGATAGAGGGAACATTCCTCAAGTTCATAAAAGCCATCTATGAAAAATCTATAGCGCATATCATTCTCAATGTGGAAAAACTGAGAGCTTTCCCCCTAAGGTCAGGAACACGGCAGGGATGTCCACTATCACCACTGCTATTCAACATAGTATTAGAAGTCCTAGCCACAGCAATCAGACAACAAAAAGAAATCAAAGGCATCCAAATTGGCAAAGAAGAAGTCAAACTCTCACTCTTTGCAGATGATATGATACTTTATGTGGAAAACCCAAAAGACTCCACCCCAAAACTGCTAGAACTCATACAGGAATTCAGTCAAGTGGCAGGATATAAAATCAATGCACAGAAGTCAGTGGCATTCCTATACACCAACAAGACAGAAGAAAGAGAAATTAAGGAGTCGATCCCATTTACAATTGCACCCAAAACCATAAGATACCTAGGAATAAATCTAACCAAAGAGGCAAAGGATCTGTACTCAGAAAACTATAAAATACTCATGAAAGAAATGGAGGAAGACACAAAGAAATGGAAAAACGTTCCATGCTCATGGATTGGAAGAACAAATATTGTGAAGATGTCAATGCACCTAGAGCAATCTACACATTCAATGCAATCCCTATCAAAATACCATCCACTTTTTTCAAAGAAATGGAACAAATAATCCTAAAATTTGTATGGAACCAGAAAAGACCCCGCATAGCCAGAGGAATGTGGAAAAAGAAAAGCAAAGCTGGCGGCATCACAATTCCGGACTTCCAGCTCTATTACAAAGCTGTCATCATCAAGACAGTATGGTACTGGCACAAAAACAGACACATAGATCAACGAACCCAGAAATGGACCCTCAACTCTATGGTCAACTAATCTTTGACAAACCAGGAAAGAATGTCCAATGGAAAAAAGACAGTCTCTTCAACAAATGGTGTTGGGAAAATTGGACAGCCACATGCAGAAGAATGAAACTGGACCATTTCCTTACACCACACACAAAAATAGACTCCAAATGGTTGAAAGACCTCAATGTGAGACAGGAGTCCATGAAAATCCTAAAGGAGAACACAGGCAGCAACCTCTTCGACCTCAGCCGCAGCAACTTCTTCCTAGAAACAACACCAAAGGCTAGGGAAGCAAGGGCAAAAATGAACTATTGGGACTTCATCAAGATAAAAAGCTTTTGCACAGCCAAAGAAACAGTCAACAAAACCAAAAGCCAACCGACAGAATGGGAGAACATATTTGCAAATGACATATCAGATAAAGGGCTAGTATCCAAAATCTATAAAGAACTTATCAAACTCAACACCCAAAGAACAAAGAATCCAATCAAGAAATAGGCAGAAGACATGAACAGACATTTTTCCAAAGAAGACATCCAAATGGCCAACAGACACATGAAAAAGTGCTCAACATCGCTCAGCATCAGGGAAATCCAAATCAAAACCTCAATAAGATACCACCTCACACCAGTCAGAATGGCTAAAATTAACAAGTCGGGAAACGACAGATGTTGCTGGGATGCAGAGAAAGGGGAACCCTTTTACACTGTTGGTGGGAATGCAAGCTGATGCAGCCACTCTGAAAAACAGTATGGAGGTTCCTCAAAAAGTTAGTAATAGAGCTACCATACGATCCAGCAATTGCACTACTGGGTATTTACCCCAAAGATACAAATGTAGGGATCTGAAGGGGTACATGCACCCCGATGTTTATAGCAGAAATGTCCACAATGGCCAAACTGTGGAAGGGGCCAAGATGTCCATCGACAGATGAGTGGATAAAGAAGATGTGGTATATATATACAATGGAAAAATATACAGCCATCAAAAGGAATGAGATCTTGCCATTTGCAATGACGTGGATAGAACTGGAGGGTGTTATGCTGAGCAAAATAAGTCAATCAGAGAAAGACATGTATCATATGATCTCACTGATATGAGGAATTCTTAATCTCGGGAAACAAACTGAGGGTTGCTGGAGTGGGGGGCTGGGAGGGATGGGGGGGCTGGGTGATAGACATTGGGGAGGGTATGTGCCATGGTGAGCGCTGTGAATTGTGTAAGACTGTTGAATCACAGATCTGTACCTCTGAAACAAATAATGCAATATATGTTAAGGAAAAAAAAAGAAGATAGCAGGAGGGGAAGAATGAAGGGGGGAAATCGGAGGGGGTGATGAACCATGAGAGACGACGGACTCTGAAAAACAAAGTGAGGGTTCTAGATGGGAGGGGGGTGGGAGGATGGGTTAGCCTGGGTGATGGGTATTAAAGAGGGCAAGTTCTGCATGGAGCAGTGGGTGTTATGCACAAACAATGAATCATGGAACACTATATCAAAAACTAATGATGTAATGTATGGTGATTAACATAACAATAAAGATTTTTTAAAAAAGAATAATTGAAAATGTTTATATTCTGTGCTCAAATTTGATAGCCTGCTTGATTTGTTATGGAAATGTGTTGGAAATAATTTTTTCTTCAGAGCTTAAAGTTGTTTTTTCATTGTTTTCTAGCTTCTGGTTTTGTTGCCAAAATTTCTCTTCCCATTTTGATTCCTAATCCTTTGTTTATGCTTTTTAAATTCTCTTTACAACCTTTTAGAATATTCCCTTTTTCCTGGTGCCTTGGTATTTCATGATTACATGCCCTGATATAGGTCTTTTAAAATTTATACTTTGGGTCACTCTGTCAGCCCTTTCAATCTGAAATTCACGACTTTGTGACCTGGGAAACTTTCTTGAATTGCTTCCATGAAAAGTTCTCTTATTTTTTCTGTTCTCTCTTTCTATAACTCTTGTTATTCAAATACTGTACTACCTTGCAATATCCTTTGGTATTCATATCTTAGGTGAAAAGATATTATTTCTGAATACTCTGTCTTCATTTTGTCTTTATTGGAGATTTTCTCAGTGTTATATTTAAATCTTAATTTTGTTGTGTAATTATCTAGCATCATATTTTGAAATTTCTCAGGGCTTTCTTTGCATTTCTAAATCTCCTCTTTCTTTCTCTCTCTCATTTAGTGATATTGCATTCCCTTTCCAACTATAACACTAGTTTTGTTTTTGAAGTTTTTTTCTGTTTTCAATGCCACTGTCATTGCTGTTCCTTTTTTGTTTGTTTTAGTCTCTGCTTTATGTGAGAGGTGCATCTCAAATATCTCCTGATTCTAGTCTCCATTGATATTTAAGAATGGAAAGCTTGAGGTGCCTGGATGGCTCAGTTGGTTAAGTGTCTGACTCTTGATTTCAGCTCAGGTTATGATCTCAGGGACAGAAGATCGAGCCCTGTGTTGGGTTCTGTGCTGGACATGGAGCCTGCCCAAAATACTCTTTGTCCCTCTCCCTCTGCTCCTGCCCCCATCCATCTCTTAAAAAAAAAAAATAATGGAAAGCTCACTGTTCAGACAGGGCTGGATGATAGATATATTTCTTCTAGGGTGAGTCTTGTGAAGCCGAGTAACTAGGTTATTTTGTTAGAGGATCTCCAAAATTTAATATCAATCTATTTTTCTTGAGGTCAGGCATTTCCCCAGGGAAGACTCCTCAATCTCTTTCTGGGACAGTAAACTTGGAGACCATTTTCTAGGATTCAAAGGAGTCAGGGTACTAGAGGGTGCACTGTTCTAAATGCAGATTTGTGATTATCCTTTTCTCAGTAAAGGACCTAATTTTTATACCCAGCTGTATTCATTGTCATCCAGCCCAGAGACCTGAGGTTCAATCCCTCTGTAACACTGCATTGGAATGTTCACATTATTTTTTAAGCTGGAGGTACCTTTTTGGTGTGAGGATTCCAAAGAATTGTTGCATGCATGAACTTCTCATGCAAGATATTGAGGTCAGCCACATAAAGGAAATATATTTTTAGGGGGTACATTATCAGTTATCAGGGTCCTATTATGGTTTGATGTTTGGACAGTGACAGATTTTCTAAATTTAGATTATGCACATTCTATCACCTTTGAATATGGTCACATATATTACATAAAATTTTACATTTTATGTGAGGGCTCATTTACATGTGAAGTAGAAATCAAAGTAGGAGGGAAATATCTTTTTTTTTTTAAGATTCTTATTTATTTATTTGACAGAGAAAGAGTGTGCACACAAGCAGGGGGAGCAGCAGAGGGAGCGGGAGAAGCAGGCTCTCTACTGAGCAGGGAACCCAATATGGGGCTCGATCCTAGGACCCTGGGATCATGTCCCGAGCCAAAGGCAGATGCTTAACCGACTGAGCCACCCGGCACCCCAGGAGGGAAATTTCTGTACCAGTTTACCTCTTTTCCCACTTAAAACAAAGGCATAAACCTAGGCCTCATTGGGAGGAAAACCTTCTCTACCAATTTAAGGTGCTTGGGGGCCTGTGAATTAATTGACAACATACATATTAACAAGAGAAAAATTTAATTCACATGCATGTTGGATCACTTGATAAGGAATGGATTACCTAACAGCTAGGAGTAAAGGTTTAGATACCAGCTTAATAGGGGAAGGTGGGAGAGATGGGGCTTCTTTGAGAAACATACACTTCTAGGGGGACCAAATGGAAGACGTGGAAGCTTCTGATAATGTTTGTTTATTCAATTTCTCATCCCAGTGCTAATGGTCAGTCTCCTTCCTGGCTGGAAGCTCCCTCAGAGAGATTTATGGCAGTTTCATTTTCAGAAAATTCTGTATTTAATCAGATAAGGCAGGCTTAGGAAGCTTCTTTATATATATGCTGTACCTCAGGTTTCTTCAGTTTTAAATAATCTTTATACCATTCTGGTGTGTTGGGGTCTCTTCAGCCTCGAGAGACTGTGAGCTTCTCCTCTCTCTTTCCTACTGTCTCATGCTTGCTGCTGGTCACCATCGGAACAAGCCTGGGCTAGCTTGCTGGAGAACAATATCACATGGAGAAAGCCCCAGTCATCCCAGCCAACCAAGCTGAGGAAACCAGCTAGTCCCAGCCACAAGAGCTGAATTTAGACTCATGAGCCAGACCAGCTGTGCACAGTATGAAATACAAGGCTCAGAAAAGAACCATGACCAACTCAGCCTAGCTAGACTGTCAACTCACACAATCATCATTGTTTGAAGCTACTAAGTTTTGAGTGGTTTGTGATGTAGCAAGAGATATACTTAATCGAGAAATGTATTATTTTTGAGAAAATAAGGCAATAAATTATTTATTAGAAAACAACTAATGATTGTTTAATCACAAAAGCTCAATCTTTGGTGACATGAAAAAGTTCATCTCAAAATGATGGGCAAGGAATTTATTAAGATTTTTCCTGGTTGTCTCTACATTGAGAAGAACAGAGATGATACTAAATGTAAAGCCAATAAAAAGAACCTTTCTTTTTAATGCAAGGCATAGTAATTAATGTGAGAGCCTTACTACACCCACTGGGTATTACAGAGCCTTCACAAGAATCCCAGAAGTACTGAATAGCCTTTCAGTACAAATTAGAACAATGTATTTGAGAGGTTAAAGAAGATAAAATCATAAGGGTAAAATCCTTAGATATTAAAAGGAGGTGGTGGAGAAGAGGATGTAGCAACCACATGCACTGGGTTTGCCTCAACTGCTACGGGCTCAAAGGGTTCATTACTGAGAAGAGCACTGTTTCTCAGCCTCAGGTTTCACACAGAGATTACTAGCTTGTTTTTTTATTTTTATTATTACCACTACATACTCCAGCCATTACTGTTGTATAGGATTGGACAAGTGGGTATACTGATGGAATTTTAATCCTTTCCTAGATGCATCTGGCATTCAACACTGCCAGTTGGGATAGGAAACTAGATGGGAAAAGCAAGCCATTTCTCCTCCCCTATGGTCACTTTGAATCACATTACTATTCAATCAAGATCCTAGCAACCAGCTTATTGTTTAAAAAAATTAAATGATTTAGTGAGTTTTCTTTTTCCTGATTCTGCAACAGAGATGCTGGGAAGCATAGTATGTATGCAAAATACACCGTATTGCAAAGTTATTTTTATTCCTTGCAAGAGCCATTTAGCATGTTTTGTTTTGTCATTTGTGTTTGAGAGAGAGAGCTAGTAATTTATTTTACAGAGACTGATGGGATTAACCCCAATCATTTCCATTTTTAAGGCAGTGTTGGTTGTTTAAAGTTTAGTTGATCCCTGAAATGACACATGACATCTTCTGCTAGTGAGGATGAGACACTTTTCGTGATAAAGCTCCTTTCACAATAGAGAAAGGGTCACATGGTAATTAGAAATTATACTGTGTCACAGTGTGAAATACATAACTGTCTACCCTTTCTTTAATTACATCATCTAAAGATTACACAGGGGTGTAAAAAGGCTGCAAATATTATTAAAAACATTAATATGTTAATCTATTAGTGAATAAATTCATTTTAAAATTCTTATTACTGTTTTTGTGTTCATACAATATATATTTTCTTTAAAAAAATTTTTTTGAAGTACCCAATGACATCAGTACACTCTTAAATACTTAAATTAACTATTGTTAATTACAACTTTATCAAATTACTGCTTTGAGACATACTGTAGAGCTTGGTATTAACCTCTTCCTGATATTCTTATGCTTTTATTATATCCTGAAGCAAAGAGATAAAGAAGCTTTGAAAATCCAAAGGGCCTGAATATGTGCTACAGTAAGTTTCTCTAAGCACTCACTTCATCTAGGTCTAGTAAAAGTCATGAATATTCAGGATTCAGGGAAAAGACATGTAAATTTTTCAAATCAGATTAGCAGCTTGATGAGGGCACCATTTTTTTTTTAATGAAAACTTCTGCTGCCTCAAGACTATAATATTCCTTGCGGTGCCTGGGTGGCTCAGTCGTTAAGCCTCTGCCCTTGGCTCAGGTCATGATCCCAGGGTCCTGGGATGGAGCCCCGCATTGGGCTCCCTGCTCGGCGGGAAGCCTGTTTCTCTCTCTCCCACTCCCCCTGCTTGTGTTCCCTCTCTCACTGTGTCTCTCTCTGTCAAATAGATGAATAAAAAATCTTAAAAAAAAAAAAAAGACTATAATATTCCTTCTAAGACCCAGCAGTAGTTTATAAAGCAATGATCTACAGAAACGAATGACTTCTTATAAATGGACTCTATAAATGGACAGGGTTTTTTTTTTTTTTTTTTTTTTTTAAGATTTATTTATTTATTTGAGAGAGAGCACGCGCATGGGAGCACGCATTGGGGGTGGGCAGAGGAAGAGCAGGGGAGAGAGAGAATCTTCAGCAGACTCTCCGCAGTGCAGGGCTCTGATCCCACAACCCTGAGATCATGACCTGAGCCAAAATCAAGGGTTGGACACTCAACACACTGAGCCACCCAGGCACCCCATAAATGGGCAGTTTTTATTACAAGAATCAGAAGTTTTATAATTACTTCTACCCGTACTTTAATAATACTGATCACAAGCCTCGCTTTAAACAGTTGTATGTTCTTTCTTAATTATGTCACATTTAAGTTCCTGAGACATTTGCTCCACATTACCTGTAAGGTTTGAAATTATAATATTGAATATTGAGTCTATAAGCCATATCTTGTAAAAAAAAAAAAAAAAAAAAAAAAGGAAAAGAAAAATCATGTTTATAAAGAAATAGCTACTATCTTAAGAGGCTGAGAAGTACTCTATCAGGCATGTCACATAATCCTCATAAAACATCATGAGACATGTTATTATTCTCACATTATATATATATGATGTACATGAAAATTAGATCTCAAAAGTAAAATAATTCATCTAAAAACAAACAAGTTGTCAATGGCAAAACCAGAATTTAAACCAAATATAACTCTAGATTAATTATGCTCTATCACCTCCTTTGGACAACCTCCAATCTCTTTACAAAGTTCAAGTCCACAGATTCTGCATTAAATTACACAGTTGAAGAAATTAATTCACCCATGATCCCCTGATTTGACTTCTACCAATAAAGGGGATGAACTATGTCTTGGTGGCCTAGGATAGTCCCATATTATGCCTATAGTTCCTCTCATGGCTTCTTTCACTCTAAAGAGTATCCTAGTTAAGGTAAAAAAGTTAATGGTCACTCTACTCATGAGAGCTATTTTTTATGTTTCGATAACTGTGTGCAGCCTAGTAGAAATTAATTTCACAGAAAAACATTCTATGCTCATGGTAGAACAGATATTGTTAAAATGTCTATATTGCCCAAAGCAATCTACACATTTAATGAAATCCTATCAAAATACCAACAGCATTTTTCACAGAGCTAGAACAATCCTAAAATTTGTATGGAACTACAAAAGACCCTGATTAGCCAAAGCAATCTTGAAAAAGAAAAGTAAAGCTGGAGACATCATGATTCCAGATTTCAAGTTATATTACAAAAAAAGTGGTAGTGATCAGGACGGTATGTACGGGCACAAAAATAGACACATAGATCAATAGAACAGAATAGAAAACCCAGAAATCACCCACAACTATATGGTCAACTAATCTTCAACAAAGCGGGGAAGAATATCCAATGGAAAAGAGACAGTCTCTTCAACAAATGGTGTTGGGAAAACTGGACAGCCACATCCAGAAGAATGATACAGGACTACTTTCTTCTACCTTACACAAAAACAAATTTTAAATCGATTAGAGACCTAAATGTGAACTAGGAAACCATTAAAATCCTAGAGGAGAATGTAGGCAGTAACCTCTTTGACATCAGCCATAGCAACTTCTTACTAGATATGTCTCCTGAGGCAAGGGAAATAAAAGCAAAAACAAACTATTGGGACTTCATTGAGATAAAAGCTTCTGCAAAGCAAAGGAAACAATCAACAAAACTAAAAGGTAGCCTATGGAATGGGAGAAGATATTTGCAAATGACATATTTGATAAAGGGTTAGTATCCAAAATCTATAAAGAACTTCTCAAACTCAAAACCCAAAAAACAAATACTCCAGTTAAAAAATGGGCAGAAGACATGAATAGACATTTCTCCAAAGAAGACATAGAGATGGCCAGCAGACACATGAAAAGATGCTCAACATCACTCATCATCAGGGAAAAACAAATCAAAACTACAGTGAGATATCACCTCACACCAGTCAGAATGGCTAAAATTAATAACATTAAAATTAATTAATTAATTAAAATTAATACCCTACAACCCAGCAATTGTACTACTAGGCATTTACCCAAAGAATACAAAAATACTAATTTGAAGGGATACATGCATTTTGATGTTTGTAGCAGCATGATCAACAATTTCAAAATTATGGATAGAGCCCAAGTGTCCCTTAACTAATGAATGGATAAAGAAGTCATATATACATACACAATGAAATATTACTCAGCCATAAAAAAGAATGAAATTGTGCCATTTGCAATGACATGGATGGAGCTAGAGAGTATTATGCTAAGCAAAATCAGTCAGTCAGAGAAAGACAAATACCATATGATTTCACTCGTATGTATAATCAAAAAATAAAAATAAAAAATCATAGGGAAAAAAAGAGAAAGGCAAACCAAGAAACAAACCCTTAACTGTAACAGAGAACCGATGGTTACCAGAGGGGTGGTGATCAGGGGAATGGGTGAATAGGGGATCAGGATTAAGGAGTGCACTTGTGATGAGCACTAGGTATTGTACGGAAGTGTTGAATCACTAAATTGTACACCTGAAACTAATATTATACTGTTTGTTAACTAACTGGAATTTAAATAAAAACTTATCAAAAAATAAGTTATTTTCACAAAGATGTTGGTAAATCTGTATATGGGGGCGGGGGGGTTCTGTTTCATGTAGCAAGGCAGATCAGATACCCTGACTCACTTGACAAAAAAAAAAGATAAAAATAGTTTTAAAGTTTTCCTTCACAAAAGTTTTTAGTCTTTGCCTTGAAGGCAATAGTGAACCTAAGTGAACTTGGATTTTCAACATCTCACAGATATCAAAGGAATGGAGACAAAGCCCAAATATAAAATTTAATAGAATGAGACATCCCCAAAAGCTGTACTTTATTCAATACTGAGTAGAAATTAACTGCTCCACCAGGGAGTGTAAGGAAACCCTAAAAGAAAGTTGGTACTGAGTATTTTTTACCCCAAAGAGATCTCCCTATGATTTTTTTTTAAAGATTTTATTTATTTATTTGACAGAGAGAGAGACAGCGAGAAAGGGAACACAAGCAGGGGGAGTGGGAGTGGGAGAAGTAGGCTTCCCGCTGAGCAGGGAGCCTAATGCAGGGCTCAATCCCAGGACCCTGGGATCATGACCTGAGCTGAAGGCAGACACTTAACGACTGAGCCACCCAGGCACCCCTCCCTATGATTTTCCAGCCTGAATTCATACCACCTTAAAAAAAAAAAAAGGGTGATCACAAAGTAGAGAAATGAGAAAAATGGTACAAATCTTTAGAGAAACCCACCCTGAAACAAACCTCAAAAGATTTCCACAGATCAACTTCTCAGAAACATGAGAACAAAGTCAAAAATCATACAACATGCAAGGAAACAAGGTACCATGAGTGAAAGCCAACAGAAACAACAGCAGAATCAGACCCAAAAGTCATCTAACATTATAATTATCAAAAATAGATTATGAAATATAATTAGTATGTTCATTAAAATTATGAAAAATATGAACAAATACCAAAAGACCAAAGGAATGACTAGCAAATTTGAATAAAAAGTCCAAAGTACTTGCAGAAATGCCAAACATAATAGTTAAAATTCAAAAACTCGATGACTTGCTGTAATGATATCAAGACATTATAAAACTACAATGATCAGCATAATATAATAGGAGCACAAAGCTAAGAAAAATAAATAAGAACTTAGAGAGTGTGTAAGATGACAATGTAGGAAGACCCTGAACTTCCCTCCTCCATGGACACACTGAATCTACACCTACATATAGAGCAATTCCCCCCTGAAGAAGAACTGAGGGCTGACTGAACAACTTCTATGCAACAAAGGATAGAGGGACCACAAAGAGAATGGCAGGAGAGACAGAGGTATGGTAACCATAGGAAACCCACCCCCAGTTCTGGGAACTGCAGTGAGGAGGGATGGTTCTAAGAGATGCTGAGCTGATTCACCTGCCCTGGAGCACATAAAAAAAGCCACAGTGTAAAAGGGAAACTAGAATATAAAGGAAAAGATCCAGAGCATCTGCCAAAGGGTGAGGTAGCTGTGAGGTCAGAGGGGCAGGCAAGCACCATTGTCTATGACCCCCACTCCACCTTGATAAAGCAAATGGAAGCAAGGTCTGAGTGCCCTAACCAGCCTGCTACCTCAGCGAGCCACAGGCCCCTAGGCCACACCAGCCCTAGCCAACTCCCCAAGGTAGCCCTGCCATGTGCACCCACTAGAGCTTAAGCCATCTCATAAAGGCAGACCCAGTGCAGCACACACCAGGACTTCCCCCCCCCCCCCGACAGCACTCACTACAGCTCCAGTCATCTTGCCAAGATGGCACAGGGACAAAACACCCCAGAACACCCCAGGCCCACATCCATATCAGCTACAGGTGACTCATCAGGGTACCCCTGTATGGAGTGCCATTGGACCACGTGATCTGCTCCTGCTTCAGCTCTTTCTGTCCCACCAGGGAGCCCCCTACATGGATCACACCAGGATCACCCAGCCAGTGCCTGCTTCATCTCCAGCCTCCCCACCAGAGTGCCTCCTGAGCAGACCATGCCAGGACCCCTAGCAAGCATCTGCTTCACCTCCAGGTATCCTGCCAGGGTGCCCCCTTTGAGTTTTCCAAGAACCCCAGCCTGCACCTTATTAAGCTTCAGCTGATCTGCCAGGTTGCACTCTGTGTGGGGAACCCTGGAATCCCATGGCCCATGCCTTCACTTCCAGCCATCCTACCAGGGTAGCCCCAGTACAAAGTACCCCAGAAAACCCAGCCTGCTCCACCCTATAGCTCCAGCCAGCCAGCCAAAGCTGCCAAGTACATGCAGTCTACATGGAGGATATTACTACACAAAGCCATTCCTTCAGAACTAGGAGAAGTAGCTCTTCTGCCTAATTGATAAAAACAAACACAGTAAGTTAAAAAAAAAAAAATGAGGAAACAGAGAAATATACTCCAAACAAAAGAATAAGACAAAATTTGAGAAAAAGAACTAAACAAAACAGAGATGTGCAATCCACCTGATAAAGAGTTCAAACCAAGGCCATAAAGATGCTCAATGGACTTAAGAAAGGATGAACTCAGTGAGAATTTCAACAAAGAGGTAGAAAATATTTAAAAAGAACCATCAGAGGTGAACAATACAATTACTGAAATAAAAAAATAAGCTAGAGGGAATCAACAGCAGTTTAGAAATAAAACAAATCAGTGATCTGGAAGACAGGGTATGGAAAGTGTTCAAGCTAAAAAGCAAAAAAATTTAAATGAGGATAGGTTAAGAGGTGTCTGGAACATCATGTGGACTCACGCTGGCATTTTGGGGGGGGGTCCCAAAAAGAGAAGAAAGAGAGAAAGGGGCAGAAAACTTATTTGAAAAAATAATAGCTGAAAACTTCTCCAACTTGAGGCAGGAAATGGATATTTTAGTCCATAAAGCACAGAGAGCCTAAAATAAGATGAACTCAAGGAGGTCCAAAACAAGACACAAAACAATTAAAATGCCAAACATCAAAGATAAAGAGAGAATCTTAAAGTAGCAATAGAAAAGCAACTAGTTACATACAAGGGAAGCCCCATAAGGCTATAAGCAGATTTTGCAGCAGAAGTTTTACAGGCCAGAAATAAGTAGCATGATGTATTCCAAGTACTGAAAAAAAAAAGTCTATAATCCATTTCATAAGTTTACAGTGGTAATCCTGGAAGAGATATAGCAGGCATGGAAGTCAAACCCATATTGAAAGTAAGTATACGGGCCCCACTATAATGGAAATGGCCCATGGAGTCAACCTGCCACCAGCTAGTTTGTGGCCCTCAAAGCAGTGATTCCATATCTGGGGCTTGGTGTCTGTCTTTACTTTGGTAGAGAGGGCCCTTAGCAGTGTTTGCCATCAGTTCAGCTTTGTGGAATATAAATCCGTATTATTGAGGACTATATTCAAATTTATAAAATTATGAGGTCTTCCTTTGGTTTTCTTTCTTTCTTTCTTTATTTCTAATAAAAACGCACTGGGTTCAGAAAAAAAAAAAAGCCTATAATAAAGAATACTCTAATTGGCAAGTTTATAGTTTAGAATTGAAGAACTAAAAAGTTTCCCAAACATACAAAAATTAAAGAAGTTCATCACCACTAATCCTGACTTACAAGAAATGCCAAAGGGATTTCTGTAAGCAAAAAAAAAAAAGCCATAATGAGAGTAAAAAATATATACATATGAAAGGAAAAAAATGTCACCAGTAAAAACAAACATAAAGGTCATAAATCAATCATTTATAAAGCTAGTAGGAAGGTCAAAAGACAAAAAAAATAAAGTCAGTTTCATCTAAAAATTAGTTGAGACTAACAAAATTAAAAGGTGTAAAATATGACATCATATACATGAAACATGGAGAGGGTGTAGTAAAAAATGTAGTGTTTTTAGAATGTGTTCTAACTTAAGTGACTATCAACTTAAGATAGACAGTTTTATATTCAGGATATTATATATAAACCCTATGTAACCTCAAACCAAAAACTTTTAATAGATAAAAAATAAAGAGAAAGGAATCGAAGCATAACACTAAAGGAAGTTTATTAATAACAAGGGAAGAGAGAAAAAGAAGAAAGGAACAGAGAAGAACTACAAAACCAAACAAAAAACAATTAACAAAATGGTGATAAGTATATACCCATCAACAAATGCTTTAAATGTAAATGGTCTAAATACTCCAAACAAAAGACATGGGATGACTGAATAGATTAAAAAAACAAGACTTAACTATGAAACTCACTTCAGAACTAAAGATACAGACTGAAAGGGAAGGAAAAAGATACACCATGTAATTGGAAGTAATATAATAAATAAAAGTTGGATGGACAACACTTTTATCAGACAAAATAGACTTTAAAACAAAGACTTTGCCTACTCTGGGCATTTTGCAGACATGTAATCATATAATATGTGGTCTTCTATAATAGACTTCTTTTACTTAACCTGTTTTCGAGGTTTATCCATTTTGTAGCATGTATTAAGGAAGATACTTCCTTCCTTGCTTTGACTGAATAATATTCCATTATATGGATATATTTGATTTTCTTCATCCATTCACTACTTCATAGACAATCGGGATAATTCCATTTCTTAATGACTATAGATAATACTGCTATGGACATGTTTGTACAAGTTTTTGAATAGATATAGGTTTTCATTTGTCCTGAGTATGTACATAGAAGTAGAATTGCTGGGACATAGGGTGACTCTATGTTTAAAATTTTCAAGAACTGACAGGATAATTTCCAACATAGCTATACCCCTTTACATTTCCAACAGCAATAAAGAGAGTCCCAATTTCTCTACATGCTTGCCAACGTTTACTATTTTTTGTTTGTTTGATTGTAGCTTGTAAGTAAGTTCAATTTTTAGTGGGTTCCCTAGGAGTTTCTATATACAATATTATGTCATTTTCAAATAGAAATAATTTTGCTTCTTCCTTTCCAGTCTGGATGGCTTTTATTTCCTGTGTTGCCAAATTTCCCTGGCTAGAACCTATGGTATAATATTGATTAGAAGTGGTGGGAGCAAACATCCTTATCTTGTTCCTGATCCTAGTGGGAAAGAATTCAGGGTTTCAACAGGAAGTGTGATCTTAATTTGGGGTTTATTGAAGACATCCTTTATCGGATTAAGGAACTCACCTTCTGTATCTACTTTACTCAGTGTTTTATGAAAGAATGTTAGGTTTTATCAAATGTTTTTTTTTCATGAATTGAGATGACCATGTAGTTTCTGTCCTTTTTTCTATTTATATGTTGATTTTATGTTAAACCAGCCTTGCATTATTGGAATAAATCCCAGTAGGTCATAGTTTATAATCTTTTTAATTTTCCACTCAAGATCTCATTTATATCTGCTAAAACCACAGCCTTATATAACTGTGATGTTACTAGCAGATTGCTACTATTTTCAGTGAAATCTTGGGAACAGAGCATTTCCATCAAACTGAGCTCTAAGTTAAATCAAACAGCCATAATACCCTGGAAAAAGAGGTTTTCCAGGAAACCACAAATTTGGGGGGGGGGAAATATTTACTGTGTTCTGGGGATAAAACATTTAACAGAGCTCCAAAAGATATCAATCCTCATTGGTTGCATGGTTGCTGGCAACTACCATGCCACTAAGCTAAGAAAGGGGAGAGGATGGAAATAGCTTCAGGTTAAAATATCAAGGACCCTCCTTTTTTTTTACCTAAAACCGGTATTTTCTCTTAAATATATGCCTGCCAGTTTGTTTTATGTCTTTGGTTAATTTCCAGAGTTCTGAAATGGTTGTTTTTGTTGTTTTCACATATTTTCCTTATTTTTGTGGGAGACTGAGTTCATTAAGGTCATCAATTGGTTGACTCTCCACCAATCCAGAAGTTAAAACCCACCCACATACTACTGCCTGACTTAAGAGGATGGTGTGCGCACAACTGAAAACGTGACAGTTGTTTTGATTCATCACAATCACTTTGTGTAGTACGTTACAGGAATTCAAAGTGGATGTGTATACAGGGCCGTTTTTCTTAACTCATTCAACAAATATTTGTAAAGTATCTACTAAACATCAAGAAATAAGACCATACTCCCACACTCAACAAGGGTCAGGTCTACTTGGAGCAGAGGAAGTAGCTGCTGTTGAGCATATACCATTTATCACTATTATTAGTCATATCATATGTCATATGATATCATGTCATATGTCATGTGTCATATCATATGTCGTATTGTATGTCATATTGTGTGTCATATCATATGTCATATGATATCATAACATAGTGTGGGGAAATGGTATAATCTCCATCTAAAAGACAACACCCTAACTTTAAGTTGTGAAGGATAAATAAGACATTTCTAATTGGACCCACTGTAGGAGAACATTCCTTGGTAAAAAGAACAGGGAGTTTTAGAGAATGAAAGATCATGTTCAATAAATGATCACTGTTAAAGGTCTGATGATTCCTGACTATTCAGTGTAACCCAACCCAACACAATCAGGAATCAATATCTTTTTAAAAAACTGAATAACTAAATCTCTACTTGACCAATATTTTAATCCCTGATAAGAAAGTCTTCATATAACTGAAGGAAACAAAGAACATTCTCCAGAATAGATCACATCCTAGGTCACAAATCAGGTCTCAACTGGTACCAAAAGATTGGGATCATTCCCTGCATATTTTTGGACCACAATGCTTTGAAACTAGAACTCAATCACAAGAGGAACGTTGGAAAGAACTCAAATACATGGAGGCTAAAGAGCATCCTACTAAAGAATGAATGGGTCAACCAGGAAATTAAAGAAGAATTTAAAAAATTCATGGAAACCGATGAAAATGAAAACACAACTGTTCAAAATCTTTGGGATGCAGCAAAGGCAGTCCTGAGAGGAAAGTATATAGCAATACAAGCCTTTCTCAAGAAACAAGAAAGGTCTCAAATATACAACCTAACCCTACACCTAAAGAAGCTGGAGAAAGAACAGCAAATAAAGCCTAAACCCAGCAGGAGAAGAGAAATAATAAAGATCAGAGCAGAAATCAATGAAATAGAAACCAAAAGAACAGTAGAACAGATCAACGAAACTAGGAGCTGGTTCTTTGAAAGAATTAACAAGATTGATAAAACCCTGGCCAGACTTATCAAAAAGAAAAGAGAAATGACCCAAATCAACAAAATCATGAATGAAAGAGGAGAGATCACAACCAACACCAAAGAAATACAAACAATTACAAGAACATATTATGAGCAACTATATGCCAGCAAATTAGACAATCTGGAAGAAATGGATGCATTCCTAGAGATGTATCAACTACCAAAACTGAACCAGGAAGAAATAGAAAACCTGAACAGACCTATAACCACTAAGGAAATAGAAGCAGTCATCAAAAATCTCCCAACAAACAAGAACCCAGGGCCAGATGGCTTCCCAGGGGAATTCTACCAAACATTTAAAGAAGAATTAATACCTATTCTTCTGAAACTGTTCCAAAAAATAGAAATGGAAGGAAAACTTCCAAACTCGTTTTATGAGGTCACCATTACCTTGATCCCAAAACCAGACAAGACCCCATCAAAAAGGAAAATTACAGACCAATATCCTTGATGAACATGGATGCAAAAATTCTCACCAAAATACTAGCCAATAGGATCCAACAGTACATTAAAAGGATTATTCACCACGACCAAGTAGGATTTATCCCTGGGCTGCAAGTTTGGTTCAACATCCGCAAATCAATCAATGTGATACAATACATTAATCAAAGAAAGAACAAGAACTATATGATCCTCTCAATAGATGCAGAAAAAGCATTTGACAAAGTACAGCATCCTTTCTTGATCAAAACTCTTCAGAGTATAGGAATAGAGGGTACATACCTCAATATCATAAAAGTCATCTATGAAAAACCCACAGCGAATATCATTCTCAATGGGGAAAAACTGAGAGCTTTCCCCCTAAGGTCAGGAACATGGCAGGGATGTCCACTATCACCAATGCTATTCAACATAGTATTAGAAGTCCTAGCCACAGCAATCAGACAACAGAAAGAAATACAATGCATCCAAATCGGCAAAGAAGAAGTCAAACTCTCACCCTTTGCAGATGATATGATACTTTATGTGAAAAACCCAAAAGACTCCACCCCAAAACTGCGAGAACTCATACAAGAATTCAGTAAAGTGGCAGGATATGAAATCAATGCACAGAAGTCAGTGGCATTCCTATACACCAACAACAAGACAGAAGAAAGAGAAATTAAGGAGTCGATCCCATTTACAATTGCACCCAAAACCATAAGATACCTAGGAATAAATCTAACCAAAGAGGCAAAGAATCTGTACTCAAAAAACTAAAAATACTCATGAAAGAAATTGAGGAAGACACAAAGAAATGGAAAAACATTCCATGCTCATGGATTGGAAGAACAAATATTGTGAAGATGTCAATGCACCTAGAGCAATCTACACATTCAATGCAATCCCTATCAAAATACCATCCACTTTTTTCAAAGAAATGGAACAAATAATCCTAAAATTTGTATGGAACCAGAAAAGACCCCGAATAGCCAGAGGAATGTTGAAAAAGAAAACCAAAGCCGGTGGCATCACAATTCCGGACTTCCAGCTCTATTACAAAGCTGTCATCATCAAGACAGTATGGTACTGGCACAAAAACAGACACATAGATCAATGGAACAGAATAGAGAGCCCAGAAATGGACCCTCAACTCTATGGTCAACTAATCTTCGACAAACCAGGAAAGAATGTCCAATGGAAAAAAGACAGTCTCTTCAACAAATGGTGTTGGGAAAATTGGACAGCCACATGCAGAAGAATGAAACTGGACCATTTCCTTACACCACACATAAAAATAGACTCAAAATGGTTGAAAGACCTCAATGTGAGACAAGAGTCCATCAAAATCCTAAAGGAGAACACAGGCAGCAACCTCTTCGACCTCAGCCGCAGCAACTTCTTCCTAGAAACATCGCCAAAGGCAAGGAAAGCAAGGGCAAAAATGAACTATTGGCACTTCATCAAGGTAAGAAGCTTTTGCACAGCCAAAGAAACAGTCAACAAAACCAAAAGACAAAAAAGACAACCAACAGAATGGGAGAAAATATTTTCAAATGACATATCAGATAAAAGGCTAGTATCCAAACTCTATAAAGAACTTATTAAACTCAACACCCAAAGAACAAATGATCCAATCAAGAAATGGGCAGAAGAATCATTTCTCTAATTTCTCTTTCTACACTTGCATTGTTAGTGTATAAGAAAGCAACTGATTTCTGTGCATTGATTTTGTATCCTGCCACATTACTGAATTGCTGGATGAGTTCTAGTAATTTGGGGGTGGAGTCTTTTGGGTTTTCCACATAAAGTATCATGTCATCTGCAAAAAGAGAGTTTGACTTCTTCTTTGCCAATTTGAATACCTTTTATTTCTTTTTGTTGTCTGATTGCTGTCGCTAGGACTTCTAGTACCATGTTGAACAATAGTGGCGAGAGTGGGCATCCTTGACGTGTTCCTGATCTTAAGGGAAAGGCTCTCAGCTTTTCCCCATTGAGGATGATATTCACTGTGGGTTTTTCAGATGGATTTTATGAACTTGAGGAATGTTCCCTCTATCCTTATACTCTGAAGAGTTTTAATCAGGAAAGGATGTTGTATTTTGTCAAATGCTTTTTCTGCATCAATTGAGAGGACCATATGGTTCTTCTCCCTCCTCTTTTTAATGTGTTCTATCACATTGATTGATTTGCGAATGTTGAACCACCCTTGCATCCCAGGGATAAATCCCACTTGGTCGTGGTGGATGATCCTTTTAAGGTATTGTTGGATCCTATTAGCTAGGATTTTGTTGAGGATTTTGGAATCCATATTCATTGGGGATATCGGTCTGAAATTCTCCTTTTTGATGGGGTCTTTGCCTGGTTTGGGGATTAAGGTAATGCTGGCCTCATAGAATGAGTCTGGAAGCTTTCCTTCTGTTTCTGTTTTTTGAAACAGCTTCAGTAGAATAGGTATTATTTCTTCTTTGAATGTTTGGTAGAATTCCCCAGGGAATCCATCAGGCCCTGGACTCCTGTTTTTTGGGAGGTTTTTGATCACTGCTTCAATCTCATTACTGGTTATTGGCCTATTCAGGTTGTCAATTTCTTCCTGTTTCAGTCTTGGCATCTTATAGGTTTCCAGGAAGGCCTCGATTTCATCCAGATTGCTCAGTTTATTGGCATACAGTTGTTGATAATAATTTCTAATAATTGTTTCTATTTCCTTGGTGTTAGTCATGATCTCTCCCCTTTCATTCATAATTTTATTAATTTGGGTCTTTTCTCTTTTCTTTTGGATAAGTCTGGCCAGTGGTTTATCGATCTTATTAATTCTTTCAAAGAACTAACTTCTAGTTTCGTTAACCTGATCTACTGTGTTTCTAGTTTCTAATTCATTGATCTCTGCTCTAATTTCAATTATTTCTCTTCTAGGGGCACCTGGGCGGCTCAGTCGTTAAGCATCTGCCTTCAGCTCAGGTCATGATCCCATGGTCCTGGGATCGAGCCCTGCATCGGGCTTCCTGCTCAGCCAGGAGCCTGCTTCTCCCTCTCCCGCTCCCGCTGCTTGTGTTCCCTCTCTAGCTGTCTCTCTCTCTGTGTCAAATAAATAAAATCTTAAAAAAAAAATTATTTCTCTTCTAATGCATGGCTTAGGCATCGTTTGTTGCTTTTTCTCTAGTTCTTTAAGGGGTAGAGTTAGTTGGTGAATTAGGGATTTTTCTATTTTTTTGAGTGAGGCTTGGATGGCTATGTATTTCCCCCTTAGGACTGCTTTGCAGTATCCCATAGGTTTTGGACCGATGTGTTTTCATTCTCATTGATTTCCATGAATTGTTTAAGTTCTTCTTTGATTTCCTGGTTGACCCAAACATTCTTGAGCAGAGTGGTCTTTAGCTTCCAAGTGTTTGAATTTCTGCCATATTTTTTCTTGTGATTGAGTTCCAGTTTTAAAGCACTGTGGTCTGAGAATACGCAGGAAATAATCTCAACCTTTTGGTATCAGTTGAGACCCAGTATGTAGTCTATTCTGGAGAAAGTTCCATGTGCGCTCAAGAAGAATGAGTATTCTGTTGTTTTAGGGTGGAATGTTCTGTATATATCTATGAGGTCCATCTGATCCAGTGTATCATTCAAAGCTCTTGTTCCTTGTTGATTTTCTGCTTAGATGATCTGTCCATTGCTGAGAGTGGAGTATTGAGGTCTCCTACAATTAATGTATTGTTATCAATATGACTCTTTATTTTGGTTAACAGTTGGCTTATGTAGATGGATGCTCCCATGTTGGGGGCATAGATATTTACAATTATTAGATCTTCTTCTTGGATAGACCCTTTAAGAATGATATAGTGTACTTCTGTGTCTCTAATTACAGACTTTAGTTTAAAATCTAATATTTCTGATATAAGAATTGCTACCCCAGCTTTCTTTTGAGGTCCACTGGCATGGAAGATGGATCTCCATCCCTTCACTTTCAGTCTGGATGTATCTTTAGGTTCAAAAGGAGTCTCTTATAGGCAGCATATGGATTGGTCCTGTCTTTTTATCCAATCTGCAACCCATTTACAATAGCACTAAAAATCATAAGATACCTCGGAATAAACCTAACCAAAGAAGTAAAGGATTTATACTCTAAGAACTACAGAACACTCATGAAAGAAATTGAAGAAGACACAAAAAGATGGAAAAATATTCCATGCTCATGGATCGGAAGAATAAACATTGTTAAAATGTCTATGCTACCCAGAGCAATCTATACCTTCAGTGCCATCCCGATCAAAATTCCAATGACATTTTTCAAAGTGCTGGAACAAACAATCCTAAAATTTGTATGGAATCAGAAAAGACCCTGAATTGCCAAGGAAATGTTGAAAAAGAAAAACAAAGCTGGGGGCATCACGTTGCCCGATTTCAAGCTATAGTACAAAGCTGTGATCACCAAGACAGCATGGTACTGGCAAAAAAACAGACATATACACCAATGGAATAGAACAGAGAGCCCAGATATGGACCCTCAACTCTAGGGTCAAATAATCTTTGACAAAGCAGGAAAAAATATGTAATGGAAAAAAGACAGTCTCTTCAATAAATGGTGCTGGGAAAATTGGACAGCCACATGCAGAAGAATGAAACTCGACCATTCTCTAACACCATTCACAAAGATAAACTCAAAATGGATGAAAGACCTCAATGTGAGACAGGAATCCATCAAAATCCTAGAGGAGAACATAGGCAGTAACCTCTTTGACATCGGCCACAGCAACTTCTTTCAAGATACATCTCCAAAAGCTAGTGAAACAAAAGCAAAAATGAACTTTTGGGACTTCATCAAGATAAAAAGCTTCTGCCCTGCAAAGGAAACAGTCAACAAAACAAAGAGGCAACCCACAGAATGGGAGAAGATATTTGCAAATGACACTACAGATAAAGGGCTGGTATCCAAGATCTATAAAGAACTTCTCAAACTCAACACCCAAAAAACAAATAATCAAGTCAAAAAGTGGGCAGAAGATATGAAAAGACACTTCTCTGAAGAAGACATACAAATGGCTAACAGACACATGAAAAAATGTTCGTCATTAGCCATCAGGGAAATTCAAATCAAAACCACAATGAGATACCACCTTACAGCAGTTAGAATGGCAAAAATGGACAGGGAAAGAAACAACAAATGTTGGAGAGGTTGTGGAGAAAAGGGAACCCTCTTACACTGTTGGTGGGAATGCAAGTTGGTACAGCCACTTTGGAAAACAGCGTGGAGGTTCCTCAAAAATATTTTTAAAAAAAGCTACCCTATGACCCAGCAATTGCACTCCCGGGTATTTACCCCAAAGACACAGATGTAGTGAAAAGAAGGGCCATATGCACCCCAATGTTCATAGCAGCAATGTCTGCTTAGCCAAACTGTGGAAAGAGCCACGATGCCCTTCAACAGATGAATGGATAAAGAAGATGTGGTCCATATATACAATGGAATATTACTCAGCCATCAGAAAGGATGAATACCCAACTTTTACATCAACATGGATGGGACTGGAGGAGATTATGCTAAGTGAATTAAGTCAAGCAGAGAAAGTCAATTATCATATGGTTTCATTTATTTGTGGAACATAAGGAATAGCATGGAGGACATTAGGAGAAGGAAGGGAAAAATGAAGGGAGGGGGAATCGGAGGGAGAGATGAACCATGAGAGACTATGGACTCTGAGAAACAAATAGGGTTTTAGAGGGGAAGTGGGAGGGGGGATTGGTTAGCCCGGTGATGGATGTTAAGGAGGGCACGTACTGCATGGAGCACTGGGTGTTATATGAAAACAATGGATCATGGATCACATCAAAAACCAATGATGTATTGTATGGTGACTAACATAACATAATAAAATTTAAAAAAAAAAGAAAGAAAGAAATGGGCAGAAGACATGAACAGACATTTCTGCAAAGAAAACATCCAAATGGCCAACAGACACATGAAAAAGTGCTCAACATCGCTCCGCATCAGGGAAATCCAAATCAAAACCTCAATAAGATACCACCTCACACCAGTCAGAATGGCTAAAATTAACAATTCAGGAAACGACAGATGTTGGTGGGGATGTGGAGAAAGGGGAACTCTCCTACACTGTTGTAGGGAGTGCAAGCTGGTGCAGCCACTCTGGAAAACAGTATGGAGGTTCCTCAAAAAGTTGAAAATAGAGCTACCATATGACCCAGCAATTGCACTACTGGGTATTTACCCCAAAGATAAAAATGTAGGGATCTGAAGGGGTACGTGCACCCCAATGTTTATAGGAGAAATGTCCACAATAGCCAAACTATGGAAAGAGCCAAGATGTCCATCAACAGATGAATGGATAAAGAAGATGTGGTATATATATACAATGGAATATTTTGCAGCCATGAAAAGGAATGAGATCTTGCCATTTGCAACGACAAGGTTGGAACTGGAGGGTACTATGCTGAGCAAAATAAGTCAATCAGAGAAAGACATGTATCATATGATCTCACTGATATGAGGAATTCTTTTTTTTTTTAATTTTTTTATTGTTATGTTAATCCCCATACATTACATCATTAGTTTTAGATATAGTGTTCCATGATTCATTGTTTGTGCATAACATCCAGTGCTCCATGCAGAACGTGCCCTCCTCAATATCCATCACCAGGCTAACCCATCCTCCCACCCCCCTCCCCTCTAGAACCCTCAGTTTGTTTTTCAGAGTCCATCATCTCTCATGGGTCGTCTACCCCTCCGATTTCCCCCCCTTCATTCTTCCCCTCCTGCTACATTCTTCTTCTTTTTTTTTTTTCTTTCTTAACATGTATTGCATTATTTGTTTCAGAGGTACAGATCTGAGATTCAACAGTCTTGCACAATTCACAGCGCTCACCAGAGCACATACCCTCCCCAGTGTCCATCACCCAGTCACCCCATCCCTCCCACCCCACCTCCCACTCCAGCAACCCTCAGTTTGTTTCCAGGAAAGGGAGGGAAGGGGTGGCTGGGTGATAACATTGGGGAGGGTATGTGTTATGGTGAGCGCTGTGAATTGTGTAAGACTGTTGAATCACAGACCTGTACCTCTGAAACAAATAATACATTATATGTTAAAAAAAAAAAAAAAGAAGATAGCAGGAAGGGAAGAATGAAGGGGGGAAATCGGAGGGGGAGTCGAACCATGAGAGACTATGGACTCTGATAAACAAACTGAGGGTTCTAGAGGGGCGGGGGGTAGGGGATGGTTAGCCTGGTGATGGGTATTAAAGAGGGCACGTACTGCATGGAGCACTGGGTGTTCTATGCAAACAATGAATCATGGAACACTACATCAAAAACTAATGATGTAATGTATGGTGATTAACATAATAAAAATAAATTAATTTATAAATAAATTAATTTAAAAAGAATATGTGGTATATATATACAATGGAAATTAATGCACCCATCAAAAGGAATGAAATCTGGCCATTTGCAATGACGTGGATGGAACTGGAGGGTATTATGCTGAGCGAAATAAGTCGATCAGAGAAAGACATGTATCATATGACCTCACTGATATGAGGAATTCTTAATCTCAGGAAACAAACTGAGGGTTGCTGGAGTGGGGGGGGTGGGAGGGATGCAGTGGCTGGGTGATAGACATTGGGGAGGGTATGTTCTATGGTGAGTGCTGTGAATTGTGTAAGACTGTTGAATCACAGACCTGTACCTCTGAAAAAAATAATACATTATATGTTAAAAAAAGAAGAAGATAGTAGGAAGGGAAAAATGAAGGGGGGGAAATCGGAGGGGTAGATGAACCATGAGAGACGATGGACTCTGAAAAACAAACTGAGGGTTCCAGAGGGGAGGGGTGTGGGGAGATGCGTTAGCCTGGTGATGGGTATTAAAGAGGGCATGTACTGAATGGAGCACTGGGTGTTATATGCAAACAATGAATCATGGAACACTACATCAAAAACTAATGATGTAATGTATGGTGATTAACATAACAATTTAAAAAAAGAACAAAGATAACTTTGTCATTATTACATGAACTTAAAAGTTAAATAATTAGGAGATGATGACTGACTGTGTTAGTTATGCTGTATAATCATAGTCAACTTTGGAGTTTGTCAGTGTATGAATCCCTGATTACTTCTGGTGAGTCAAAACTCTTACTAAAACATATTAAACTCCTTAAAATGATTAGATCCAATTTTGTTTGAAAAATAATGTGGGAGGAAGAAAAATTAGAAAATCAGCTTGGTTTTGACCTTCCATCACACACAATCTGAGCTGCTCTGGTTAATGAGGACATCACCCAACTGGAAGAACAGCTTAAAGAAGCTCTTTGACCTCATAGAGCTGGAAAGACTTAATGTGGGAGTTGCAAGTAAGATTTCAAAATCCAGATGTCTTTGCCATATCTCCCATGGCACCTCATGGAAGAAAAGTGGATCCTGCAACCTGGCATTTACACCAAATCTGCCTTTGGTAAAAGCTAATAGAACACATGTTTCACAAGACTTGAAATTCATGATGCAATGTTTTCAAGGGCTATCAGTGATACTACCCTCTCATCTCAAATGTATGAAACCAATTCCAAATGAGATGAGTTCCAAGGCATGCCACTACCTGGTAGTAAACAACACTGTGCTATCATCATGTATAGGACAAAATTAGCATAGGTAGAGGGAAAAGTCCACAGACAAAGAAAATGCTCACTGTAACAAGCAACAGAATTTAAATTTTAACAGCAATTACACTCCCTATCAAAAATGACAATAGTATTTGTCACAGAACTAGAATAATACTAAAATTTATATGGAACCACAAAAGACTGAATAGCCAAAGCCATCTTAAGAAAAACAAAGGTATCACAAGATATCAATTTCAAGATACAAAGCTATCAAAACAGTTTGGTACTGGCACAAAAATAGACACATAGATCAATGGAACAGGATAGAGAACTCAGAAATAAATGCATACTTGTGTGGTCAATTAATCTATAATACAAGGGCCAAGAATATACAATGAGAAAAAGACAGTCTCTTCTAATAAATGGCGCTAGGGAAACTGGACAACTACAAGGAAAAGAATTAAAGTGGACCACCATCTAACACTTTCATGAAAATAAATTCAAAATGGATTAAAAACCTGAATATGAAACCTGAAACAATAAAATGGCAGTGGGGCACCTGGGTAGCTCAGTTGGTTAAGCAGCAGCCTTGGGCTCAGGTCATTAATCCCAGGGTCCTGGGATCGAGCCCCACGCCGGGCTCCCTGCTCAGTGGGGAGCCTGCTTCTCCCTCTCCCTCTGCCTGCCTCTCTACCTACTTGTGCTCTCTCTCTGTCAAATACATAAATAAAATCTTTAAAAAAAAAGTAGACTGTAATCTCTTAGACATCAACCTTAGTAATATTTTTCTAGAGATGTCTCCTGAGGTAAGGGAAACAAAAGCAAAAATAAACAACTGGGATTGCATCAAAATAAAAAGCTTATCATGGTATAATGTACAGAATTATCAAATCACTATTTTGTACACCTGAAACTAATATAACATTGAATGTCAACTCTTAAATTTTTAAAAAGCTAAAAGCACTTATTATGTCACATAACAAGAATCTGTAGAGAGATTGGTCCAGAGTTGGTTAATTTAGTAACATAATCACATCATGAAGGACCTGAGTGCTCTCTACTTTGCCATTTTCAGAATGTTGCTTTAATCTGCAAGTTTGTCACATCAAGATCATAAGATGGCTACCATCACTCTAGACATCAACCCAACAACCAACCATATCCAAAGCCCAAAAGGTAGGTGATTTCACACAAATGTCTACTGTGGAGGGAAGACCACGGCTTCCATATATGACTGCACAGGTTCTATCTCACAACCTGAGAGAGGCAGTCAAGTAAACCATAATGAGTAGGTACCTTGTACAGACAATCATCGTTTGTAAGCAGCTATAATAATACTGTAAACAGCTCCAATAATATTTAATTATGTGAGGCTAAATAAATTCTTCTGCAATGCTAAGTTTGCAGGTAACTTTAAGTATTTTTAAAGGGGTAAAAATCATGTGTAGAAGTTGTAAGTAGAAATATAGGGTAAGTCTATGGCCATACCACCCTAAACATGCCTGATCCCATCTGATCTCAGAAGCTAAGCAGGGTTGGGCCGGTTAGTATCTGGATGAGAAAAATATACGGTAATTGGTCATTTTAATTTTCACATATTGGTTCTCAGTTATTCAAACCCAAGAATTCCAGTGCTTACATTTTTTTTGTCCCCAGAGAGTGTCTGAAAGTGAACATAATTAGTTGTATAATTTCAAGTCATCTTCTTTTCCATAACTGTAATCCTTCATAGCATAAGTTCAGAGGCTCCATTTTTTCCTAACATGGCATTAAACCACCTTTCAATTGTCACCCTTAAATCAAAAATACCCCTAAATGTCAACTTATAAAAATTTGACAAGTTACTCCATTATTCAGGTTGTTCTTAAAATGATCAACCGTGGTCTCTGTGAGAGAATACACATTTTCTCTCATAAAAACTAGTGTAATGGTCACAGCAAATCATTTTTTTACAGAAAATATTTTCATTCCTGCTGATATGTAATTTCAATCATAGCCAAACCCAAGTATTTAAACTCAGAGGACATGCTGAAATGAACTATTTATTAACTAAAGTGTATTATCAACCTTATCTACTCCTCCCCTAGATTATTAATTTGGCATTACTTCAAATGGCAGAGGCACACAGTTATTGGTGGCTTGTCCAGTACTTAATAAATACATGAACAGAGATAACCATGACCATCACTCTAGCTTCATAAAGTCTAATTTTTATGACTGCTATTCAAGTGCACCCGGCCCTCAGCATGGCTTGCAGATTTATTTAACAGAGAATGATAACAATCATGCTGAGTTATAACATACTGAAATTAAGCTTAGGATCCAGGCTTTATTCTTAGTAGTCATTAATGCCAAGATGTGTGGATTTCTGTCATGGATACTGGACATAGAATTCACAACCCATCCAAAATAAAATGAATTTCAATTCAGGGTTTGTGGCTTGTTGGTTTGTTTTAAGCAAGAAAGAGATGTAAATGAGGTGAGGGCTGACCCCTGTGTTGGAATATTGGCAAAGATCTCCAATCCACAGGTGGGAAAGAGGCTTCGTAGACCCTTCAGTAACAGGAAACCAAGGGAGAAAATTGCAGCAAATGACCCCAACTAGCATGTTAGTTCATTTCATCTTTCAGGGCAGACCTTTTATAAATACTTTTCTACTCAATATATGCTCCATTTCTCTCCCCACCTGCCCCAATTCTAAAAACGTGTAATCTATCATTTTAAAAATAATGCTGCATTGAGAAACCTAAGAAAGTCTCCAGTATCTTAAAATAACTCTAACTGTGGCAATTGCCTGATTTTGAAAGGCCTTACTATACATTATTCTGTGCCACACATAAAAGTCACGTTGTTGTATTGATAAGCCTTTTCAAAGATTTAATGGCTTTTTCAAAAATGTCCTCCTCATTTTTCTGAGCCACCTGGGGAGAATTACTTTTCCCAGTGCCTCTCCTTATGCCCCACCAAGAAACAAACAGCTTCTGTAGGATCCCACCCAATTTAGAGCTCACCTTTCAGTGAGAATGCAAGACAGTTTCTACCTGAACCCCGTTTCAGAAGGAATTACTGACAATGGGCTCACATGCAAAGATCCAAAAGTTAAAAAAAAGTTCTTAAGATGAGATTAAGATGAACTGAGGACCCTGACTTGGTTTTTTTTGTTTGTTTTTGTTTTTAAGATTTTATTGATTCATTTGAGAGAGAGAACACGAGAGCAGGGAGGGTCAGAGGGAGAAGCAGACTCCTCGCTGAGCAGGGAGCCTGACTCGGGACTCGATTCTGGGACTCCAGGATCATGACCTGAGCCGAAGGCAGTTGCTTAACCAACTGAGCCACCCAGGCCCCCCCTGACTTGCTTTTAACAACACTAGCTCCAACGTGTACCTCCAGATCCAAAATCTTTAACATCTTAGCAAATAAAATACTTCATATACATCTACCAATTGAGTCCTGATGATAGGCATATAAAGATTAAAGTCAGGTATCTCAAAGTTAAATTTGCTTTAATTTTGACTACTTGTCTTCCTTTCTATTCTACTGATAACCAGAGTAATGTTTTCATGTGAGAGACAATTAAAAACATCAAGAAAAATAAAGAATTATACAAAAACTAAAGGTTATGAAGCAAACAAAAATGTAGTATCACTCTTGAGCAAGTGTTGGAATATTATAAAGAAAGAGGGAGCAAGAGAGACAGAATTCTTTGTGCTTGATATCACATTCCTTTGAGAGGTATGAGGTTAGTATCAACAGATTCCATTTCTTTTCCTAAGAGCCCAAATATACTCATTTGACAGTGAACCAACACCTACATATTCCTAATACTGTAAAACGTGCTTACTGGATTTTCGTTTTTAGAATCAATCTGTGGACAAAACACAGCACACTTAATAACCACATCTGAAAATACTAACTATACCTAGACCTCTAATACCATGCTCAAAAACAAACTCCAGAGAAGAGCTGATTACTTGAGATTTAAAAGACACCATTTATAAAATTAAAAACAAGTATCAAACTGATGTGAATTATATTAAGAACTTCTAAATCAAAAAGATAATTGAATAGAAAAGATAAACAAATGTTATGAAAAGGTAATATACAGAATAAAAAAGGTAAAGATTCTCAAATTTATTGGTAATTATGGAAAGGTAAATTAAAACTACAATAAGGCATCATTTTTGTTGTAGCAGGTTGACAAAAATTAAGATGACCAATGATGTCTAGTATAAAGGAAGGATGTGGGGATCAGGCATTCTCACACACTATGGGTGGGCATGTAAATTAATAAAGCCCTTCCCATAACAACACAGCGCTATCTAACATAATTTAGAATGCTCATGCCTTTTATCTTTTATTTTTACATGTAGTAATCTATCCCAAATATTATTCCACCTGGTAAAAAAAGAAGCATATAAAAAGATTTCATAACAGTAAAAATTGGAAAAACCTTAACTATCCCTTAAACAGGTGAATGACTACATCAGTTATGAGGCATTCATTTTGTATGCATTAACCTGAAGAGAGATGCCTGAAATATTCTTGAAAACAGTAACAGTCTAACGGTGCAATATATAATAGGATTGTTCTTTAAGAACTGAACATCTGTATGTATATTCTAAAATAGCAATGTTTCCAAGCCCTAGTCATCATTTAAAAATGCAAATCATAAGCATTTCTTTTTTAAAAATATACACATATATACATATGTATGTATGTGTGTGGGTGCACATTTGTATATAAACTGGAATGCTCCCCCACCCCATCCAGGGTTACTCTAGGTCAGTAAGGAAAGCACAATGGAGGATCATAGTTTTTAATAAGAATGTCTTCACTATAATAAGTGAATTAATAAGTAAAAGGCAGAATGAATCTTAGTGTCAGGTATACAATGGTGATACATCTCTATATGTTATGCTATGCTTACGTAGTTACCATGTAATGTATGTGTAGTTACCATGTGTCACCATGCAACACTATTAAAATATAATTGACTATATTCTTTAGGCTGTGCCTTTTATTCCTGTGGCTTTTCATTCCACAACTGGAAGCTTGTATCTCCCCTTCATCCATTTTGCCCATCCCCTACCTCCCTTCCCTTTGCCAATCATCAGTTTGTTCTCTGTATTTATAGGTCTGATTCTGCTTTTTCTTTGTTTATTCATGTGTTTTTTAGATTCCACATATGAGTAAAATCATGTTATTTGTCTTTCTCAGTTTAACTTATTCCACTTAGCGTAATACCCTCTAGGTCCATCCACATTGTCACAGATGGCAAGATCTGATCTTTATATAGCTGCATAATATTCCATTGTATGTATATACATATCCATGTACACACATATATACCACATCTTCATCTGTCTATCAATGGATACTTAGATTGCTTTCATGTCTTGGCCATATATATATATATAAAACTAATGCTGCAATAAACATAGCGGTACATATCTTTTCAAATTCATGCTTTCATGTTTGGGGGGTAAATACCTGTTAGTAGAACTATTGAGTTATACAGTATTTCTCTTTTTATTTTTTTTTTTTTGAGGAATCTCCCTTAACCAAGGAGATGAAAGACCTGTACTCTGAAAACTATATAACACTGATGAAAGAAATTGAGGATGACACAAATAGAAAGATATTCTATGCTCATGGATTGGAACAATTAATATAGTTAAAATACCCATTCTATCCAAAGCAATCTAGAGATTCAATGCAATCCCTAACAAAATACCAGTAAGATTTTTCACAGAACTAAAACAAATAATACTAAAAGTTTCATGGAACCACAAAAGACCCAGAATAGCCAAAGCCATCTTGAGAAAGAACAAAGCTAGAGGTAGCACAACTCCAGATTTCAAGATATACCACAAACCTATACTAATCAAAATAGTATGGTACTGAAACAAAAATACACACATAGATCAATGGAACATGAAAGAGCCCAGAAATAAATGCACCCTTATATGCTCAATTAATCTATGCCAAAGGAGGCAAGAATATAAAATGGGGAAATGAGTTTCTTCAATAAATGGTGCTGGGTGAACTAGATAGCTACATGGAAAAGAATGAAACTAGACCACTTTCTTACACCATGCACAAAGATAAACTCAAAATGGATTAAGAATCTGAGACCTGAAACCATAAAAATCCTTCAAGAGAAAATAGGCAGTAATTTCTTTGACTTTGGCCATAGCAACATTTCTCTAGGTACATTTCCCAACACAAGGGAAACAAAAGCAAAAATAAATTACGGAGACTACTTCAAAATAAAAAGCTTTTGTACAGCAAAGGAAACCATGAACAAAACAAAAGGCAACCTACTGAATGGGAGAAGATATTTGCAAATAATATATTTGATAAAGGATTAATCTAAAATATATGAAGAATTCATACAACACCCAAAAAAAATCTGATTAAAAAATGGGCAAAGGATCCAAATAGACATTTTTTCCAAGAAGACATATAGATGGCCAATAGATACATGAAAAGATGTTCAATGTGGCTAATCATCAGGGAACTGCAAATTAGAACTACAATGAGATCACTTTACACCTGTCAGAATGTCTGGACTCAAATAGCTAAGAAATAACTAGTGTTGGCGAGGATGTAGAGAAAAAAGACCCCTCATGAGCTATTGGTAGAAGTATTACTTGGTACAGTAGAATGTATCACTTAATGAAGAAATAAAGGTAAGGATCCTGCTTCAACTCAAAACTGTCAATTATTACCAGTAAAAAAATGATATTGAAACACTAAATCACCAAAGGAAAATACTACAATAAAAAGCATAGTAACCAAGAAATAGATTTTATCAAATGGTTAAAATAAAATGTTACACAATTTTCTTTGTTAATTGTTGAGCTTGAACAAGACTTTTGAATATTTTGTGCATAGTTCATTTAATAACGAACCAGCTAACTGTGCTTTACAAGTGCAGTGAGCACACTTCCACACAGAACTGTCACCTTCTCTGTGTTTTCTAAAGTTTCAAGGAGTTCAAGTATATCAAAGAATTATAAACAAATGGACAAATCTGTAACTGGCAGTTTTTAAAACAATGCCTAACTATAATAGGTTTTAACCACAAGCTGTCTGGAAATGGACTTAAAGAATCATATTCCACCAGTATATAATTAAAGACAAGTCCTGCATCAGCCAGAGAAGCCTGATGTACTTAGGGCAGATGACTCCAAAGATCTACAGTTTTATTCCAGCTGAGACTAAGGACATTACTCATTTTATTGCACCTCGTAGATAATGCATTTTCCACAAATTGAAGGTTTATGGCAACCTTGCATCAAACAAGTCTATTGGCACCATTTCTCCAGTGGCATTTATTTACTTTGTGTCTCTGTGTCACATTTGAGTCATTCTCACAATATTTCAAACTTTTCCATTATTATTGTATTTATTATGATCATCTGTGATCAGTGATGTTTGACTTTCCTACAGTAATTGTTGTTGGAGCATCACAAACCATCTCATAGAAGGTGGTGAACTTCATTGATCAATGTTTGTATTCTGACTGCTCCACTGACCAGCTGTTCTCCATCTCTCTACCTCTCCTCTGGCCTCTCCTTTCAATATCTTCATGATATTGAGATTCAGCCAATCAATATCCCTACAATAGCTTCTACGTGTTCAAGTGAAAGAGTCCATTGGCGCAGCTAATTTCACAGTTATCTTATTTTAAGAAATTGCCACAGCCACCCCAGCCTTCAGTAATCACCACCCAGATCACTCAGCAGCCATCAGCATTAGCCAAGACCCTCCACTAGCAATACTTCGGCAATAAAGTATTTTTTAATCAAGGTATGTACATTTTTAGATATAATGCTATTACACACTTAACAGACTAGAGTCCAAGTATAAACATAAACTTTATGTGCACTAGGAAACCAGAAAATTCATCTGACTCACTTTATTCCAATATTCACTTCATTGCAGTGGTCTGAAACCCAACCTGCAATATCCCTGAAGTGGGCCTATATTAACTTGAGTTCTACTCAGACTGTGGTCTGGGAAAAAGTTCTTAATATATCTCATTTAATTGTAGCATAATGAAAATGACCTTTTGCTCAGATTCAGACATGAAATAGATCATAGAAATGAAAGTTATAATCCTGAACACTTCCGAGGGAGCCTTCTGCATTAAGAAAAACATTTTCAATCCCATTTTAAAGATGAAGCAACTTGAGCTGAAAGAAGAAATTACATAGAAAAATTAGTCTGAAAACCTAGTCTTTATATAAGAGCACCAATTCCTCCAGTCTACCGTGTTATATATTCTGTTTCCTAATTCATTCTATGGTAATAATGTTCCTTGGCTGTCCTACTTTAGCTCATAAAAGCATTAATAAAATTAGTTAATAATGAGATAGCACATAGAGACAGGCATTCAGTACCATCTATTTGAATTAATTTTAACAATCAGAATTCTCCCTGTCCAGTCTTCTCAAATCCCTGAACCTAGAGTTCATGTAACTCGTCCTGAGCCTGTATCTTCTATGTTTATTTCTCTTAAGAGAAATCTATAAGATTAAGACTATTACAAAGATTACATTAACTTTCCTTTCATCTAAAAGTATGATGCATTTCCTCCCCTCCCTCGTAACTTTGTCTTCAGTTCTTGGAAATGATCTACTTGCCCTGCTAGATAATTTGACTTATGGTGCCCTATCAGAAAGGACAAGTTTGCTCATAAGTGGATATATACAAAAGTCCCTCAAGCATGTTTTTTTTTTTTTTCCATTTTTCTTCTTTCAAGTTCTTATGTATTAAAAAAAAAAATCTTTTCTTCGTAATTCTACAATTGTTTAAAATGCTTAAAACTCTAAAGAAATTCAAAGGCAGAAAACATTGTTTCCTATCAGATCAAGAAGAAACCATCTAGCTTTGGGCTATAAAAAAGCACATTGGGTTACCCATTTTACCCTTTTTTCTAACAGTCTAGAGTCTCTGAAAAATAATGGTCCTGGCTTTTACTGCCTTATCCGCCTATCTTCCAGAAGTGACTTTAATCGACAGTTTTGACTAAACAACAGGGGCAACTAGAAACAATGCCATAAGGATAAGAGACTAAAGCTGCTGAAATCTTGAGCACACTTACCCTGTCCTGAAATAGATCAGCATAGTACAGAGAAAGCTTAGGAGACATGTCCATGTCCACTTCAGAATTGAAGTCAGCAAAAGTTGCCCGCTCTTGAGTGCTATATACTTTTGCTTTTACAGCTCAAATCCTGCCAGAATTAGGTTTTCCTGGAATCAGGTTGTGGTGATCATTATCTGGGCATTGGAAATCTTTGGTTATACACAAGATTTCCTGAAACGGGATCTGACTTTATGTTCTTCAAATCACTGAAAGGTAATGGACAAAGTATAGCTAACAAATAATAATTAAGAGTATTATACTCTATCACTAATTTTTCAGGTGTTAAAAAATAATCAATTGAGTAAATTTAAAGATCAAATTGACTTTATTCAAGGATTTGTGAATCAGGCAGCATCCCATCTAGCAAATAGAAAGGAGCTTCAATAAGCTGTACAAAATACAAGTCCTCTATAGGCAGAAGGGTGGCAGTGACAAAGAAAAAGTAGATTATCTCACCTCTGGAGGATGGACAGGGCCTATCTCGTGGATTACCTCACTAGTGCCAACCAGGAAAGTACAGACTGCCTAGTTAAGATTACATTCCTGGGAGGCACTGAAACTGCAATTAGGTTAGGTATTAAGTCTTGGTATGCTGATGTGGGACTTAGCACAAATGACTCCATTTGAGGACTGTTGTTTCTTTTTCAATACACAGTATCTCTTTATATTATCCTTACCATAATCCATGACATGAGTATAGTAAATACGACTATCTATATACTTCACAGACAGGCCTAAAGTTACATGAATGGTGAAAGAAGGGGTAAGCCCCGGTCTTCTCATTTCTTTTCCTCTTCACTATTTCTTTTTTATTCCCATATTACAACTCCTTGTTTTGGTTCCCATATTTCTACAGCTCAGTGCAGACCATGCAGGGTTAAAATGAGGAATTCCTTGTTTCAATAGAAAGCACTCAGTAAGTACAGATGAATTTTGACTGAATTATTTACACAACCAGCAAGATTCATTCACTTTTTTTCTTGGCTGTATATCTGTATTTTTCTGCCTGTTGTAGGAGTTTCCATCTCTAACAGCAAGAACCTGTGCCTTTTTACAAAATACAGTATGTAGAGAAAATCCCAATCCCTCCTTCAAAAAGTATCTTTCAAAAAAATTTTTGAAAATGTTATTTCTTGTCCATAGGTAATGAGATTGCACTGAAAATACATTGTTGACTTTCCATAGCAGACTCTCCATGGAAATATAGACCAGACTTGTCCCTAAAGGGACTCCACTATTATCTTGAGAAAAAGAAGTTAAAGAGAAAGCAGCTTTTAAAAAGCCACAAGATTAAATAATTCAAGTGAAAGAGATCTTATCTACTGCAAATCCCAATTACACACATGGATTTCCACTTGGAATGATTGTGTCTTCAAACAAAGGTGTTATTTGAATGAACACAAAAGGAAAATGTTTTACCTCTTCTTATACCCAGGAGCTGAAAACATTTAGTTGAGAAGAGCTGACTGGGGGGGGGGGGGGGGGGTACTAAAACTGGAAAATATGCATATGCACGTAAAAATTGGGGATTTACATTGCAATTGACTTTATTCTCTCCTTCTTTAATAAAGAACCTAAACACTCTTCAGATTTCTTAGATATATAGAGAAACAGTCCTCTTACTACATCAAAACCTATCAGATTTTTAAGGTGAATTTAAGGCTTTTGGATCACTTAAAGTGGTAGGGAGGAGGATTTGTACCATGAGCAAACTCTCATGAACATTTTAATGGCACCTTAGTATTTTAGTTCTTTTAAATCATATATTTGCCCATTCTAATCAAGTTACCTTGAGCGACTATAGCCACTGAATTAACCGTGGCCTTCATAGACAGCAAGGCAGCTGTAGCTTTTCAAATAATACCTTCTAATCTATGCCATTATTTAATTTACAATCTGTTCCAATAGTTCTCCTTTTAGTATAGACAGAAAACTCTCCAGCTTTCTCTCTCTTACCACCCCCTCCCATTTTCCTTCTAGTCTTTACACATTCTTACTGAAATATTTTAGTTGCCCAAAGTATCCCCATTAGTAAAGACTTTAATGAAATTAATTATAAATGGTAACTTGAAAAAAAACCTTTTTTCAAAAAAGGTAGCATTTTCTATTTTAGCCCGAATTTAAAGAAAATCCACTCCTGTAACAGCATTTCAGAATTTTGGAAGTTCACCTTCCAGTTGCATTTAAAACTTAAAGGGAGAAATATTCATCTTTAATGAGATAGCATGGAAGCACTTCTGTGTAATCAAAAAGGAATTCATTTGTAAATGTAGAACTTGCTTGACAAAAGGGAAAATTTTAACAAAGCAGGTTTGACCTGTAAAAAAAAAAAACAAAACAAAACAAAAAACAAACACCCAATCCTTCAGAACTATTTTCTAAAAATGCACATATTGCATTAACCATAGAGCTCAAACAAGACCTGAGCTCAGAGACTGAGAATACTAACTTACAGCTGTAAAGCTTATGGATGAAGTTTCATATTTTTCTGTTAAAAAATTCACTCTGGGGGTCAGGAAGATCTATTCCCATCCCTACTTTGCTAAAAAATCTCTGACACTGGGCAACTCTCTTCATTCAGGTGGCTCAGTTTCTTTACAAAAAAAAAAAAAAAAAAAATGGCAGACATTCTGCTTTATATGGTTGCTTCTGACGCTATTCATTCTGATATTCATAAATTGTGATAGATGTCCAATTGTCTTCAGTTCTAATAAGTCTACCAGATTAGATAACTGAAGTTCTACTTTTAAAAAATTTTTAAAAAGACAGTCTGTAAAAAGCGTTTAGAGCTCTAGGGACAAATTTCAAAGTAGGGAAGACATGTTTAATATTGTTTTCTTCCAACTGGCCATTTCATTTATTCTGCAAACACTCCTCCAGGTAATCTAGTGAAGCTACCAAGTTGAGTAAAACACAATTCCTGCTCTTCATTGTGTCACTGTCTACTGTAAGGGAAACAGAAATGAAAAACAAATTATGGCAACAGTATGATAAAGTGCTGTAACCAAAGTATGAACCAGGAACAGAGATGAAACCATTTCTCTTCCCAGAGACAACATGGAAGGCTTCCTAGAAAAATTGACAGTATTATGTAATAATGGACTCTGGAGCTGGACAAGTTGGGTTCAAATCACAGCCTACTATTTATACGCTGGGTGACACTGGATTAGTTATTTAACCTCTTTGTGCTTCAGTTTCCTCTTCTGTAAAATGGAGGCAATAATAGTACTTATCTCAGAGTAGCTGTGACAATTAAATGAATAAAAATACGTTTAAGTGCTTAGAACAGTACCTTGTTCATACTAAGCACATATAAGCATTAGGTCATATTATTATTATTTTGAAAAATGATTGGCTGTTGGTAGAAAGAAAAGTATAAGGGGTATTTTGGGCAGAGAGAGCAATATATATAAAGTGGGTTTTTATATAAAGAAAAAGAATGGTGCATTCAGGAAATATCGAAGAGTTTAATATATCTAGAATATTGGGTATACCTGGAGGAGTGGGGAAAGATGAAGCCAGGACAATTTCATGAAGACTTTAGGCAACAGTGTTTTGAGCACTTGCAATTGAAAATTTTAAAAGACAGAAAATATTTATCTAAGTTCCTGGGACAGTTCTTATAGGTGTAAAAAATATAGTTTTTAGATAAAGGAATTTTTTTAATTTATGTTTTAAACTTAGAAGTAGGTAGTAATTTCAATAGCTTGCACTGATAAGCACATGGTTAGATTGGTGGTTTCTGTTTTCTCAAACAGTAAAACCTAAATGATAAACTTTATATTTTAGTATTGCTTCAAGGTTTCTGTTTTAAATCTCAGAAAATAAAATTGTAAACAATAGATATATCCTGCATTCATTTGCACAAATATTTCATTCATATACCACTTTTATTTCCTATTCATTTCTTTAAGTTTCTTTCTATGAGAGTGCATATGTTAGCTACAGAAATACATACCTTGGTATCACAAAACCTCTCAAAAATGGTAATAGGAAGAATTTAAACTTAACACAGATATTAAATAATGATCTAGATATAAGCCCTCTAAGAACTGTGGTTTTGGGGGGCACCTAGGTGGCTCAGTTGTTTAAGCATCCGACTTGGTTTCTGCTCAGGTGTTGATTACAGGGTCATGATCTTGGGGTTGTGGGAGATGGAGCCCCAACTCCCGCTCAGCATGGAGCGTGCTCAGGATTCTCTCTCCCACTTCCTCTGCCCCTCCCCCTACTTGCAAGTACATGCCTGGGCTCTCTTGTTCTCTCTCTTTCTAAAGAAAAAAAAACTGTGGATTTTGGGGTAGAATTGTGAGATTCATTCTCTAATGTGCTAGTTAGCAATACTTCACATTTAGGGTAGGACTAGATCACAGTGAATTTTACCAGATTTTTATTTAGTGAAGAAATAAAAGCACCTCTCTAATACTCATGAAATATTCCAGGAATTCTTGTGATGCATCTAAAAAATCTTCAAGCCATAAATAAAAATAAACCTTACTTGAAAGGTGGTTAAACACAAAATCAGTATTCTAGGGAAAAGAGTAAAAGTCAAATCTCTGTCCAAGTGCTTTGGAATCTGAAGGCCAAGAAGAAAGATTAAGTAATAAAATTTTCTTGAATATTTGAGATGATGCTACCTAGTTGATAAAAACTGAGAATCTTGTTAGCAAGCTGCAAAGAAGTCCCCCCATTAAAAAAATACTTGAAAACAGATGTTGTATGTTGGTATAAATGTATAAAATCCCTGTTGATATATTACATCACTTGGAAAATTCATTGAGTCTATTGCCCTTCACCACATACTTTGCCAGAAAGCAGGGTCCCATTTACCAACAGGCTCCAGAAAATCCACAGTTGATAAAAGGTCTACAGTGGCAAAAATATCTCTTTTACATGTTTACTGCATTCACAAAAAAACTGCTTGCTATTTATCATTCTAAATGCCCTAGGTTGTATGTTCACACAACCTTTGTCCTGGGCTAGATACAGTTCTCAGAATTTCTGAGATTACAGGGAGATGTCTGAAAAGAAATAAGAAATAAGCCCCAGACCAGTGGTTCTCAAATACATTCATCTCAGGACAACTATACTTTCTTAATAATCATTAAAGACCACAAAAAGCTTTGGTTTTGTGGGTTATATCTAGGATATTTACCATATTCAAAGTTTTAAATATACTTATTTAATATTTTTTTCAGAAACAGTAGTAGCCCTTAACATGTTACCAGAGATATTTTTATGAAAATAGCTTTATTTTCAAAACACAGAAATAATGAGAAGGGTGACATTCATACATTTTTGCAAATGTATTTTAAATAAAAGGCTTAACAGAAGACTATTGGTTTCTCATCATATCTACTAAAGTATGCTCTCTTTGTTGAAAGATATTGAGAAAACCTTAGACAGATACTTAGCTGAAACGAGGAGGAGTATTTTAATAGCCATTTCAGACATACGTGAATATTACTTTTTTATACTATATCCCAACTTATCTATAGTTTCTTAAAGTTTAGTTGCAATTTCAAATTTAGAACCTTATCAATGACCTTTTCATACTCTGTTACATTAAAATTGTTAATCTGTCTTGTGTTTTGAATGGATCTTTCATGCACACATGATTTTGTGTATCATGCTTTGGTTATTCGGAAAATGTTGGTTCATTGAGTTATGCCTATCTTTCAAAAGTTGACACCTTTCATTATACAATATCAAAAAATCAATTTTGTTAATATTACCACAGATCTATGGTGTATATATTTATATATATATATATACACACAATGGAATATTCAGTAAAAAAAAAAAGGAAGAAAACCTTGCCATTTGTTAACAACATGGATGGAGCTGGAGAGTATTGTGGTAAGAGAAGTAAATCAGTCAGAGAAAGACAAATACCATCTGATTTTACTCATATGTGGAATTTAAGAAATAAATGAACAAAGGGGAAAAAAGGAGAGTGACAAATCAAGAAACAGACTCTTAACTATAGAGAACAAACTGATAGTTACCAGAGAGGAAGTGGGTGGTGAGGGGATGGGTTAAATAGGTGATGGGGATTAAAGAGTGCACTTGTGATGAGCACTGGCTGTTGTATCGAAGTGTGGAATCACTATATTGTACACCTGAAACTAATACAACACTATATGTTAACTAACTGGAATTAGAATTAAAATTAAAACTTTAATTATGTATTACCACTCATCAAAAAAGCTTTTCAAGTATTGGGAAACTTTGAAGCTCACATTGGCAAATACAGTTTTTCCAAATTCTAATTTTCACTTGAAATCTCAAATTTCATCATTGGCAACAATTGCCATGAGTTATTTACTTAAGAAACATACTTCATTCATTTTCATGAAAATGGCTATCTACCAAATGCATGAGTATGAATAACCATACTTTGTAGTTCATTCAAGTAAAAATGGTGATCCTTGATAAGTGGATAGTTCAGCTTGCAACTCAATCACACAAATGCTTTTCTTCAGACAACCATCATACTTCAGTAGGCAACAGAAATGCTTCATACATCCATTCATTTTTAACACAAAATTTTTTAAACAAACATGTACTCATGAATCAAAATTTAATAAAATTAGTGTTTTTTTTACTGCTTCATTTTTCCTTTTAATAACATATGTACGGTAGTGGAAAATACAGTTCACTACCAGTAGTTTTATTGTTCCTTTTGCACCAGAAGTGCAGTGAAAACGGCAAATAATATCTTAGTATTGTTAGTACTAAGTAGGCTTAACCTCACAAACCTTTGAAAAAGGTCTCAGTAACCCCAAAGAGTCCACAGACTACAATTTAGGAACAGCAGACCTACCCTCCTATTCTTTGCATGATTCACATGACCTTAAATCTCTCCTAGTGTTTCCCAGTATGTCTCCTGTCTACTTACAAAACCCATCAAACTTGAAAATGAGAACAGCCAATCCTAGCTATCTCTGCTGCCTGAAATCCAGCTAATAGTTGACTGTACCCCACTCTAATTGCTAGCAAGTAGACCATTAAACTGATCAATAAATTAGTGGTCAGGCTATTTTGTTCTGTAACACACTTACTTGTACAGAAACTATAAAACTAAACCATACCAAGAAAATGATGAAAATTTCTACTTGTGGTATATATCTGAAGGAACTGAAAGCAGAATCTCGAAGAACTATTTGCATACCCATATTCATGGCAGCACTATATTCATAATAGCCAGGAGGTGAAAGCAACCCACATGTCCATGCACTGAAGAATGGATAAACACAATGAGCTATATACATACAATGAAATATTAATCAGCCTTCACAAGGAAGGAAATCCTATCATATGCTACAACATGGATAAACCTTGAAGACACCATTCAAAGTAAAATGAAAAACAGAATACTGATGCACACACAAAAAAATTAAATACTGTATGATTCCACTTATGAGAGGCATCTAAAAGTAGTCCAATTCATCTAAATAGAAAGTAAAATGGTGGTTGCCAGGAGCCAGGAGAAAGAGGAATGGGAAGTTGTTTGGTGAATATAAAGTTTCACATTTGTGGCCAACAGATACATGAAAAAAATGCTCCACATCACTCAGCATCAGGGAAATACAAATCAAAACCTCAATGAGATACCACCTCACACCAGTCAGAATGGCTAAAATTAACAAGTCAGGAAACAACAGATGTTAGCAAGGATGCAGAGAAAGGGGTACCCTATTACACTGTTGTTGGGAATGCAAACTGGTGCAGCCACTCTGGAAAACAGTACGGAGGTTCCTCAAAAAGTTGAGAATAGAGCTCCCCTATGACCCAACAATTGCACTACTGGGTATTTACTCCAAAGATACAAATGTAGTGATCCAAAGGGGCACAAGCACCCCAAAGTTTATAGCAGCAATGTCCACAATAGCCAAACTATGGAAAGAGCCCTGATGTCCTCGACAGATGAATGGATAAAGAGGTGGTATATATATACAACGGAATACTACTCAGCCATCAAAAAAATGAAATCTTGCCATTTGCAATGATGTCGATGGAACTAGAGAGTATTATGCTAAGCGAAATAAGTCAAACAGAGAAAGACAATTATGATATGGTCTCACTTATATGTGGAATAGAAGAAACAGTGCCAAGGATCATAGGGGAAGAGAGGAAAAAATAAAACAAGATGAAATCAGAGAGGGGAAACAAACCATAAGAGACTCTTAATCATAGGAAACAAACTAAGGGTTGCTGGAGGGGAGGTGGGTGGGGGATGGGGTAACTGGGTGATGGACATTAAGGAGGGCATGTGATGTACTGAGCACTGTGTATTATATAAGACTGATGAATTGGGGAGATAAAAAAGATGGCAGAGGAGCAGGGGACCTTATTTCAACTGGTCCCCTGAATTGAGCTGGATATCTACCAGACCACTCTGAACACCCACAGAATCAGCCTGAGATGTAAGAAGATAGATCTGGATCTCTACAAACAGAATATCGCAGCTGGTTGGTTTTGAGGTATGAAGCGGGGAACCGTGATTCTGCGGGCAGATATTGGAAGAGAAACGGAAGGGGGAGGGAGCCATGGGGATTCTGCACCACTGGTGAGCAATAGCCTCCCATGCTGGGGACGGGGCACAGACTTGCAGACCAGTAGCGAAGGGGAAAGGGCTTTAGGGCAGCCCCCTGGACTGAAACCCAGAGTGGCGGGGCTGTGCCTGTGAACTGGGGGCAGCTGGCAGTTTTAGAAGCACAAAGGGCAGAGACATGCCCCGACAGGGAGGCGAGGACTGTGAGCATTGCTGAGGGGGGCACAACCCAGAACACTGCAGTCTACAGCAGCACAGACAGAAACAGAGATAGTGTGGCCTGGAGAGCTCACTAAAGAACAGACTGCAATCTCCCTGTTCTGAGGCAGAGGGTTGGAAATGGTCTCTTCTGCTCTGACTCTCGGAAGAAACGTGGAAAGCCACCAGGGAAAGCTGCCAGAGAACAAAAGTACCCAAAAAACAGTTTTCACTGAGCCCATTCCCCCCCGCCCACAGGGGGCAGGACAACTCTACCCAAACAGGGTTGCATGAGTGATAGCTCGGCAGGCCCCTCCCCCAGAAGACAGGATGGGAGAACAAGAGGCTAGCAGCCTTATGGTCCTATAAAACAGGTGCATCTTGCTTGGGTTGTGGTCAATAATTTGGACTCTGTACACTCCCTCAACCACCCCTCAACAGAATGACTAGGAGGAGGAACCCCAAAATAGGAAAGACTCAGAGACTGTGACTTATTCCACAGATTTACAAATGGATACAGATATAACCAAGATATTGGAAACGGACTTCAGGGTAACAGTTATGAAGACGATAGCTAGAATGGAGAAATCGATTAATGGCAACATAGAGTCTCTAAGGGCAGAAATGAAAGCTGAACTGGCAGAACTTAAAAATGCTATCAATGAGATCCAATCTAATCTAGATACTCTAACAGCTAGGGTAAATGAGGCAGAAGAACTCGTTTACCCTAGGGAGAATAGTTGGCATACAGTTGTTGAAGTTGTTGAAGAGATCACGACTAACACCAAGGAAATAGAAACAATTATTAGAAATTATTATCAACAACTATATGCCAATAAATTAAGCAACCTGGAAGAAATGGATGCCTTCCTGGAAACCTATAAACTACCAAGACTGAAACAGGAAGATATTGACAACCTGAATAGGTCAATAACCAGTAACGAGATTGAAGCAGTGATCAAAAACCTCCCAAAAAACAAGAGTCCAGGACCTGACGGATTCCCTGAGGAATTCTACCAAACATTCAAAGAAGAAATAATACCTATTCTACTGAAGCTGTTTCAAAAAATAGAAACAGAAGGAAAGCTTCCAGACTCATTCTATGAGGCCAGCATTACCTTAATCCCCAAAACAGGCAAAGACCCCATCAAAAAGGAGAATTTCAGACCGATATCCCCAATGAATATGGATTCCAAAATCCTCAACAAAATCCTAGCTAATAGGATCCAACAATACCTTAAAAGGATCATCCACCACGACCAAGTGGGATTTATCCCGGGATGCAAGGTGGTTCAACATTCACAAATCAATCAGTGTGATAGAACACATTAATAAGAGGAAGGAGAAGAACCATATGGTCCTCTCAATTGATGCAGAAAAAGCATTTGACAAAATACAACATCCTTTCCTCATTAAAACTCTTCAGAGTATAGGGATAGAGGGAACATTCCCTAATTTCATAAAATCCATCTATGAAAAACCCACAGCGAATATCATCCTCAATGGGGAAAAGCTGAGAGCCTTTCCCTTAAGATCAGGAACACGACAAGGATGTCCACTCTCACCACTATTGTTTCAGCATAATACTAGAAGTCCTAGCAATGGCAATCAGACAACAAAAAGAAATAAAAGGTATTCAAATTGGCAAAGAAGAAGTCAAACTCTCTCTCTTCGCAGATGACATGATACTTTATGTGGAAAACCCAAAAGACTCCACCCCCAAATTACTAGAACTCATACAACAATTCAGTAATGTAGCAGGATACAAAATCAATGCACAGAAATCAGTTGCTTTCTTATACACTAACAATGCAACTGTAGAAAGAGAAATTAGAGAATCGATTCCATTTACAATAGCACCAAAAACCATAAAATACCTCAGAATAAACCTAACCAAAGAGGTAAAGGATCTATACTCTAGGAACTACAGAACACTCATGAAAGAAATTGAAGAAGACACAAAAAGATGGAAAAATATTCCATGCTCATGGATCGGAAGAATAAACATTGTTAAAATGTCTATGCTACCCAGAGCAATCTATACCTTCAATGCCATCCCGATCAAAATTCCAATGACATTTTTCAAAGTGCTGGAACAAACAATCCTAAAATTTGTATGGAATCAGAAAAGACCCTGAATCACCAAGGGAATGTTGAAAAAGAAAAAGCTGGGGGCATCACGCTGCCTGATTTCAAGCTATATTACAAAGCAGTGATCACCAAGACAGCATGGTACTGGCACAAAAACAGACATATAGACCAATGGAACAGAATAGAGAGCCCAGATATGGTCCCTCAACTCTATGGTCAAATAATCTTCGACAAAGCAGGAAAAAATATGCAATGGGAAAAAGGCAGTGTCTTCAATAAATGGTGCTGGGAAAATTGGACAGCTATATACAGGAGAATGAAACTCAACCATTCTCTAACACCATACACAAAGATAAACTCAAAATGGACTAAGATCTCAATGTGAGACAGAAATCCATCAAAATCCTAGAGAACATAGGCAGTAACCTTTTCAATATTGGCCACAGCAACTTCTTTCAAGATACATCTCCAAAGGCAAGGGAAACAAAAGTAATAATGAACTTTTAGAACTTCATCAAGATAAAAAGCTTTTGCACAGTAAAAAGACAGTCAACAAAACAAAGAGGCAACCCACAGAATGGGAGAAGATATTTGCAAATGACACTACAGACAAAGCACTGATTTCCACGATCTATAAAGAACTTCTCAAATCAACACCCAGAAAACAAATAATCAACTCAAAAAATGGGCAGAAGACATGAACAGACACTTTTCAAAAGAAGACATACAAATGGCTAACATACATATGAAAAAATGTTCATCATCATTAGCCATCAGGGAAATTCAAATCAAAACCACATTGAGATACCACCTTACACCAGTTAGAATGGCAAAAATTAACAAGGCAAGAAACAACAAATGTTGGAGAGGTTGTGGACAAAGGGGAACCCTCTTACACTGTTGGTGGGAATGCAAGTTGGTACAGCCACTTTGGAAAACAGTGTGGAGGTTCCTCAAAAAATTAAAAATAGAGCTACCCTATGACCCAGCAATTGCATTCCTGGGTATTTACCCCAAAGACACAGATGTAGTGAAAAGAAGGGCCATATGCACCCCAATGTTCATAGCAGCGATGTCTGCTTAGCCAAACTGTGGAAAGAGCCACGATGCCCTTCAACAGATGAATGGATAAAGAAGATGTGATCCATATATACAATGGAATATTACTCAGCCATCAGAAAGGATGAATACCCAACTTTTACATCAACATGGTTGGGACTGGAGGAGATTATGCTAAGTGAAATAAGTCAAGCAGAGAAAGTCAATTATCATATGGTTTCACTTATTTGTGGAACATAAGGAATAGCATGGAGGACATTAGGAGAAGGAAGGGAAAAATAAAGGGGGGGAAATTGGAGGAGGAGATAAACCATGAGAGACCTTGGACTCTGAGAAACAAACAGAGTTTTAGAGGGGAAGGGGGTTTGGGGCTGATGGGTTAGCCCAGGGATGGGTGTTAAGGAGGGCAGGTATTGCATGGAGCACTGGGTGTTATATGAAAACAATGAATCATGGAAGACTACATCAGAAACTCTCTGTCAAATAAATAAATAACATCTTTAAAAAAAAAAACACTAATGATGTACTGTATGGTGACTAACATAACATAATAAAATAAAAAAAAAAACTGATGAATCACTGACCTCTACCTCTAAAACTAATAATACATTATATGCTAATTAATTGAACCTAAATTAAAAAATTAAAATTAAAAAGTTTCAGATTTATAAGATGAAAAAGTTCTAGAGATCTGTTTCACCACATTGTGAGAATACTTTATAGTATTAAACTGTACACTAAAAAATGGTTTAGATGGTAACTTTTAGATATTTTTACCACTATAAAAAAAAAATTAAGTCTACTTCTGTATACCAGCCATACACACAATAACGTGCAGTGTATGTTTCCATTTGCATCAAGTACTAAAGGAGGGTAAACTGATCTAAAGTCTGTAAGAATGTACACTTCTTTTATATTTATAATTTTATATTTATAAAATATATCTATGTTTATGAACATTTCTAAAATTATATTTATAAAATTATAAATCAAAGTACAGAAGTGATTATCAATAAGGTCAGAATCAAGGTTACTTTAAGTGTAGAGAGAGGGGTTTACTGGTTCACAAACTCAGGAGTTTCTCTGGTAAAATTTGAAACTGACCCCCATGCACAGAGAGCAAGGAGAGACCAAACAAAAAAGCAGACCATTCCATAATGGTTGGTGGCAGGTTTAATAAAAGAGAACTTACCTATGAGGCTTATCTTGGGCAGCTACAAGGATGATAGATTTCTGTATCCATCTACCAGAAACTTAAGAGTTTATAGAAAGGCCTTAATGGCATTCATTCATGTAACACACTGTTCTCTCAAGGCCATGTCCTTGAAAATGGGGAACAGTGAAGAGAACATACATTCCAAGGACAGCAGAAATGGGTAAAGAGCCTCTGACTGCCCAGGTTTAGCTCAAAAATCAACCAGTGGTCACATCCTCCTGTTGACATCTTCAGCAGGGCTGTGATCAGGACAGGACAGAAGAGTAGCTTCTGGTGATGCTCTATTTCCCCGCATTTGTGGTGGAGACAAAAGAATTTTTGTTTTGATAAGGGTAAATCTATGTGTCAATGCATTTTTCTGCATGTGTGTTATTTTTTACCACAACAAAAATAATTTAAGAAACTGAGGTACTGAGACCACATAAGTTTTCTATATGCACATAACTTCAAGTGGCCAAGCTGGAGAACTCAGGTCTCTAGACTCTAACTCCCAATTTTGTAGCTACTTGTAGAAATAAAATTTGAGTCGTGGGCATTAGGGTCTGAAAGTATTAGACTTGGGAAAGATCATAACAACACATAAGTAAGGATAATCTAAAACATAATTCACAGAAACCAGGCAACAGCTCAGGCCAACAAGCGCTGGCTGGACATGTAAAATGTGCAGACCCTATACTAGACACTGAAAATAGAGAAATAAATAAGACATATTCCCAGCACTCGAGTGTTTTATAATATGGTCAGTGTATCATTGTAACACAGCATGGTCAGAATTATGACACAAGCATGATGTGGAAGCACAGCTGGGAGATCTTGGCAAATGTTGGGGTAGGAGGTAGAATTCAGATTGTCGGGGCTTCAGGGTCTCCTACTCTGTGATTCATAATCAGAATTAGTTGAGTTGACAGTATCAGGGAAATCCAAATCAAAACCTCAATGAGAGACCACCTCACACTAGTCAGAATGGCTAAAATTAACAAGTCAGGAAATGATAGATGTTGGCAAGGATGCCGAGAAAGGGGAACCCTCCTACACTGTTGTAGGGAATGCAAGCTGGTGCAGCCACTCTGGAAAACAGTATGGAGGTTCCTCAAAAAATTGAAAATAGAGCTCCCCTACAACCCAGCAATTGCACTACTGGGTATTTACCTCAAAGATACAAATGTAGTGATCCGAAGGGGCACGTGCACCCCGATGTTTATAGCAGCAATGTCCACAATAGCCAAACTATGGAAAGAGCCAAGATGTCCATCAACAGATGAATAAAGAAGATGTGGTGTATATACATACAATGGAATATTATGCAGCCATCCAAAAAAAAAAACTAAATCTGGCCATTTGCAATGACGTGGTTGGAACTAGAGGTAATTATGCTAAGCAAAATAAGTCAATCAGAGAAAGACAGGTATCATATGACCTCACTGATATGAGGAATTCTTAATCTCAGGAAACAAACTGAGGGTTGCTGGAGTGGTGGGGAGTGGGAGGGATGGAGTGGCTGGGTGATAGACACTGGGGAGGGTATGTGCTATGGTGAGCACTGATAATTGTGTAAGACTGATGAATCACAGACCTGTACCTCTGAAACAAATAATACGTTATATGTTAAAAAAAAAAAAAAAAAAAAAAGATAGTAGGAAAAATGAAGGTGGGGACATCTGAAGGGGAGACGAACTATGAGTGACCATGGACTCTGAGAAACAAACTGAGGGTTTTAGAGGGGAGGGGGGTGGGGAGATGTGTTAGCCCAGTGATGGGTATTTAGGAGGGTACATACTGAACGGAACACTGGGTGTTCTACGCAAACAATGAATCATGGAACACTACATCAAAAACTAATGATGTGGGGCACCTGGGTGGCTCAGTCATTAAGCGTCTGCTTTCGGCTCAGGTCATGATCCCAGGATCCTGGGATTGAGCCGCACATCAGACTCCCGGCTTGGCGGGAAGCCTGCTTCTCCCTCTTCCACTCCCCCTGCTTGTGTTCCCTCTCTCGCTGTGTCTCTCTGTGAAATAAATAAATAAAATATTTTTTAAAATTAAAAAAAAAAAGAAGAAGAAGGCAGAATGGCTAGTGACTTTTGGATCCCAAGGAACAAGACTACACTATGTTTCCTGGGTTTTCTTTGTTTCTCTTATTTACCAGATTTGGATCTAAAGCTGGCAACCCAGAAGTACCAATAGACAGAACTCACTCCCTCAAAAAAACCTACAATGAAAGTCTGTTCTATCCAGTCAAAGGACCAAGAGAGGTCTAGCAAAATTTTTCAATCTTTTAGCAATAACCACTCCACTACAGCAAAATATAACAGAAAAAGATTCTGCCCCATTCCCACCCCCACCAACAAAGACTAAGTGGGTAGCCTAGACTTCATCCCTTGTGAGGCTGAGAGGAGACACCTCCACCATACTCATTGGGATAGTGAGAAGGCCAAGCAGGGACCCTAGATTTATACCTTCACTGCACTGTAACAAGGCATCCCAACCATCACCAACCCCTCCACCTCCTTCAGGGTGGTGTCACAGGAAGCTGAGGAGAAAGCTAAGATTTTCATCCCTTCCAAGCAATAAGAAGCCCCCTCCTCCTGCAACGTCAGTGGCAATCACATGAATAAGCAGAATCCTACCTCAACCCAGAAGTAATAAAATGTCCTCTAAGGTGGGTGCCAATGGAAGCCAAATAGGAACCCATACTTCTACCTTGCCTGGCAATAACGAGACAGTGCACTCACTTTTCCTGTTAGAACAGTATGAGAAGAAGCCAGACAAGACAGGTGTAAATAAAATCTAGAGCCTCAAAATAAAATACCTAAACTACACAGGTTTTAACTGAAAAATCATTTCTCATACCAACAACCAAGAAGATCTCAAACTGAATGAAAAACAAAAAAAAGACAATCAGCAGATGCCAATACCAAGGTGAAAGAGAAGTTAGAATTATCTGAAACACATTTTAAAGCAACTATTATGTGCAACTCATATGTGGAATATAAGGAATAGCACAGAGGACCATAGGGTAAAGGAGGGAAAACTGAATGGGAAGAAATCAGAGAGGAAGACAAATCATGAGAGACTCTGGACTCTGGGAAACAAACTGAGAGTTACAGAGTGGAGGAGGATGGGGTGATGGGATAATCTGGTGATGGGTAGTAAGGAGGGCACATGTTGTGATGAACATGGGGTGTTATATGCAACTAATGAATCGCTGAACACTACATCAAAAACTAATGATATGTTGGCTAATTGAACATAATAAAAAAATAAAAATAACATAAAGCAACTATTATAAAAATGACTCAATGAGTAATTGTGAAATATATTTGAAACAAATGAAAGTCTCAGCAAAGAAATAGAAAATTATAAAATAAAGAAACAGAAGACATAAAGAAGTACCTAATGGAAATTTTAGAACTGAAAAATACAATAGCAAAAAAATTTCAATGGATAGGCTCAACAGCAGAATGGTGAGGCCAGAGAAAAGAAGAAGCTAGAAGGTAGATTAATAAAAATTACTCATTCTGAATACAGAAAAAACAGGCTGAGAGAAGCGAATGCAGCCTTGCGGACCTATGGGACCATACCAAAAGATCTCTGCATTCATATAAACAAAGTAGCAGAAAAAAAAGAGAAAAATGCAGGACTGAACAAGTAGTTGAAGAACTAATGACAGAAAACTCAAATTTGGCAAAAGACACAAGCCTAGAGATTCAAGAAGACCAATTCAAGCGAGTAAACACCAAACAGGATAAAGTCCAAGAAATCCACACCAAGACACATCATAGTAAAGCTTCTGAAAACTAAAAACAAAGAGAAAGCCTTGAAAGGTGTTAGAAACATAGTTCTACCTAGAAGGGAAAAGAGATTTTCAGATTTCCTACCAGAAACCATGGAGGCCAGAAGAAAGTAGCACAGCATTTTCAAGTGCTGAAAGAAAATAACTGTCAACTCAAAATCCCATTATCTAGCAAAAACTTCCTTTAGGAATGAAGGGGAAATCAAGACATTCTGCAATAAATGAAAACTAAGAATTTTTGGCAGCAGACACACCCTAAAAGAATGGCTCAAAGAAGTTCTCTGAACAGGAAGGAAACAAGAAGAAATCTCAGAATTTCTGTACATAAAGAGAAGAACGGCCCAGAGGGTAGAGGTGAGAGCCATAAAGTATTATTGCCAGGTCTTGAAACCTAATGGAGTTTGCCCTGCTGAATAAAATTACTTTGGCTGGTGACTCCTTTTTTCCTTCCATTTTCTCCCTTTTTTAATGGGTGTTTTTTATAATTGGTGTTGTATACTTGTCCCACCATTATATTTTGGATGCAGATAACTTGCTTTCTAGTTTCACAGGTCCACAGGTCCTCTCCACAGGTGGAGAGGAATTCTGCCCCTAGGAGCGTAACACTTAGAGTCTCATCTATACCTAACTGAATTGACTTAAATGATGAGGTCTGGGGCTTTTGAGCTGATGAGATTTAGATGACACTTTGGACTTGGAATGGATGATGTAATGGGTTGAGACTTTTGAGTATGCTAGGATAGGATGAATGTATTTTGGATATGGGACGATATGAATCATTTGGATATGGAGGCCAGGGAACAGACAATTCCTGTGAAGGAATGGGTCCTAAGCCAAGAAATGCAAGTGACTTCTAAAAGATGGAAAAGAACCTCCAGAAAAAATGCAGCCTTATTAATACCTCAGGGTTTTTAGCCCAGTGAAATTGATTTCAAACCTCTGACCTCCAGAACTATAAGTTAATAAATTTGTGCTGTTTTCTTTTGGTAAATTTGTGATTTATTACAACAGCAACAGGAAACTAAAACAATCAGGAAGAAATAATGTGAGAAGCAAAAATATGGCTACATATAATAGATATTCTTTCTCTTCTAAAGTTCCAAATTATGTTTGATGGATGAAATAAAAATTATAACACTGCCTGATGTGGTTTTCAATGTATATTAATTTTTTCAGGTTATTATAAACAAGGGAGGCTAAAAAATATAAAGGAAAGTAAGGTTTCTAAACTGCACTAGAAGTGGTAAAATGACAGGTAGACTCTGATGAGCTACATATATATAATCTTATACCAAAGCAACCACTAAAAGAGCTATATAAATAAACTCAAAAACACTATAGATAAATCAAAATGGAATTCTAAAAAATGCTCAAATACTACATGAAGGAATAGAAAATGAGAAAGAAACTATAAAGAATAAAGAAAAAAACAAAAATTAAAATAGCATACTTGAGCCCTAACACATGAATAATTATGTTAAATGTAAATTATGTAAATATACTAATTAAAGACAGAAATTGACAAAGTGGATTAAAAACATGACCCAACTATATGTTGTGAATCTCTGAACTGCTGTAAATTTCTGCAGGAATTCACTTTAAATATATGTATATAGGCAAAGTTAAAGTAGAAAAAATGGAAAAATATGTAAAATGAAAATATTAATCAAAAGAAAGCACAAGTGGCTATATTAATGTCAAATAAAGTAGACTCCAAAGCAAATTACCAAAGAGAGTGACGTTACATAATGATAAAGTGTCAGTCCACCAAGAAGACATAGCAATCCTAAATTATATGCATCAAAGAATAAAGCTGTGAAATATGTGAAACAAAAACAAGTAGAACTGAAAGGAAAAAGAGATAAATTCACAATTATAGTTGGAGATGTCAACATTGTGTCTTAACAGTGGAAGAAAAAAAAAACTAGACATAAAATTTGCAAGGATATGGAAAACCTCAACACCATCATCAACCAGCAGTATCTAATGAACATTTACAGAACATTCCACCCGACCAAAACAAAATACACACTATTTTTCAGTGACCATGGTCCAAGATAGACCCTGTAACCAGACATAGAGTAACCCTCAGCAAATTTAAAAGGGTTGAAATCAAACAACGTATGCTCTTTGACCACAATGATATCAAATTAGAAATCACTAACAGAAAGACAACAGGAAAACCTTGAAATGCTTGGAAACTAATGAATGCATTTATAAATAATCCGTAAGTAAAGAGGAAGTCTCAAAGAAACTAAAAATATACATTGAACTTAATGAAAATACAACATATCAAACTTTGTGGGGCACCAGTAATCAAAGTAGAACTGAAAGTCAAATTTATAAATTAAATGCATCGATTAGAAAATGAAACAAGTCTAATATCAACAATCTAAACTCCTACCTTAAGAACTTAGGAAAAAACAAGCAAAATAAATGCAGAGCAAGCAGGAAGAAGGTAATGATGAAGAGCAGAAAGCAATGAAATCTTAAAAAGCAGAGAAAATTAATGAAACAAAGAATTGGTTCCTTGAAAAAGATCAATAAAATTGACAAACCTCTAGCAAGACTGACTGATAAATCAAAGTGAAGATACAAATTATGAATGTGAGGAATGAAACAGGGAGTATCACTGTAGACCTTGAAGACATCAAAAAGGATGTTAAGGAAATACTACACACAACTCTATACATGTAAATTTGGCAACTTAAATGAAATGGACTGATTTCCTTAAAAATACAAACTACCACAACATATCTGATACGAAAGAGATCATTTGACTAGCTCTGTAACAACTTCAGAAATTGAATTCAGAATTCAAATACTCATAAAAAAGAAATCTCCAGGACTAGGTGTTTTCACTGGAGAATTGTACCAGATGTTTAAAGAAGAATTAACAACAATTCTACACAATCTCTTTCAGATAGTCGAAGAGAAGGTAACACTTCCCAATTCACTTTAGGAAACTGGTATTACCATTATACCAATACAAGACAAAGAGGATACAAAAAAGAAAAAATACACTAAAGACCAGTATCTCTCATGGACATAAATGCAAAACCCCTTAACATAATATTAGCAAATAGAAGGTAACACAATATAAAAAGAATTAAACACCAAGACCAACTGGAGTTTATAACAAGATGTAAGGCTGATTCAATATTTGAAAACTAATCAATATAATTTAACATTTAAACAAGCTAAAGAAGAAAAATCCCAATGATCCTATAAATCAATGAAGAATAGCATTTGATTACAGTGTTTTATGTCAATTAGATATCAGTTCTTAAAAAGAAAGAAAAGCATTTGGAAAAACTCAACATCCATTAATAATAAAAGCTTTCAAAGAAATAGGAATAAAAGGGAATTCTTCAACTTGATAAAGAGCATGTACAAAAAGCCTTTAATAAACATTATATTTAATAGTGCTATACTAAATGCTTTCTCCTAAGATGCAGAACAACATAAGGATGTCCACTCTCACCACTCTTCTTCACCATAATACTGGAAAGTCTAGCCAATGAATTAAGTAAATAAAAGGCATACAGATTGGAAAGTAAAAAATAGGGGCGCCTGTGTGGCTCAGTCGGTTAAGCATCTGCCTTTGGCTCAGGTCATGATCCCAGGGTCCTGGGATCAAGCCCCTAGTTAGGCTCCCTGCTCAGAAGGGAGTGTGCTTCTCCCTCTCTCAGCTCATGCTCTCTCTCTGTCTCTCTCAACTAAACAAATAAAATCTTAAAAAAAAAAAAAAAAAGGAAAGGAAGAAAATAAAACTGTGCCTATCTGAAGATGACATGATTGTATATAGAGAAAATATTAAGAAATCTACAAAATCTCTTAGAACAAATGAGTTCAGTAAGATCACAGGATACAAGATCAGCATACAAAATTCAGTACCAGAGGGCGGAGCAAGATGGCGGAGGAGTAGGAGACCTGGATTTCGTCTCCTCTCAGGAATTCAGCTGGATAGGGATCAAACCATTCTGAACACCTACAAACTCAACAGGAGATGGAAGAAAAGAAGAGCAGCAACTCTCTGAACAGAAAAGCGACCACTTTCGGAAAGGTAGGACGTGCGGAGAAGTGAATCCGAGGCGATACTCGGGAGGATAGACGGCGGGGGAGGGGCCTCCGTCAGCCGCTTCTGGCAAGTGATAGAGCCACGGAGCACAAAATCGGAACTTTTAGAAGTCTGCTCCACTGAGGGACGTCGCTCCAGTGGCTAAGCGGGGGGTGGAACCCTCGTGGGACAGTGTGGTCTCAGGACCCTCGGGGTCACAGAAAGACCGGGGGTGCCTGAGTGCGGCAGAGCTCCCAGGTATCGGAGCAGGGAAGCCGGCTGCACAGATGGAGCCGAGGAGTGGGCTCTCAGCTCGGGGTTGCCATAAACCGTGATCCGCGGCACAGTCGGGCCACTGCTCCTCCAGCAGGGACCCAACAAGCGGCAGATCCGGGGAGACTCACCTTCTTCCCCTGGGAGGAGAGGTGCGGGAGCGCACCGCGGGGATCTGCTGGGTTTGGAGACTCCACCCGGGGTCGGGTGCCAGAGATAGAAACCCTCGGTCACAGGCCGGGTGAGCACGGAGTGCGGCCGGAGACAGGGGAGACAGGAGTGACTGACTGCTTTTCTCTGGGGGCTCGCTGAGGAGCGGGGCCCGAGTTCTTGGCTCCTCCGAGGTGGAGATTGGGAGGCCGCCATTTTCACTCTCCGCCTCCAAAGCTGTACGGAAAGCTTGCAGGGAACAAAAGCTCCGGAGAGCAAACCCGAACAGATTACTTAGCCCGGAAGGGGCAAGGGCGGGGCAATTCCGCCTCTGGCAAAGACTTTTGGAAACCACGGCAACAGGCCCCTCCCCCAGAAGATCAGCAAGAACAGCCAGCCAAGACCAAGTTTACTGATCAATGAGAACGGCAGAACTCCAGGGCTAGGGGAAATGCACATAGAATCCATGGCTTTTTTACCATGATTCTTTAGTCTTTCAAAGTTAATTTTTTTTTAACTATCTTTTTCTTTTCTTTTTTTTTTTTTTGAATTTTTCTTTTTCCCTTTTTCAACCAACATCTTATCAATCCCTTTTAAAAAAAAAAAAAAATTTATTTTTCATTTTTATTTTTCATTTTTAGAGTCATATTCTATCCCTTCATAGTAGTTACCCGTATTTTGGGCATATATATATAAGTTGTTCTCTCTTTAAAATTTTGAGATAGTTTCTTCTAACAGATCAAAATATACCCTAAATCTCTAGTGTATGGTTTTTTTCTACTCCCCTGCCTGATCACATTCTCTCCCTTTTTTTTTCTTTTTTTTCTTTTTTAAATCCTCTTCTTTCTTTTTTCAAACAACTTATCATCTCCTTTTATAAAATTTTTTATAATTTCCATCTTTACAGTCATATTCCATCCCTTCATCATATCAACCCTTATTTTTGTACATATATAAGTTTTTCTTTCTTTAAAATTTTGGGAGGCACTTTCTTCTAACAGACCAAAATACACCCAAAATTTAGTGTGTGGCACTGATCTATATACCAGCCTGATCATATTTGATTACATTCTGGGTTTTTTTTGTTTTGTTCTGTTTTTGTTTGTTTATATCTTTATCTTTTTCTTTTTCTTTTTTTTTCTTTTTCTTTTTTCTTTCTTTCCCTTTCTTTTCCCACTGCTTCAGGTCTTTTCTGATTTGTTTAGAGTGTATTTTCTGGGAACGCTGTTACCCTGTTAGCATTTTGTTCTCTCATTAATCTATTCTCCTCTGCACAAAATGACAAGACGGAAAAAATCACCTCAACAAAAAGAACAAGAGGTAGTACCAACTGCCAGGAACCTACTCAATACGGACATTAGTACGATGTCGGATCTAGAGTTCAGAATCATCACTTTAAAGATACTAGCTGGGCTTGAAAAAAGCATGGAAGTTATTAGAGAAACCCTTTCTGGAGATGTAAAAGAACTAAAATCTAACCAAGTAGAAATCAAAAAGGATATTAATGAGGTGCAATCAAATATGGGGGTGCTAACTGCTAGGATAAATGAGACAGAAGAAAGAATCAGTGAGATAGAAGACCAAATGATGGAAAATAAAGAAGCTGAGAAAAAGAGAGATAAACAACTACTGGATCACGAGGGCAGAATTCGAGAGATAAGCGATACCATAAGATGAAACAACATTAGAATAATTGGGATCTCAGACGAAGAAGAAAGAGAGAAAGGGGCAGAAGGTATAATGGAGCAAATTATAGCAGAGAACTTCCCTAATTTGGGGAAGGAAACAGGCATCAAAATCCAGGAAGTACAGAGAACCCCCCTCAAAAATCAATAAAAATAGGTCAACACCCCGACATCTAATAGTAAAACTTATGATTTTCAGAGACAAAGAGAAAATCCTGAAAGCAGCTTGGGAGAAGAGATCTGTAACCTAAAATGGTAGAAACATTAGATTGGCAACAGACCAATCCACAGAGACCTGGCAGGCCAGAAAGGACTGGCAGGATATATTCAGAGCACTAAATGAGAAAAATATGCAGCCAAGAATACTATATCCAGCTAGGCTGTCATTGAAAATAGAAGGAGATAAAAAGCTTCCAGGACAAACAAAAACTAAAGGAATTTGCAAACACGAAACCAGCCCTACAAGAAATCTTGAAAGGGGTCCTCTAAGCAAAGAGAGAGCCTAAAAGCAACATAGACCAGAAAGGAACACAGACAATATACAGTAACAGTCACCTTATAGGCAATACAATGGCACTAAATTCATATCTTTCAATAGTTACCCTGAATGTAAATGGGCTAAATGCCCCAATCAAAAGACACAGGCTATCAGATTGGATTAAAAAATAAGACCCATCGATATGCTGTCTGCAAGAGACTCATTTTAGACCCAAAGACACCCCCAGATTGAAAGTGAGGGGGTGGAAAACCATCTACCATGCTAATGGACACCAAAAGAAAGCTGGGGTGACAATCCTTATATCAGACAAATTAGATTTTAAACCAAAGACTGTAATAAGAGATGAGAAAGGACACTATATCATACTTAAAGGGTCTATCCAACAAGAAGATCTAACAATTGTAAATATCTATGCCCCTAACATGGGAGCATCCAATTATATAAGGCAATTAATAACAAAAGCAAAGAAACACATCAACAACAATACAATAATAGTGGGGGACTTTAACACCCCTCTCACTGAAATGGACAGATCATCTAAGCAAAAGATCAACAAGGAAATAAAGACCTTAAATGACACACTGGGCCAAATGGACTTCACAGACATATTCAGAACATTCCATCCCAAAGCAACAGAATACACATTCTTCTCTAATGCCCATGGAACATTCCCCAGAATCGATCACATCCTAGGTCATAAATCAGGTCTCAACCGGTACCAAAAGATTGGGATCATTCCCTGCCTATTTTCAGACCACAATGCTTTGAAACTAGAACTCAATCACAAGAGGAAAGTCGGAAAGAACTCAAATACATGGAGGCTAAAGAGCATCCTACTAAAGAATGAATGGGTCAACCAGGAAATTAAAGAAGAATTTAAAAAATTCATGGAAACCAATGATAATGAAAACACAACTATTCAAAATCTTTGGGATGCAGCAAAGGCAGTCCTAAGAGGAAAGTATCTAGCAATACAAGCCTTTCTCAAGAAACAAGAAAGGTCTCAAGTACACAGCCTAACCCTACACCTAAAGGAGCTACAGAAAAAAAGAGCAAATAAAGCCTAAACCCAGCAGGAGAAGAGAAATAATAAAGATCAGAGAAGAAATCAATGAAATAGAAACTAAAAGAACAGTAGAACAGATCAACGAAACTAGGAGCTGGTTCTTTGAAAGAATTAACAAGATTGATAAACCCTAGGCCAGACTTATCAAAAAGAAAAGAGAAATGACCCAAATCAACAAAATTATGAATGAAAGAGAAAGATCACAACCAACACCAAAGAAATACAAACAACTATAAGAACATATTATGAGCAACTCTATGCCAGCAAATTAGATAACCTGGAAGAAATACATTCCTAGAGATGTATGAACTACCAAAACTGAACCAGGAAGAAATAGAAAACCTGAACAGACCTATACCACTAAGGAAATTGAAGCAGTCATCAAAAATCTCCCAAAAATCTCCCAAAAAACAAAAGCCCAGGGCCAGATGGCTTCCCAGGGGAATTCTATCAAACATTTAAAGAAGAATTAATACCTGTTCTCTGAAACTGTTCCAAAAAATAGAAATGGAAGGAAAACTTCCAAACTCATTTATGAGGCCACCATTACCTTGATCCCAAACCCAGACAAAGACCCCATCAAAAAGGAGAACTACAGACCAATATCCCTGATGAACATGGATGCAAAAATTCTCACCAAAATACTAGCCAATAGGATCCAACAGTCCATTAAAAGGATTATTCACCACGACCAAGTGAGATTTATCCCTGGGCTGCAAGGTTGGTTCAACATCCGCAAATCTATCAACGTGATACAATACATTAACAAAAGAAAGAACAAGAATCATATGATCCTCTCAATAGATGCAGAAAAAGCATTTGACAAAGTACAGCATCCTTTCTTGATCAAAACTCTTCAGAGTATAGGAATAGAGGGTACATACCGCAATATCATAAAAGCCATCTATGAAAAACCTACAGCGAATATCATTCTCAATGGGGAAAAACTGAGAGCTTTCCCCCTAAGGTCAGGAACGCGGCAGGGATGTCCACTATCACCACTGCTATTCAACATAGTATTAGAAGTCCTAGCCACAGCAATCAGACAACAAAAAGAAATCAAAGGCATCCAAATCGGCAAAGAAGAAGTCAAACTCTCACTCTTTGCAGATGATATGATACTTTATGTGGAAAACCCAAAAGACTCCACCCCAAAACTGCTAGAACTCATACAGGAATTCAGTCAAGTGGCAGGATATAAAATCAATGCACAGAAGTCAGTGGCATTCCTATACACCAACAAGACAGAAGAAAGAGAAATTAAGGAGTTGATCCCATTTACAATTGCACCCAAAACCATAAGACACCTAGGAATAAATCTAACCAAAGAGCCAAAGGATCTGTACTCAGAAAACTATAAAATACTCATGAAAGAAATTGAGGAAGACACAAAGAAATGGAAAAACGTTCCATGCTCATGGATTGGAAGAACAAATATTGTGAAGATGTCAATGCTACCTAGAGCAATCTACACATTCAATGCAATCCCTATCAAAATACCATCCACTTTTTTCAAAGAAATGCAACAAATAATCCTAAAATTTGTATGGAACCAGAAAAGACCCTGAATAGCCAGAGGAATGTTGAAAAAGAAAAGCAAAGCTGGCGACATCACAATTCCGGACTTCAAGCTCTATTACAAAGCTGTCATCATCAAGACAGTATGGTACTGGCACAAAAACAGACACATAGATCAATGGAACAGAATAGAGAGCCCAGAAATGGACCCTCAACTCTATTGTCAACTAATCTTTGACAAAGCAGGAAAGAATGTCCAATGGAAAAAAGAGTCTCTTCAACAAATGGTGTTGGGAAAATTGGACAGCCACATGCAGAACAATGAAACTGGACCATTTCCTTACACCACACACAAAAATAGATTCCAAATGGTTGAAAGACCTCAATGTGAGACAGGAGTCCATCAAAATCCTAAAGGAGAACACAGGCAGCAACCTCTTCGACCTCAGCTGCAGCAACTTCTTCCTAGAAACATCGCCAAAGGCAAGGGAAGCAAAGGCAAAAATGAACTATTGGGACTTCATCAAGATAAAAAGCTTTTGCAAAGCAAAGGAAACAGTCAACAAAAACAAAGACAACCAACAGAATGGGAGAAGATATTTGCAAATGACATATCAGATAAAGGGCTAGTATCCAAAATCTATAAAGAACTTATCAAACTCAACACCCAAAGAACAAAGAATCCAATCAAGAAATGGGCAGAAGACATGAACAGACATTTTTCCAAAGAAGACATCCAAATGGCCAACAGACACATGAAAAAGTGCTCAATATCGCTCGGCATCAGGGAAATCCAAATCAAAACCTCAATGAGATACCACCTCACACCAGTCAGAATGGCCAAAATTAACAAGTCAGGAAATGACAGATGTTGGCGGGGATGCGGAGAAGGGGGAACCCTCCTACACTGTTGGTGAGAATGCAAGCTGGTGCAGCCACTCTGGAAAACAGTATGGAGGTTCCTCAAAAAGTTGAAAATAGAGCTACCATATTATCCAGCAATTGCACTACTGGGTATTTACCCCAAAGATACAAAAGTAGGGATCCGAAAGGGTACGTGCACCCCGATGTTTATAGCAGCAATGTCCACAATAGCCAAACTATGGAAAGAGCCAAGATGTCCATCGACAGATGAATGGATAAAGAAGAAGTGGTATATATATACAATGGAATATTAGGCAGCCATCAAAAGGAATGAGATCTTGCCATTTGCAATGACGTGGGTGGAACTGGAGGGTATTATGCTGAGCGAAATAAGTCAAACAGAGAAAGACATGTATCATATGACCTCACTGATATGAGGAATTCTTAATCTCGGGAAACAAACTGAGGGTTGCTGGAGTGGGGGGTGGGGTGGGAGGAATGGGGTGACTGGGTGATAGACACTGGGGAGGGTATGTGCTCTGGTAAGTGCTGTGAATTGTGCAAGACTGTTGAATCTCAGATCTGTACCTCTGAAACAAATAATGCAATATATGTTAAGGAAAAAAAAAAAAAAGAAGAGGATAGCAGGAAGGGAGGAATGAAAGGGGGGAAATCAGAGGGGTAGACGAACCATGAGAGACGATGGACTCTGAAAAACGAACTGAGGGTTCTAGAGGGGAGGGGGGTGGGAGGATGGGTTAGCCTGGTGATGGGTATTGAGGAGGGCATGTTCGGCATGGAGCACTGGGTGTTATGCACAAACAATGAATCATGGAACACTACATCTAAAACTAATGATGTAATGTATGCGGATTAACATAACAATAAAAAATTTAAAAAAAAATTCAGTAGCATGTCTACATACTAGCAATGAACAGGTAGGCAACAAAGTCAAAACTTCAATACCATCTACAATCACTAAAAAAAAAAAAACTGTATAGATCTAACTAAACACATACAGTCTTGCACACTGAAAACTACTAAATGCTGTTGAAAGAACTCAATGAATATATAAATAGAGAGACATAATGTGGTCATGGATTGCAAGACTCAGAACAGTAAAAATGTTGGGCGCCTGGGTGGCTCAGTTGGTTAAGCGACTGCCTTCGGCTCAGGTCATGATCCTGGAGTCCCGGGATCGAGTCCCGCATCAGGCTCCCTGCTCGGCAGGGAGTCTGCTTCTCCCTCTGACCCTCCTCCCTCTCATGCTCTCTGTCTCTCATTCTCTCTCTCTCAAATAAATAAATAAAATCTTTAAAAAAAAAAAAAAAGAACAGTAAAAATGTCAATTTTCCCCAAATTAATATATATTTACAGCAAGATATTTTTATAAATATAGACTAAATTTATATATCAAGGCCAAAAAATTGCAACTACTAAAACAATTCTGAAAGACTAAAATGGAAGTAATCTGTCTGATTTCAAGACATATAATTATAGCAATCCAGACTGTGTGAGATTGTCAGAGGGACAGGGATAGGTCATTAGAATAAAATAGAAAACCCAGAAACAGACCCACACAAACATATTCAACTGAATGACCAAAGTTCAATAGCAATTTAATGGAGGAAAGATAGTCTTTTCCACAAATGATGCATACATAGGCCCCACATCCCCGAAAGCATCTTGACCTAAGTCTCACCCCTTATACAAAAATTAACTCAAAATGGACTGGAGACAAACATCAAAAGCATGACTATAAAACATTTAGGAAAAACATAGAAGAAAATGTTCAGAATCTAGTGTTAAGCAGTTATTAAATTTAATGCCAAAAGCAAGATCAATAAAAGAAAAAGTTGAAAAGTTTGACTTCATCAAAATTAAAAACATTTGTTTTGTGAAAGATCCTAGAAAGAGGATGAAAGAAAAACAAGATACAGCCTGGGAGAAAATATGTGCAAACCAAAAGACTACTATATAAAACATATAAAGAACTTTCAAAATTCAACAGGAAAAGAACAATCCAAAAATGTCTCAATAAAGAAAATACACAGGTGTCAAATAAGCATATGAAAAAATGCTCTACATTGCATGTCATCAGGGAAATGCAAATTAAAATGAGATGCAACTACACATTTATTAGAAAGGCAAAAATCTGGAACACTACCAACACCAAATGCTGGTGAGGAGATGAAGCAACTAAAACTCTCTTATCTTGCTGATGGGAATACAAAATGGTATGGCCACTTTGGAAGATAATTTGGTGGCTTCTTACAAAACTAAACATACTCTTATCATATGATCCAGAGATTGTGCTCCATGGTATTTACCCAAGGAGATAAAAACTTATATCCACACAAAAACTTGTACATAGATGTTTATAGCAACTTCATTCATAATTGCCAAAAGTTGGAAGCAAACAAGATATTCTTCAGTTAGTGAATGGATAAACTGTGATACATCCAGACAATGACATGCTATTCAGTGCTAAAAAAATAAAATGAGCTATTACCTGAAATTCTTATTACTAAGTGAAAGAAGCCGATCTGAAAAGTCTACATACCCTGTGATTCCAACTGTATAACATTCTGAAAAAGGCAAGACTATTGACAGTAAAAAGATCAGTGACTGCTGAGTGTAGGAGGATAAGGAGAGGGATGAATAGGCAGCACACGGAGGAATTTTTAGGACAGTAAAAATATTTTGTGATATTATAATGATAGATACATGTCATTATATATTTGTCCAAACACATAGAATGTATAATACCAAGAGTGAATAATAATGTAAACTATGGACTTTGGATGATGATGTGTCAATGTAGTTTCATCAGTTGTAATAAATGTACCACCCTGGTTGAGTATGTTGATTAGGGGAGGCTGAGATGTGTGGTAGCAGGGAATTTACAGGAAATCTCTGTGCCTTTCCTTCAATTTTTTGGTAACCTTAAACTGCTCTAAAAAATAATAATGTCATCAAAATTCCAATTGGAAAATGGGCAAAAGACATGAAGAGATATTTCACCAAAGAGAATATGCAGATGATAAATTAACACAAGAAAAGGGATTCAACATCTAGCTATTAGAAAAATGCAAAATTAAAACCACAGGGATATGTCACTACACACCAAATGGCTAAAATAAAAAATAATGACAATACTCTATGCTGGCAAAGATGCAAAGAAACTGGGTCATTCATACATTGCTGGTGGGAATATAAAATTATACAACCACTCTGGCAACATTTCATAGTTTCTTTTAAAAACAAAACCAACAAAACAAACCTGACTATACTTGCAAATACCATACTACAAAGCAACTGCACTCCTAGGCATTCATTCCAGAGAAATGAAGATTTATGTTCACACAAAAAACTTATACTAATGTTTATAGCAGCTTTACTCCTAATAGTTAAAACCTAAAAACAATCCAGATGCCCTTCAGTGGATGAATAATTAAACAAATTGTGGTACATCTATACCATGGAACACTTACTTCCCAATAAAAAGGAACAAATATTGTTATATGCAAGGCATGGATGAATCTCCAGAGAATTACAACGAGTTTTTTAAAAATCCAAACTCAAAAGGATACACAGTATGTGGTTTCTTTATAGAACATTCTTGAAATGATGAGACTTTAAGAAGGGAAAACAGGTTAGTGGATCCTAGAGGTTAAGGAGGGTTTGGGAGCCAAGTACATGTGGCTTTAAAGGGGAACCGTGAGGAATCCCTGTGGGGATGGAAAAGTGCTGTGTCTTGACTGTATCGGTGTCAACACCCCAGTCGTCATATCGTTTTGCAAAATGTTCTGCAAAACTGGGAAAATATACAGAGGGTCTCTTTATTATTTCTTATAAATGCATGTCAATCTAAGATTATCTCAAAATAAAAAGTCACCATTTTTTAAAAGAATCCCCTGAAATGCTTTTAAAAGTGCAGATTCTCGAGACCCACCCCCAAAGGGGCTCATTCACTCAGTCTGGAATGGGATTTGGTAATCTGTGTGTTTAACAAACACTTCCCGGTGATTGGGATAGCATGGTCCATGGACCCCAGTGAGAGGAACGGTGGAGAGGTCACCCTCAGATGTGATATAATAAGCCTCCAACTAAACTGCTTTCTGTAAGTCAGCGCTGCTCCTATTAGTTGGAAGAAAGCCAAACAAACCATTAGGAATCAGATCTCCATGTCCAGGCTCTGCTGTCACCAATCAATTGCTTTCCAATGTCCACACCACATAACAAAGGGCTTCCTCCACAGAGAACTGCTCTGCGGGTGGGGTGCTGCCTAAAGGGACTGGATCTTGTACTCATTCTCTTAGCAATGCATTGGGGAACACCACAGCTTACCAGGTGCTGAAAATGTGAAAAGCAACCCATGGTCTCCTTTGTGAGTAAAACTATCCAGAATTGTAATTTAGCTACAAATGCTGTCTAGGTAACATAACAGAAAATTATGTTGTCACTCCCACATTTCAGTGAATTTTCACCTGCTCCTTCAAAGGAAAAAATAAAACTACATATTTCATAAAGTGAATTTTCCTTTCAGACATGGGTAATGAGAAGAGAGAACATATTCTAATCTTGTCAAACATTTAGGTGTAATTAGAGACAGGCTACTTTATGAAACTGATGTCAGTCTGATATAGAGGAACAAGGTCTATGTAGATAGAAAAAACGAGACTCAAATGAGAATAATAGAGATTATCCTTGGATTTAAAAAAAAAAATTAGTAGCTACACACCAAGTTATTTGCCTATCTTTTGCTTTGGATTCTCTTTATATTGTAATTACCAAGTTCAGAATACAACTCTAGGAAAAAATGATGGATATTATACTAGACTTCTGAATACTACCAGGATCCAGATTTCTCCTTCCCCAGGCCTAAAATTGGCAGCACTAATCAAAGGAAAATGGACTGATCAAGAGAAGTGAATGTATTACATTAAGTAATGAATATACAAAATGCTTTTTGTTAGAGATTTTTTTAAAAGAAAAGGCAGAGCCGTAAGACAAAGCATATTTGGGGATGGTTTGCATTTTTCTTTTATAAAATTATAATGTGTTTTATCAGTAGAATTAGACAAGCATGCTTCAGCCATGAAGAAGAACATGTGTTGGTCAATCAGACATTAAAGAGAATGAGGCATGATAAAAAGGAAGCAAGTGTTCAGCTTCAATATCCTTATAATCACAAGTGAAGAAGAGGCACTGGGGATAAGTTAATATGGAGGACAATTACCAAGATCATGTAATAAAAGGTTTGCATTATAGGCTAGAATTTTTTTTTTTTTTCAGATAGGTTATATCCATGAATTTTGAGAATTTGGAGGGCATGGTGTCTGCTTTTCATTAGCCAGGCTGTAAATAGTATGAATAAGCCAACATGTCATGAGTCGAAATGGCTTTGTCTGTCCTGCCTGGCAACATCTCCTACCTAGAGATGGCAGAGCCAACTGTCCTGTCAGTTTTCATGGGCTGAGTTCAGTTGCTCCTTGCTGACATCAGAGATATATCTGGCCAAGAAAAGAGGGAACAGATAGCATGGGGTAATGCTGCCCAACTTTTTTCATGCCAAAGGACACTGAGAGAATGCTAATATTTATATAGCACACTGAGGTAATGTGAAGGAGACTGAGGAGCCTCAATAAGGGGCCTGGTTAAAAAATCATTACCCCGGAGGCTGCTGGGAAGATGGCGGAGTAAGACGTCCCTGGGCTCACCTCTTGCCACGTGGCCGCCTAGAGAGCACCCACGTTGGCATAAATAACCCAGAAAGCAGCCCAAAAACTGGCAGAACAAACTCTCCACAGCCTGGCATAGACAAGAGGCCACAGTGAAGCAGATCCACCCCCTCCAATCGCTCTTGGCAAGATCCCATCAAAGCAGTGCCATAAGCCTGGCAGCGTGCATGCAGCCCAGACAAGGGCCAGCACCACTCCAAAGTGAGTCCTGCCCCAGGGAGAGGGGAAGATAACCACATACCAGTCTGACTGTGACCCCAGCAGTGGGCTGGGGCAGGCAGTGGGTCTGACTGCAGGCCCCACCCACCAACAAAAGCTTCTCAGGGGACTACACAAGCACAGTGCCTGCAGTTTGGTGCTACTGCATCTCTGGCAAATGCCTGGTCTGACTCAACTCAAGCCCAAGGCAGCCCTGGAGCAGCCCACTAACACCACGGGCACCAGACTCTGCCCACAACAGGCAGAGAGCCATCGCAGACAACAGGACTGAAGGCAAACACATCCCAGCCACAATGGTAGGACACCCCTGGAGCAACACACATAGGAGACACCCCCTGAAGCACCAGGTTCTGGGGAACAGACATTGCACTGCAGGACCTCTTCTTCATAAAGCCACTACTTTCAAGTGCAGGAGACATAGCTGACTTAATTAACACAGAAACACAGACAATGCAAGAGACAGAATGAGGAGACAGAGGAATATGTCCCAAATCAAAGAATAGGACAAAATCAGAGCAGGAGACCTAAGCAAAATGGAGGTAAGTAATATGTCTGATAGCAAATTTAAAGTAACACTCATAAAGATACTCCCTAGAATTGAGGAAGGAGTGCAGGACCTCCATGAGACCCTCCACCAAGAGATAGAGACATAAAAAAGAACCAGTTAGAGCTATTGGACTCACTAAATGGAAATAAAAATAGACCATCTGGAATAAATAGCAAGCAAGAGGAAGTAGAAGAAAGGATCAGCCACCTGGAGGACAGAGTCATGGAAAGCAATCAAGCCGAGCCGATGAGACGGGGAAAAAATACGCAAAATGAAAACAGACCCAGGGAACTCAGCAACACTGTCAGGCATAACAGTCGCATGATAGTGATCCCAGAAGTAGAAAAGCGAGAAAAGGGAACAGAAGATTTGTCTGAAGAAATAATAGCTGAAAACTTCCTGAATCTGGTGAAGGAAAGAGAAATCCAGATCCAGGAGGCACAGAGAGTCCCCAACACAACCAACCCAAAGAGGTCTGCACCAAGACACAAAGTAAATAAGATGGCCAAAAGTAGTGATAAAGAGAGAATTTTAAAAGCAGCAAGAGAAAGGAAAGCAGGTACATACAAGGGAAACCCCATACAGCTATCAGTGGGTTTTTCAGCAGAAACTCCGCAGGCCAGAAGAAAGTGGCATGATAAATTCCAACTGCTAAAAGGAAAAAATCTACAGCCAAGAATACTCTATCCAGCAAGGGTTTCATTTAGAATAGAGGGAGAGATCGAGTTTCCCAGAAAAACAAAAAAGCAAAACCAGCCACGTCCCTGTCACACATGATGCCATCGGCCTGTGGGTCCCAAATTCACAGTCCAGCCCCCTCCTGCCCGAGTCAGCATGCACGGCCTGCCACCTGCTAAATGCCAAGTCAACACGCCTTCACCTCAGATTGCTAAGGTCTCAAATTGACACTCTTCCCCTCAAATTCCAGCCCCTGTGCTCAAGTTTGTGCACAAAAGTGGGCATAATTATAACAGCAGAATGAAGCAACCCAAACATCTAACTATTTCTGTGGAATATAGAATGGATAAAAGGAGTGTGCTAGGCTGAGAACATCTCCAACAAGCACATCAAAGAACAATACATACAGTATGATTCTGGTTAGTAAAAAAAAAAAAAAAAAAAAAAAAAACCAAACCTGGGAAGAATAAAACAAGACAAAACCAGAGAGGGAGACAAACCATAAGAGACTTCTAAAGCATAGGAAAGAAACTGAGGCTTGCTGGAGCGGGGAGGAGGGGGGGAGGATGGGGTAACTGGGTGGTGGGCATGAAGGAGGGCACGTGATGGAATGAGCACTGGGTGTTGTATGCAACTGATGAATCACTGAACTCTACCTCTGAAACTAATAATACACTCTATTGTTAATTAATTGAACTTAAAATTAAAAAAAAGGGAACCCCCCCAAAAAATCATTACCCCTTCCTTATATAATTAAGATAAGAAAAATAAAATACAGAGTTAGAGAAGGTATTATACATAGAATTTTTATAAAACTTCCAATTATAAACCTTTCAATATTTTTAAGGAAGCCATTTTAACTATTAAAAAAAAACTTGAATTAACATGTTATATACATGTGGTAGTTTGAATAGTTTTATTCAATTCCTGTTCAAGACATTTTAATGATGATCTCTATAAATTTTTGATGGGTACCATCAGTGAGAGACTTTATTAGTAGATCATTGTTTTATATGCAGACAATTTTACTAGACGATTTTTTAAAATGTGAATCCTTTTATGCAACCATTCAAAATTTTAAACAGTTGAAATTAAAGAATTTAAGAGCTCTTCCTGTGACAAGTGTTACTGTGCAATTTCTTATAATAACATGAAGAAATTTAAAATCCAATTGAACCTTTCCTATAAACTATTTCAAAATAATGATGAAGCTCTGACTTGTAGAACACATGTATTAGTAAAACAGAACGCGGCAGTTAGTTTGGACACAGGTAATAAGACCCATCCATAGAAAATAGACAGAAGTATGTGGTAGATGACAAGAAAGTTCCTGGATTTCTGTCACAAGGAACCCCTGCTCAGGCTCCCAGTCCCATCCCCATCCCTAGCTGGCATCATGTTTATCTGTACCCTTGGCCTGTGCATCTACAGTATGAGATCATCCAAGAGTGCATGGACCTCATATGCATAATGGGCAGCAGAACACTCTGCAGTAGGCTGCTGGAGGAGATCTGGAAAAGGTAGGCATGCCCGGGTAGAGCAGCCAGACCAAATGAGTACTGAAGTCCTTCACCACCCTCGGCGTATGTGGGGAATATGCTGACAGATCATCTGCTCCTGGCCACCCTCTGAGAAGCCCTAAACAAGACTGCTCCCTCCAGAGACAGCTGCCTGAAGAGTTTCCATTCACCCCAGCTTCCTGAGGGATGAGACGATGAATATCTTATCATGCACAGGGAACCTGGTAAGATGTTCTAGGATATGGGGTAAACAAAATTTTAAACAGGTCTAAGTTTATTCTTTCAGTGTATGTTTACGTGTACTGATGTGCATTGCTTATCCACTGGCCTTTCAGTGTCTCACCTTTCTCATGGCTAAAATGGAACAGGGCAGCAGACCTAAATGGTTCTCAGTAGGCATGGTGTGAATGTCCAATGAGCTTCCAAACCTGAGCGTGAAATACAGAAAGGTCTCCAAATGAAACTCATCAACACAGCATTCACTCACTCACTCATTCAAGTGGTATTTCTTAAGTACCTACTATGTGCCAGAACATGTTTTAGGCACTAGGAATAAAACAATGAACAAAAACCAATAAAATTTCTTCCCTCACAGAATTTAACTTCCACGGAGAAAGAAATTTTGTTTAAATAATAAAGAAATTATACAGTATTGAAGTATAATATGTGTTATGGAGAAAAAGGATTAAGAAGGATAAAGAGCCCTAGAGTGGAGCAAAGTTGGGGGAGTTTGCAATTTTAAATACAGTGGTCAGAATAGGCCTCACTGAGAAGGTGATGTTTGCGCAAAGACTTGAAGGGCCTGAGGAAAACAGCTTTGTGAATATCCAGGAGATGCTTACAGAGAGAGAAACCATAGGACTCTGGGGTGAAAGTATACAGGGCATTTTCAAGTAACTGCAAGGGGCCACTGTTACTGAAGCAGAATGGATAAGAGAGAAAGCAATCAAGGATGAAGTTACATCTCCACATAGGGTGCAGGGAGTATATCCAGTGGAGCCTTAGAGGACACTGGCTTCTGCTCTACATGAAATAGGCATCCACTGGAAGTAAAAAGAGGAAAAGAGACATGAGTTAAGTCTTAAGATCATTCCGCTTATTTGCATTGAGAATAAACCATAAGGAGGCAGAGTAGCATCAGAGAGACCATTTAATTCAGAGGCAGCTGCAATAATATAGCTCAAAAGTAATGATGGCCTGGACCATGGAAATAGCAGTGTAGAGGGCATGAAGTGATCAGATTCTGAATCTGTTTCCTATCCAAAATTTTCTATTAGATTGGATATAGGGTATGAGATAAAGACAGGAGTGAAGGGCAACTCCAAGGTGTCTGACTTCAACGATTAAAATGAGAGCCACCTACTGAAACAGAGCAAAGCTGGAGGACAGATGATGTCCAACTCAAGACTTACTATATAAAACTATAATAACCCAACAAGTATGGTATTGATAAAAAATAGACAGATCAGCACAGCAGTATAGAGAGCCCAGAAATAGACCCCTATCAATGCAGTCAAGTGACCTTTGGCAAAGGAACAAAGGCAATATGATAAAGCAAAGACACTCCCTTCAGCAAATGGTGCCAGAACAACTGGACATTCACAGGCAAAAACATGAATCTAGACACAGACGTTAAACCCTGCACAAAAATAACTCAAAATGGATCGCAGACCTAAGTGTAAAGCTCAGAAGTACAAAACTCCTAGAAGATAACATTGGAGAAAATCTAGATGACCTAGGGTATGGCGATGAATTTTTAGATACAACACCAATGACATGACCCATCAAGGAAATGATCTATAAACTAGAAAATGAAATTAAGGACTTCTGCTCTGTAAAGACAATATTAAAACAAATAGAAGTCAAGCCACAGACCAGGAGTAAATATTTGTGTAAAACACATCTGATAAAGGGCTGTTACCTAAAATATACAAAGAACTCTTAACATTCAACAATAAGGAAACAAACAAACCAATTAAAAAATGGGCCAAAGACCCTAACAGACACTTCACCAAAGAAGACATACAGATAGCAGACAAGCATATGAAAACATGTTCAACATAATACATCATCAGGGAATTTCAAATTAAAATGACAATGAGGGGCACCTGGGTGGCTCAGTTGTTAGGCGTCTGCCTTTGGCTCGGGTCATGATGGATCCAGCCCTGAGTCGGGCTCCCTGTTCAGCGGGAGGCCTGCTTCTCTCACTCCCCTACTTGTGTTCCCTCTCTCGCTGTGTCTCTCTCTGTCAAGTAAATAAATAAAATCTTTAAAAAAAAAAAAAAAAAAGACAAGGAGATACCACTACACACCTGTTACAAAGGCTAAAATCTAGAACACTGACACCACCAAATGCTGATGAGGTTGTAGAACAATAGGAACTTTCCTAAATTGGCTGGAAATTCAAAATGGTATAGCTACTTTGGAAGACAGTTTAGTGATTGCTTACAAAACTAAACATACTTTTATCATATGATCCAGCAACTGTGCTCTTTGGTATTTGCCCAAGGCATCAAAAATTTATTTCCAGGGGCGCCTGGGTGGCTCACTCAGTTGGTTAAGCATCAGCGTTTGGCTCAGGTCATGATCCCACAGTCCCGGGATTGAGCCCCACATCAGGCTCCCTGCTCAGTGGGGAGTCTGCTTCTCCCTCTGCCCCTCCCCCTGCTCGTGCTCCCTCCCTCTCTAATAAATAATTAAAATCTTTAAAGTTTTTTTAAAAAATGCTTATATCCACACAAAAAAATCTGTACATAGATATTTATAGCAGCCTATTCATAATTGCCAAAAGTTGGAAGCAACCAAGATGTCTTTCAGTAGGTGAACGGATAAGTAAACTGTGATACATCAAGACAACAGAATATTATTCAGTGCTAAAAAGAAATATCAAGCTATGAAAAGATATAGAGAAACCTTCAGTGTATATTACTAAGTTAAAGAAGCCCACCTGAAAGGCTAGACACTGTAGAATTCCAACTATATGACATTCTAGCTAGGCAAAACTACAAAAACAGTAAAAGGATCAGTGGGTGCTGGGGAAGGGGCAGAGGAGAGGGAGGAAAAGATGAAAAGGCAGAACACAGAGTTTTTAGGGCAATTAAAATATTCTGTGATATTATAATGATGGATATATGCTGATATGCATTTGTCTAAAGCCATTGAATATACAGCACCAAGAATGAAATCTTATAGACTTAGATGATTTTGACATGTCAATATAGGTTTATTCTTTAGTAAAAAATGTGTAATTCTGGTAAGTGATGGTAATAGGAGATGCCATGCATGTAAGGGGATAGGGAGTATATGGGAATCTCTGTACCTCCCTCTTAATTTTATTGTAAACCTATATCTGCTCTAAAAAAGTAAGACCTTAAAATTGAAAAAAGGAGTCTTCATTTATTGAGATGCAGAACAGATCTATGGAACTGATGTGGAGATCAGTTTTGGAATGTTAAATTTGAGAAACATTACTATCCAAGTGGAAATGTTAAGTAGACATATGTATCTAGATAGAGTTTAGGAAGAGGAGAGAGAGCTGAAGAAGTATCAATGTATGAAACCAAGAGAATCTTTTTTTTTCAAGATTTTATTTATTTATTTGAGAGAGAGAGAGAGCACTAGCAAGGGGAAGGGCAGAGGGTGAAACAGACTCCCAGCTGAGTGCAGAGCACAACACAGGACTCAATTCCAGGACCCCGAGATCATGACCTGAGCCGAAGTCAGATGCTCAACCGACTGAGCCACCCAGTCACCCCTGAAACCAAAAGAATCTTGCAATTAAAAGTTGATTTTTAGGAAAAGAAACAAAGTAATAATACAAAATGTCTAAATATATGTAAATCCATGAAGTCTAAGAAAGGGTCCTGAAACGAGTGATGAGTACTTAAGAATTGTCACTAACCTACCTTAGGTACTGAGAAGTTTTTCTAAAATGCAGATCTAATTATGCCACAACCGTACTCAAAACTCTTAAATGGCTCCCCAGACTATAGGAATGAAGCCCACACTCCTTAGCATGACTTGTGCCTTCATCACCTAGCACTTGCTTAATGGTTCATTCAGCCTCATTTCTTGCCACAACATTCCCACTACTCCCTCACCTCCATTAAAGCATTCTCCACCTGAAAGAGACAGAATGATTTTTTAAAACCTGGTGTTCGCAGCTATCTGGTTTCCCTTCCCCACTGTCTTACCCAAATTACCCTGAATTGCTTTTTCAAGTTTCTGATTATATATCATTTCATACTTCATTCTAATTGCCTTTTAACCCACTAGATTATAAACTCTGTAGGAGGCAGTGTATTTGTTTCTTGTGGCTGTAACAAAGTACCACAAACACGATGGTTTACAACAGAAATTTATTTTCCCACAGGTCTGGAGATCAGAAGTCAGCCATCAGCTTCACTGGGCTGCCATCAAGGTGTTGATAGGGACCTACTTCCTCTAGAGGTTCTGGGAAGAATAGTTCTCATGGCCTTTTCCCCTTCTGGAGGCTGTCCTCCCTCTTTGGATCATGGCTGTGCATCACATCATCTTTTCCACACCTGCTTCCATCATCCCATTGCCTCCTTCCTCTTCTCTCAAACTCCCTCTGCCTTCCCCCTTGTAAGGACACTTGTGAATGCATTTAGAGCCCACCCAGACAGGTTTAACATAATCTCCTTAGTTCAAGCTCCTTAACTTCATCACATGGGCCTTGTAAGGTGACATAGTCACAGGCTCCATGGCTTAGGACTAGCTCTCTTTGCAAGTCATTAGTCAGCCTACCACAGTAAATACCGTAACTACTTTTGTTCATCACCATATTCCAAAAACCAGTGCTGTGTCTATTGTGTAGGTTCTCAGTTAATATTGTGAATAAATGATTTTGGTGACTTTTTATCACCTGAATACCTCATTAATCCTCCTGTTAGATATGAGAGAAAAATCATTACCTCCCATAAACCTTAGTGTTGATAAACAAAAAGTTTTCATTTGAGCAAACAGAGCTTATTTTTCTAGTGTCAAATTTGTCAAAGTTTGTTAAACTGGGTGGGGGGGTGGGGGGGTTTGGTCTGGTTATTGAGCTGAAATACAGAATAGGCCACTGGGGTTCTTATCAAATTTAAATCTCACTATAAACTCTTAATTGCTTCCCCAAAACTCAAATAATAAATCCTTCTGGGAGGACCAGTGCTTTCTGTGAGAATGGTTAATGAGGGTCAGTATGGGGGATGTAGTTTCCAGGGGTGAATGAAGTCCTAGGAGTCCAGATCCCAAGGACACATGCAAGGCTTGATTTTCTTAGCTTTATCATCCCTAAATACTCCCTTTCTGATTAAGTCCTCTCATGTTTTCTTCATATAGCACAGTTCATTTAAAAGCTTAAATTTATGAGAAAACTATGTAATATAAAACAGAGCTAAGTGATTTTAAAGAAAATGGAAATAAGGGCTTCAATGGGCACATGACCACCCACAATAAAGACATTTCCACTTTCCCTCCCAGTTAAGTGTAGCCAGGTGACTAATTACTGGAAAATGGAATATAAATGGAAGCTCTGTGTGCAACTTCTAATATACACCTTTAAATGAAGTAGGCATGCTCTTCCTTGCTCCCTTTCTCCTATGACTGGCTACAAAGTGAGCACAATTCTTATAGCTCAAGCAGCTATCTTAGACCATGAGACAGCAGGTTAAAACTGTTGGAGCAACAAGATAAAAAGATCTGAATCTAGATAACCAGGCAACTACCATTCCAACACTGGGTTGCCTACCTCTAGACTATTCCATGTTAGATAAAAATATACTTCTACCTTATTTAAGTCATGTTACTTTGATTTATCTATTACCCATAGCAGAACTTAATCCAAAGTGATTCAGAATGTATGTACCTGGAAGTGGGTGCTGCAAATGATAAAACTTAAAAAAACAAACAAACAAAAAAAAAACAAAAAAACCCTAGGTAGTGACTTAGTGCCTGTGATAGGCATCTAGTGACAAGGATCTACTTATTGCAGAGTAAATCTAGTGAACCTTGTTACATGATGGCACAGCTTTTGGGCAAAATTCTTGATCCAGCTAAAGTTGGTTTACCTTGCAAAGCAAACCACATGACCAACAAGGCTGTAGCTCTAGAGAAGATGGTGGGAAAGATTCAGAATGCTGGTTGGTGATTGTTGGCTTCTTCCCACTTTCAGCAAGACTCTCTAAGAAATAGTTAAACTCTGGCCAGAACTACCCAGTCTGCAAGCAGAGGTAGAAGGGAATTCAACTATACTAAGGGAGGTACCTGCTGCCTAACGCCTAAAATCCAGGTTTATTTAGAATCTGATGATTCAGAACATTTCTAGGTTGAACAAGTTCACAGCATCACTATCTCATTCTGAAGCAGCAGGGTGAGGCTGGGGGTGGCGCAGGGGCTGACATGTAAAAACTCTAGCAGGAGATTACGTTTATGCCTTACCATACAAAGACTGAACATACTCGCAAAGATGGTGTTTAAGGGTGTTTCCTTCACCCCCAAATGCATTATGTAGATAGTCACAAGACAGTCACCAATAACATGAGAGAAAGGAGTATGGGAAGATCAAAGAAACGAATAAATAAAAGATTACAGGCTTAAAAACTATGTTTTTACAATCTTAAAACCTATGTTTTGTTTTGTTTTTTCATTTTAACAGTTTTTATTTCAAGTCGCATCTAAGATTACTTTACTCCTGCATCTTCTCAATTGTTTCTTCCTTATATTTGTCCTTTTCCTTTCCTACTTGGTGAGATTTGGCTTTACGTTCAAGGATCTTTTTGCAGTCATTGTCCAGTTTTAGTCTGGTGATAACCGCCTTGCTAGGGTGAATGCCCACATGGACGGTTGTGCCGTTTGCCTTCTCTCGCTGCACTCATTCAGTGTAGATGACATACTTTTTCCTGTAAACCTGGACTATTTTGCCAATCTGCTGACCTTTGTAGTGTCCTCGCACAACCTGCACTTCATCATCCTTTTGGATGGGCATGGATCAAACGTTGTACTTCTGTCTCAGCTCTTTGGAAAGAGGGGAAGACATGATCTTCCTGCAAATGTGGGAAGGTGCATTGAAATGCCGTTTTCGGTTCTTGCTCCGGTCAGAAGTCACAAAGGGATTGAACTTCATTTTGACCGCTGACCTAAAACCTATGTTTTTTCAAGAATTTTGATTGCAGTTACTTATACATGGAACTGACCAGAAGTGAAGTGAAAGCCCGTTTTTGTTTTGTTTTTAGTGAATTGTATTGCCAAAACCTTCCTGCTGCACCTAAAAAAGCCTTGTGTTATCATTTGCTGCATAACGAACCACTCCCAACTTAGTGGTATGAAAGTGGGACAATCCTGTATCATCATCATCATCATCCTTCACAGTTCTGGGAGGTGACTGTGCTTAATTAGGTGGTTCACACTTACACAGTTGCAATCAACGACTGGTATTGGAATCATTTTAACAACTCCTCATTCACATGTCTGGTGATTGATACCGGCAACTGGCTATGACCTCAGCTATGTCTATGACCCAGAACACTATGCATGACTTCTCCATGTGGCGTCAACTTCCTCATAACACAGTTTCCAATGAGCCAGCACCCTACAGGGTCAGGTAGAAGCTGTATCACCTTTTAGGACCTAGGCTTGGAAGTCACATGGTGCCATTCTGCCATACTCTAATGGTTGAGGAAATCAAAAAGGTCCAAGTTTCAAGTAGAGGGGACATAGACTCTACCTCTTGATGGGTAAATAGCCAGGTCACATTGTGAGAACTGGTGATACGGGAGATATTGTTACAGCCATCTTTGGAAAATACAAATCTGTAACTGGTCTTCAAAATACAATTCCTGGGCCCCCCAAAACAGCAGAAATATTAAGTGACGCTCAAAAGTTCCAAAGCCTTCAAGAAGGGTTTGCTATCCATTGCCCTTAGAGGTATCCTAGGAAGAAAACGGAAATGAAAAAACTTTCCGGAAGCAAAGCCAGAACCAGAGAGGATAATGGCTAAGGGAGTTCCTCCCAAAGACCTAGGTATCCAGGTGGCTAATCAAGGAACTTATCCTATACTGTTCCTACTATAGGGAATTTAGAATTTCTAGGGTCCAGTGACTGATGTTTCCCATTCTCCCCATTTCTGAGTCAGATTTTTACTGAAAATAGACTGTTCCTTCTCTACTATTTTATGTTGGGTAGGTTTCTGGCCGACAACTTGTCTTTTAGTTTATTGATCACCAGAACAGAGGAGTCATATCTAGATCTGCTGGAGAGATTTGCCTCTCTCTCAAAGATCCTGGACTTTGAAATGGAATTAATAATTTAATGGGATTCAGGGCTGCCTTTCTAAGAAGGAATAGAGTTTGACCAAATTTGTCCTCAATATTCATGTTCCTCTTTTTCAAAGGAATGGCATATTCCACTTTTAGCTAAGCCCATGGCCCCACAGAAAATTGACTATATAACCCAGCATCCATTTTCTGAGTGTTGGTATGTAATCAAGTTCCAGAACATGGAAACATCCTGTGTAATTTCCAGGAAGTGTCCTTAAAGGGAGAAACATTCTCTTCATGATTCTCTTCTCCTTCTTGTTCACTGGAAACCAATGTGATGTCTGGAATTCAAGTGGTCCTCTTAGGCCATGAGGCAATGTACACAAAGCTGGTAGAACAGCAAGAAAGAAGACCACTCCTCCTTGATCACTCTTAAGCTTTCATACTAATCCTGAAATGCCTACCTCCAGATTCCTCTATGTAAGAGAAAAACAAACCTCTATTTGTTTCAAGCTGTTATTTTCAGACACCTCTGATCCTCATAGCAAATCAAATTCTAATTAATGTAGCATATAGTTGAATGGGGGATAATACAACAGTATGAGGTAGGTTAAAATAAACATTAGTTATATAACAACATCTTATTCACACAAAATGGAGTTACACAAATGTGATTCAGGGAAGTCCTCTGCCTCCCCATAATGGCCAAAAATATAACTCAAAATACAAATCTGATTCCATAACTCCCCAGCTTAAAACTACCCTGCAGTTTCCCATTGGATAAATCTCCTTAACCTGGTATATAATTTCCCTGTGTGATCTGGTCCCTTGTACCTCTCCAAGCACATTTACTCCCAAGGTTCCACTAGTCTCTCAGGTCCAGCTACACTAGAGTCTTTTAATTCCTGTTGTTCCTAACTATAGCCGGAGGCAGCAGATTGTGTGCTTGCTCCCCTGAATACATTCTCCAAAATAGGTACCTTCTCAACTATTTTTAGGTAATAGGTCAATTATTAAGATTTTAATAAAAGAAAGCAGAATAAAAGCAAGATGATGATATGTGTTAAAAAACAAAAAGTGGATCTCACATGTCACCTCCCCACTCCTGTCCTGGCCCACCCCTAGGCTCATTCACCTAACTTTAGAGCCCAGCTCTGCCCTTGATTTTAGTCATCATATTCCCTCCCACAACATGCCCCTCCATCATCTCTTCATCCAGATGACCTTTATTTCTTCCATCAATTATCAAATTTCCCTATTATACTTGCTCATTATGTCATGTAACTTTGTGGGATTTGATGTCAAGTTTTCTCATGAAGCCATGTGATTTTATTTCTGTAAGCATGTAATAAATGTCTATTTTCTTATACTAGACTGCATATTCCATGAGTCAGAGAATATATTGATTTTAGCTCATCAATGTACCCTCAGAGCACGGCACTGTGCCTAGCATATTGTAGGCTCTCAATAAATATCTGTTGAATGAATAACTGAGATGCTCAGGGCTGAGCCAAAAAGAATTAAAAAATTAATAGGTTCAGAATGAAATGAAAAACTGACAGAAAAGTACTCAGTCACAGCAGCATAAACATGGATGACAAACTCAGGGAAAAGAAAGGAAGGAAATAAATCAGTGTACTGCAAAGCACTGTTCTAGACAATGAGAGAAACACAGTATAAAACAGGCCTTATGAAATTTACAAACTAGGCATAATAAAGTTTATGCAGAGGAAAAAATAGTTAATCATGAAAGGCAGAAAAATAAATGTGCTAAGTGGAACCAACAAACAACATGCCATAGTATTACTATGTCGAGAAATACTAACACAGATTAGAAAAAGTCAAGGTTAAAATTTTTTGTGTCCCTTGTTATATACCAGAGACTCATAAAGCACCTGACACACATTATCTTAGGTAAGCTGCACAATAACCCATGAGCAAGGTATGAATATCCATATTTTAAAGAGACCCAAAGTGTAAGTAACAAAGCTTATATGTAGAATGCCAGAATCTGAACCCTAGTCTTTCTGAATTCAAAACCAATGTACTAATACCTAGCTTATAAAGATGACAGTTCAGGGGCACCTGGGTGGCTCAGTAATTAAGCATCCAACTCTTGATTTCAGCTCAGGTCATGATCTCAGGGTTATGAGATTGAGCCCCACATCAGGCTCCACAGTGGGCATGGTACCTGCTTAAAATTCTCTCTTTCCTCTCTCTCTTCCCCTCAACCCCTCCCCCTTAAAAAAATGATAATTCATCTGGCTCTGAGGAATAGGTGGGAATTATAGAAGCAGAGGAAAACTATGGAAAACAACCAAATAAGGAGTACAGTGTGAACAAAACAGAGAAGAAAATCAAGTATGATGAATGGATAGCTTAGTCTAGCCATAGCTACATAGTCCCTATAGTAGAATACAAAATGAAGTTGGGCATAAAGTTTGGGTCAAACTGGGGAGAGCCTTTGATAGCTGACCAAGGTATTTTTTGGCCTTTATCTTGTGGGCCATTGGAAATTACTAAAGAATCCTGAGTTGGCAAAGCAAAATGAAAATGGTGGTCTGGTTTGATTGGAGTGGAGAGAGAGAATAAAGAGACTCACATAGGAAAACTCAGCATACTTGAGATTTAAAAATGTCAAAACTAAAAAGAATTGTGAGGATCACTTAGTACCAGACCTCATTTTATGTATGCAGAAACTGTAACCCAGACAACTTAAATGACTTCCCAAAGATTCATAGAATTGCTAGGACTATAACTTGGTTTTCTATTATTTCCACTAGGACACAGGTACAGAAACAGATGAAAAATGGAAGACAGAGAGAGAAACCAGAATCAACATTAACTCTCAGGTTTCGAGTCAGAACAAATTTGAAAATGAGGGCATCACTCTCAAGTAAAAGATATTTGAGAAATGATCCTTGTGGCAGATCCTGTCGGCCTCCAGTTTTCTGCACCTCCTGGGATTCATGCTTTCCCTTGAGTGTGGGCTGACCTAACACACAGACTTCGAATCAATATAGCAAAGGTGATGGAGGAGCACTTCCAAGATCAGATTATAAGAGATGTGATTACAAGAGACTGTAAATTCTAATTTCCTAGCTGAAGCTCTCCCTTGCTGGCTCTGATGGAGTAAGCTGCCATGCTGCACACTACCCCACTGAAATGTCCACATGGCAAGAAATTGAAATTGGCCTCTGGTTAATAGCCAGGCAAAGGAGTAAGGTCCTTGGCTCAACAGCCTCAAGAAGCTGAATCCTGCCAGTAACCATATAATCTCAGACGCAAATCCTTCCCACACTGAACCTTCAGATAAGACCCCAGCCCTGACCAGTTATTTCACTGCAGTCTGTGAGAGACCCTAAAACCAGAAACCCAGCTACACAGTGCCCAAATTCCTGGCACACAGAAATGATGAGATAATAAATGTGGGTTGTTTTAAGCCACTAAGTTTGTGATAATTTGCTATGCAGCAATAGATAACTAATACAGTACTACTGGGAGAAAGATGAAATTTGATTTGAGGCAATGAGGAATCAACTGTTGTTCTGTAGAGCTCCAGGGAATGAATCCTTGTTTTTGAGGGCTATAAATTAGTCAACAGTGAAAAACTGATACAATGAGTATGAAAACGTCAACCAAGATATTTAGCAGTGAAAAAAGAAAAAGGAAATTACACATACTGAAAATGGAGAGAAAGGGCTTTACAAGAAGTTCAGAGATAAAATATAGGATACTATTTGGAAACAGTTTCCTCTAGAGAAGCAAAAATGTGTACAATCACAAAGTAGACATTGGCAGTAAGGTGGAAAGAAAAGAGAATAAGTGATTAAAACCATTGTGCTAAGCACAGCTTGGAAATCTCGGGGAAAATTCAGCAACTCTTGGATTTTTCACTCTCAGTGCCTTTCACTTCCAGCACTATCTAATCAATTAATGGATAACTCCAACATTCAGGGTATCCCTGGAGAATAATAAACCATGAGAGTATTATTATTTTTAAATACTTACATCACCAGTTTGGGAGAATATAACTAGAAACTCACAGAACCCTTTTGAAGGCACTTCTCCATTTTACCTTCAATTTCTCTAATTTTGCTTTTAAAAAAGTTGAATTTTAATTCAAATATTCCTTTCTTAAGGGCAAATTTTAATACTCTAGTAGTTACACATGGAATTGTATTTTCCCTTATAAGATAGAATTCCAGTGAACTACTCTACTCTTTCTCCACCTGGTGATTTGGATTTCCACACAGAGGAAAATGACAAAATATAATTGACAACCTAAGACATAGTATTTTAAAAAGCCATCTTCCTTTTAATTCAGGATTTATAAGGTTTCTAAAGAGTCCACTTTCTAAAAAGAGGAGAGGAATTCTACACAGGCAGGGTAAAATATTTAAACTGTAAGCTACCACCTATCCCAAAACAACTAAAGGATCTTATTAATGTCACAAAAACTATCTTAGGAAGGGGGGACTATTTCCCCATCTTAACCCACTAACAAAGCAGAGAAGAGGCACAGCGCATAGAGAAATCATTTCTCAAGTGATTTGCAGGCATTTAGAAGGCAACTTGTTAAAGAAGGCCAACATGATTTCATTCCAGCAAAGCCCTTTATTTATGCGAGATTTGTGAATGTGACAAGAGCAAGGACCTCATCTATCCTATTCATCCACTATCTCACACAATACCCAGCATAGGCATTCAGGAAATATTTCTGAGTAAATAAATGCCAAACAAGGATAGAAAGAGAGAAAGAAAAAGACTATAGCTGATGTAAATTCTTAAGGAAAATACAGCCAGATACTTGGAGAATTATCTACATTTAGATTAAGAACCTTAATGAATAAGGAAGCAACATTGCCAAGGCAGACAATGAATGCTATAGAAGGTCATGGAAACCAAGGACTGATCAGCCCACATACAAAACCAGGACAATGCAACTGATGGGCTGGGTAAGACGAGAACTGAGACAATTCCCACCTGGTGGGGCTTCATCTGTTCTTTGCACTATATGCTTGGAAGGTAGACATTTGAACCACAAAATATCATTTTTGTAACTTATTATATATGTGATGTTTATGTATGAATAGTATGTATTTTGTGTTTATTTTATATCTAACCTATTCCAGAGTATGGGTTGTCATTCTCAATTTTTTGCTGTCATTGTAAAGCCCTAAATTAAAGAACCTTTTAAAGATCAAGAGCCTACTCTCCTTCATTTTAGAGAAGACAGTTGAGCCAAGAGGACAGGACTAATAATGGCCTTCAAGATTCTGGTGCTGTTTATGAATGGGTGCTCAAATAACCTTGTTCCTGCCTGCATCTCGGCACACCATACACTGTCCTACAGTCGATATGGGGGTCAGAGTAGCTGCTGCAGTATTTCAGCACTACCATAAATTTAGAATGATCTCTATACTTCAAAGCTGAAAATGCCCAAATGCAGTCTAAAGTAACTGTATCAGTCAGGATTCTCCAGAGAAACACAACCAATAGGATATATTTGGCAAATCTAAAACCTGTAGGGTAGGCCAACAGGCTGGAAACACAGGCAGAATTTCTATGTTACCGCCTTGGGGCAGAATTCCTTGGAAACCTCAGTTTTTGCTCTTAAGGTTTTCAACAGATTAGATAAGGCCCAGTCACATTATGGAAGGTAATCTCCTTTACTTAAAGTCAACTGATAACAGATGTTAATCACATCCACAAAATACTTTCACAACATTGAGACTAGTGGCATACCATGTAACTGGGCACCATAGACTAGTCAATTTGGTACATAAAATTTAACCATCACAGCAACTAAAGAAACCCCTTTGATGGTGGAGCTACCAATCTGACACCTACCCATGAAATCCTTAAACTCCTAACAATTCATTGTACTAATACAATCAACTTTATCAACAGAGTCCATTATTCTATGAATATGGAGTGCATATAGATGATGCTTTACAAAAATGTCTACCATTATACATGTTGGTACCCCAAAATACCATCTTCAGATGGACCAAGACTATAAAGAGTAAAATTTTAATAGATCAATAGATTAATGGGTAGCTCTGAAATAATCTTCCTTACAGTTTACTTAAAATGTTCTATTGTTAATTAGGTTAGAGTATGAAACCACCTGCTAAACTAGGTAATAAATTTACAACCCTTTAAAAAACATTCCTGCATTCTTTGCTAAGTCAAACAATGATAGCATTTCAGCCAACCAAGGCTACTATAAAATGGGTCTATTTCCTTGTAACCATACATAAATGTCATGTACTTTGCAAACGTGTCAGTTCAGATTGTTTATATGGTAAGAACATTATTTCTTATTTATAGTCTCCTCTCTTGCTAGAATATCTCTGTGTCCTAATTTATTTCTTCTTTTAAAAGGAGGAGTATTTTATCCTGATAATTTCAAGGGTTTTTATATACTAATCCCATTCCTGATTAGTACACACTACATGATGATTTGATTTTTTCCTTCCTTTGTTCATTGACCCTAGGTTTACTGTTTTGTATATATCTGCACCAGGTTATAATTTTCAATAATTATCTGAAAACAAGGAAGAGAGTATGTCCTCACATCGTCATTTTGCCTGTTCTTCCCTATCTGGTCTGCAGCGTCTTTCCTTGCTTTGCAACTATTTAGGAACTTACCCTTCTAGTTACCCATTCAGAAAGAGTGAGCAGTGATAAACTTTAGTTTGCTGCTCATCTATTGATAACATCTTGTCAACTGAAGAGACTGTCCTCTTATCACTTCATTCAGATATACATCTGTAGGAGGTTGAATTATGTCTTCCAAAGATATGTTTAAGTCCTAACCGCAGCAAATGTGACAATATTTGGAAAGAGGGTCTTTGCATGTGTAATTAAGTTAAGATGAAGTTTTATTGGATTTCAGTGGAGCCTACATCTAATGACTGATGTCCTTGTAAAGAGGTATTTGGAATCACACAAACACAGGGCAAGAAGCAATGTGACAACAGGGGCAGAAAGTGGAACTACAAGTCAAAGAATGGCAAGGATTGCCTGGAGCTACCAAATGCTAGGAAGAAGCAAGGGAAGAGCCTTCAGAGGGAGCATGTCCCTGTCAACACTTTGATTTCAGACAATTGGCCTCCAGAATCATGGAGGAATAAAGTTCCATTATTTTGAGCCACCAATTTGCAGTGATTTATTATAGCAGCCCTAGGAAACTAATACATCATAATATATTATTCCACATTCCTATGTATGGTCAACCATTCAAGTGCTCATCTTGCCCCAGTTTTGTTCAACCCTGTAACTGTTTGATGCCCAAGTTATTTCTTTGTAAGTAAATACAACATGCTCAGAATGTGCCCAGAAAGCTGGTTTGAATCACTTGCCCTGCTACCTTCTGACCTCAGATTCTAACTATAGGTTTACAGCGCTGGATAAGTTAGTGATCATGAAGAGACATCACAGGGCTCATTATAAGCTTATGTTATTTATGACATTTTTTATGAACTGCCTTTGTATGATTTGTGTTCAAATTTAGTCCTTTATATGTGTTGCTTAGTAACTTTATATTTAAAATAAGCTGATATTATTTGGAGTGTCTACACCCCAATTCTTGGGGATATAAAAGAATAAAATATTACTTATTTATAAAACACATAAACAAATGTGGTATTCTGTAAAAAGTCTTGCTCCACTGGTTTTGCACATTCTAAGCATCAGCATTTTGACCTTAATAATTAAGCAGTGCCTACCCAGCTGTGGTATCTACAACCAAGGGCTTCATAAAGGAGATAAAGTTGCAAATTCCCTCTCATTGCAAATGACTAATAAACCACCCTGTGGGGGGTGGGGGGGGCAGTGAATTTGGAAGATAGCAGAGTAGATACTGTCATATAGACACTATTTTGTGTCAAAGATTTTTACAGCCTTCTCTAAATCAAATATTTTACTGTGTAGGTTTATATATGAACCATTCAATGTAAACACTTGGTCCTGAAACTAATCTCCAAATCTTTCTCACTGAATGTGACTAAAATCTGACCAGTATAATCAAAAGAATAGCCTCTATTCTCTTTGGTATGATCTGGACTCCTCTTATATTTATTACATGCTGCTCAAGTTCTCTGCCACCTAAAATTGTGTTCCCTTTCTGCTTCCATTCTTGATTTCTGAGTACTCTATCCTTGCTTAGACAGTGCTTAGTGTATTTACATGCCAAATTTTTGGACTTCTAGGGAAGATGGCTGAGGAGGAGGACCCTGGGCTCACCTTGTCCCACAGATACAACTAGATAGCACCCACATCAGTATATATAACCCATTAAACAACCCAAAGACTGGCAGAAAAGACTCTCCACAGCTAAATGTAGAGAAGAAGCCACATGGAAGAGGGTAGGAAGGGCAGAGACACTGTCAGGAGCCAAATGACCAAGGGGACTGTAAGCAGGAAGGACAAAAGCTGGGAGCATGAAGAGGGGAGAGGAGCCAAACCCCAGACCAGGCACCCCAGACAATGGGAATTGGCACTGGGAAGATGAATCACTGTAACACTTGGCTTTCAAAACCAGAGGGGCCTAGCTTCATAAGTTCTTATAATCAGTGGGGCTTAGCACCTAAAACTTTAAATATCAGCAGGCTCTGCCCTGGGAGAGCCAGAGGAAAAGAGGAAACGGAGTCCCAACCTTTAAAGGATAACACAACAAACATCCTCTCAGATATAGCACAGAAGCAGCAGTTTGAAAACACCTAAGGTACACAGGAAGGATATTTACTAATCTCAGAGCATGTGCTGGAGGGCAGAGATCTTTGGGAGACATCTCCAAGAAAAGAGCTCATGGAAGCCACTTCCCACCCCAGCCCCCCAGCCTAGGTGACAGGGACATTTGTGGGAACTAGCACAATGCTAATTCTCTCTACCTAGCTTGCTAACAGTGGACCAGCCTTGCTGGTACACACGCTGCCCCTACAGTCTCCTGCAGACCAACCCCCTCCAACATACCCTTGACAAGAGTCCATCCAAAGTGGTGCCACAAGCCTGGCAGTGGGTAAGCAGCCCTCTAGGGGTCAGCACCACTCCAAAGTGACTCTTGCCCAGGGGGAAGGGGAAAATAACCACACACACCAGTCCAACTTCAGCCACAGGAGCGGCCTGGGGGGCAGACATTCCGTCTGACTGTAGGCCGTGCCCACCAATGAAAGCTTCTCAGGGGAACATACAGGTAAAGTACCCTGCAGTCCAGTGCTACCACAGCTCTGGCAAACACCTGGTCTGACTCAACTCAAGCCCAGGTCAGCCCCAGCCTGGCCCACTAACAGCACAGGGATCAAAACCTGTCCATAACAGGTAAAGAGAGCCACTGCAGACAAATGGAATGAAACTATGGCTCAACCACAACAGCAGGGCACACACAACACATATAGGAGACATCCCTGAAGCACCAGGTTCTGGTGAACAGGAGACATTGTACTACAGGGCACTACAGGACCTCTTCTTCATAAGGCCACTACTTTCAAGAGCAGGAGACATAGCTGACTTTCCTAACATATAGAAACAGACACAGAGAGTTAGACAAAATGAGGAAACAGGGGAATATGTCCCAAATCAAACAACAGGATAAAATTACAGCAAGACAGGCAGCTAAATGAAATGGAAATAGGTAATATGCCTGATAGGCAATTTAAATTAATGGTTGTAATGATGCTCACTGGACTTAAGAATGGAGGACCACAGTGAGACCCTCAACAAAGAGACAGAAAACCTTAAAAAAAAAAAAAAAAAAAAAGGAACCAATTATAGATGAAGAAATCAATAACTGAAATTAAAAATACACTATAAGGAATAAATAGTAGACTACAGGAAGCAGAAGAACAGATCAGTGACCTGGAGGACAGAGTAATGGATAGCAATTAAGCTGAACAGGAGAGAGAAAAATATATATGTATTAAAAAATTAAAATCGACTAAGGGAAATCAGCGATACCATCAATCCTAATAACATTCACATTATAAAGATCCCTGAAGGTGAAGGCAGAGAGAGGGGGCAAAATTTTATTTTAAGAAGAGCTGAAAAATTCTCAAATCTGGGGAAGGAAACAGACATCCAGATCCAGGAGGCACAGGGACCTCCCAACAAAATCAACTCAAGGAGATTCACACCAAGACACAAAATAATTAAAATGACAAAACATAGTGATGAAAAGACAGTTTTTAAAAACAAGAAAACAGTTACATACAAAGGAAACCTCATAAGGTTGTCAGCTGATTTTTTAGCAGAAATTTTACACGCCAGAAAGGACTATCATGACATATTCAAAATGCTAAAAGAGAAAACCTGCAACCAAGAATACCCTATCCAGCAAGGCTATCATTCAGAATAGGTGGAGAGATAAACAGCTTCCCAGACAAACAAAAGTTAAAGGAATTCACCAATAAACCAGCCATACAAGAAATATTAAATGGGAATCTGAGTGGAAAGACCATAAGCAGGAGTAAGAAGAGTAGGAAGCAAAAAAGCAGTAAAATTAAGTATATCTATAAAAATCAGTCAAGGGATTCACAAAAAAAAAAAAATAATAATAAGGATGTAATGACATCATATACCTAAAACATAGGGTACAGAGGAGTAAAAATTCAGTGCTTTTAGAATGGGTTCAAACTTAAGTGACCATCAACTTATTGCAGACTGCTACATGCCTAAGATGTTATATATAAGCCTAATGGTAACCACAAATCAGAATTGGTATTAGATATAAAATAAATAAATAAAAAGAAAGGATTCCAAGTATATCACTAAAGAAAACCATCAAACCATGAGAAAAGAGAACAAGAGAAGAAAGGAACAGAGAAGAACTACAAAAACCACCATAAAACAACTAACAAAATGGCAGTTAGTGCAAACCTATCAATCATCACTTTGAATGTAAATGAACTAAATACTCCAATCAAAATAGGGTTATAGAATGGATAAAAAAGCAAAACCCATCTATATGCTTCTTGCAAGAGACTCATTTCAGACCCAAAGACACATACAGATTGAAAGTGAAGGAATAGAAAACCATTCATCATGCAAATGGGAGCGAAAAGAAAGCCAAGGTAGCAACACTTATATCAGACAAAATAGATTTTAATACAAGGACTATAATAATAGAGAAAGAAGGACACAATATCATCATTAAGAGAACAATCCGGGCACCTGGGGTGGCTCAGTTTGTTAAGTGTTTGCCTTCGGCCCAGGTCATGATCTCAAGGTCCAGGGATAGAATCCTGCATTGGGCTCCCTGCTCAGTGGGGAGTCTGCTTCTCCTTCTCCCAATGCTCCTCTCCCTTTGCCCCTCCCCCCTGCTCATACTCTCTCTCTCCTGCTCTCTCATGCTCTCTCTCAAATAAATAAATGAAATCTTAAAAAAAAAAAACAATCCAACAAGAAGATGTAACAATTGAAAATATTTATGTACACAATATGGGAGCATTACAAATACATAAAGCAACTAATAACAAACATCAAGGAAGTAATCAATAGTAATTAGGTAATAGGAGACTTTAACACTCCATTTACATCAACAAATAGATCATCCAAGCAGAAAATCAACAAAGAAAACAGTAGCTTGGAATGGCATGTTGGACCAGATGGATCTAACAGATATATTCAGAACATTCCATTCTAAAACTGCAGAATACACATTCTTTTCAAATGCACATGGAATATTCTCCAGAGTAGATCATGTTAGTCCACAAAACAAGTCTCAATAAATTCAAGAAGATTGAAGTTATACCATACATCTTCTCTGACCACAACACTATGAAATTAGAAATTAACCACAAGAAAAACTCTGGAAAGAATACAAATACATGAAAGTTAAATAACATGCTACCAAACAATGAATGGTCAACCAAGAAATTGAAGAGGAAATCCAAAAATAACTGGAGACAGAGGAAAATGGAAACACAATGGTCCAAAATCTTTGGGATGCAGCAAAAGCTGTTCTAACAGTAAAGTTTACAGCAATAGAGGCCTACCTCAAAAAACAAGAAAAATCTCAAATAAAAAACCTAACCAGACACCTACAGGAGCTAGGAAAAGAAGCACAAATAAAACCCAAAAACAGCAGAGGAAGAAAATAATAAAGATTAGAGCAGAAGTAAATGATATAGAAACTAAAAAAACAAAACAAACAAAAAACCACAACAACAACAATAGAACAGATCAATGAAACCAGGAGCTGGTTCTTTGAAAAGATCAACAAAACTGATAAACCTCTAGCAAGACTCATTAAAAAGAGAGAGGACCCAAATAAAGAAAATCACAAATGAAAGAGGAGAAATAACTACCAACACCACAGAAAAACAATTTTAACAGAATATTATGAAAAATTATATGCCAATAAACTGGACAACTTAGAAGTGGATAAATTCCTAGAAACATATAACCTACCAAAACTAAAGCAGAAAGAAACAGAAAATTTGAACAGACCAACTCCCAGCAAGGAAATTGAATCAGTAACCAAAAAACTCCCAACAGGGTGCCTGGTGGCTCAGTCGGTTAAACGTCTGCCTTTGGCTCAGGTCATGATCTCAGGGTCCTGGGATCAAGTCCCTCATCAGGCTCCTTGCTCAGCAGGGGAGCCCAACAAACAGAAGTCCAGGAACAGACAGCTTCACAGGTGAATTCTACCAAACATTCAAAGAAAAGTTAATACCTGTTCTTCTCAAACTACTATGAAAAACACAAGAGGAAGGAAAACTTCTATATTCATTGAGTCCAGTATCACCCTGATACTAAAACCACATAAAGATACCATAAAAAAGAGTACAAGCCAATATCTCTCATGCATATATATACAAAATCCACAACAAAATATTAGCAAACCAAATCCAACAATACATTTAAAAAATCATACCACACTCAAGTAGGATTTATTTCCAGGATGCAAGGGTGAGTGAATATTCACAGATCAATGTGATACATCACATCAATAAGAGAAAGGATAAAAACCATATTATTTCAATAGATGCAGAAAAAGCATTTGACAAAGTACAACATCCATTCATGATAAAAAAAAAAAAAACCCTCTGTGAAGTAGGTCTAGAGAGAATATACCTCAACATAATAAAGTTCTTGTATGAAAAACTCACAGCCAACATCATACTCAGTGGGGAAAATCAGAGCTTTTCCCCTAAGGTCAGGAACAAGACAGGGATGTCCACTCTCACCACTTTTATTCAACATAGTCCTGAAGTCCTAGCCACAGCAGTCAGACAACATAAAGAAATAAAAGGCATCCAAATTGGTAAGAAAGAAGTAAAACTCTCTCGCTATTTGCAGATGATATAATACTATAATATAGAAAACCCAAAAGACTCCACCAAAAAACTACTAGAACTGATAAATGAATTCAGTAAAGTCACAGGATACAAAATCAATGTAGAGAAATCTGTTGCATTCCTTTACGCTAATAATGAAGCAGCAGAAAGTGAAATTAAGAAAACAATCTCATTTACAATTACACCAAAAACAATTAAATATTTATCTAGAAATAAACTACCTTGGGTAGTCACTGGCTCCAGAATAAGGATGCTTTTAGACCAGATCTAAACCCAGCCTGCAGCCTAGAAGTCAAGCTCAGCTGATTCCACTTAGGCCCAACCAAGCACAGCAGAGCTCATCAGAGCCACTGGATCTTTATTCCAATGAGTGAGAAATAAATATTGTTACAAGCTACTGAGATTTGGAACACTCCTTGTTACCCAGCATTATTACAACAAAACCTGACAACGAATCCCTTCTGGTAGGAATTCCTTTCCTGAATATGGATTAAGTTGAAAACAGATCTCACACTGCAAACGACCATGATAAAAATAGTCCAATAAAGCTACAGTATTACAACTCCTGGAAGTGGTAGCTCTAGACCACTGTTTAATACCTCCTGCCTAAATTGTTTTACTCTAAATCCTATTTTCATTCACCTAGGATACAGATTCGCAGACAAGACCTTTAGAGAGTCCCTAATTTCATCACACACATCAAAAAGAGTCAACTACTTCTCTACCAGAATTCTGAAAAACTTTGAGCGAAAGCATCAAGGAGTTAGAGGTGCCCAAGATAAAATGTCAGGGACAGAAATTCAACTGCTGTGCTGCACACAGGGCCACAGCAGTTTGCTACAGTTTTAATCCACAGGGCTTTTGGATATTGGCGGCTCTTCCATTGCCTATCATCTATTTCACATTCTTTGGGTTTCTTTGGGAGAATCACTGGATCAGAGGTTCTATCTTCCCTTAACCAAGCCGGACAAACCAGACATCCATCTCCCAGAATGTGAACCATGAGCCATGCAATACAACACTGAAAATGGCTGGAGAAATTAATTTGAGAGCTCAGCCTGGGCCAGACTGTACAGATATTTCTGCCACCAAGACTACCTGGAACTGCATGGTTCTTGTCTGCTCCAAGCCTGATGACTGGACCTTCTCTCCAATCCTGTGTGTTCACCTTCACCTTTCAGGAAATTCTTTTTTATTGTAAGTTGGCCAGAACCACTATCCCTTGCTTACAACCAAAGAGTCCTGAGTGTGGCACCAGAATTAAACATGAGAAGGGCTTTCAGGCATCTAGATGAGAAAAGGAAGGGAGAGGGGTGCAAGACTACCTCTAGGTAAGGAAGGACCTGCCCTGGCAGTTTTACTGTCCAGACTGGGCCTACTGACTAGATCCAGAAATGAAAGCATCACTGAAAATTATCAGCCCATGGAAAGATAAGATAGATATCATGCCTCTTGAGAAGCTACAATTATCCAAACTCTCCTTCCAGAGAAAGAATTCAGTGGGAACAGTATGTAGTCATTAGTGTTTTAGAAAATACACTTTTAAAAAACAAAATTATTTTGACAGAGAGAGAGATCGCAAGAGTGAGCATAGGGAGGGGCAGAGGGAGAGAGAGAAACTTTGACAGACTCCACGCTGAGTGCAGAGCCAGACTCGGGGCTTAATCATGACCCTGAGATCATGATCTGAGCCAAAACCAAGAGGTCCTGAAAATAAGCCTTTAAATACAGATTATGTTGGTCAGTTTATCATCTGAGTAGAATTAAATCAAGCATTCGTCTCTTGGACTTGACACAACAGGCCCTTTCCCAGGACCGTGAAACGGTCACTACAGATAGGGTCCTATCAACCCAGATGCCTTCCCAGTGTGTTAAGTTGCACTTCTAGGAAGCTTATGAGCCAACCGGCCCTTTTGAGGATCCAAAAGGAGAACTTGTAAGGTCTTCCCCCAATTTGTATCCTTTAAAACCCTGCAGTAAAAAAAGTTAAATTGATTTTTCCATATATTTTTCATATACTCCAATGTATCCTTAAATCATATTTTTAACTTTTAGTTATATCATTCTGAAAATCCTATTTTTCTCAAAAACTGCTTAATTTCAAATTCTGGAGAATCCAAAATATTCATTCTCTTCATTTTATCAACTCAGGTACATTCTCTGTCCTAATCCACAATTTCCCTGAGTTATAGGGACCTTTCAACAAAGCACTTGAAGAAACCAAACCTGACCTACCACTTACAATCACCTTAGTATACAAGAGAGATCATTATGCCCAACTAAACTAAGTCAAAGCCCGCCTGTTTCTCAGCCACACTGACTTCCCTCCAAACCAGCTCTCATGTCATCAATCTCCACCTGCACAAACACTGAGCACATCCTTAATTTTCTCAGCTAACTTATCAGCAGCCCCATTAATATTCTAAATTATCCTCTCTGGAAGATAAATTACCTTACCATTTGTCTCCTTTAAACATTTTCTAGTTTCAAAATGTGGTCTCATGTTTCCTGCTATCAAGTTTTAGTGTAAAGGCTTTCTACTCTCCCATCAAAACTGGGTCCTCCCACATTTTCAAGGCCAATAATCACATGAGTTCTGTGTCTTTAGGTTTCTTTGAACCTATTTATTCCTTCAACAAGTATTTTTGGAGCCCCTGCTATGTGTCAGGGAATCTCAGTGATTCCAGAGGCACAAAGAAAAAATTCCTGTCCTTGTGGAGCTTGCAATTCTAGGAGATGAAGACCAACATTAAATAAATATTTGTTTAATGTATAGTGTATCAATTATTTAAACAAATATATTACAACAAATACATTAATAATTTGTTAAGCGTGTCAGATGAGGTTATGTGCTTTAGAAAAAATTAATAATGTAGTATAGGGTGACGGGGAATGCTAAGCATGGGGGAGATTGCAGTTTTAAATGGGGAAGTCACTGAAGTTTCACTGAGGAGGTGACATTTCAGAAAAGTTTTGAGAAGGACGAGGCAATGACCCACCAACTTATTTGGAGCAAGAATTTTGTGGACAAAGAGTGCAAAATGTGCTAACACCCTAAAGTAGGAATTTATGGTCACATTGGCCAGGTGATGTTGTACCTCGATTTATTTGCTATCATCACTTTCTCCTCTTCACTCTATACCTCCCTCTGCTTAAAACCAGTTCTGATAAGGGAATCTCACCGCACATCCTTTTCCAATGTCCATCTCTTCCCATGGGTGACCCCCCTCCTTCCAAACCTAATGAATCTTAATTCTGCATACCAAGTACAGATACCTCTTTTGAGGTACACATCCATACTTCTGAAAACCTGTTTTCCTCTTCAGCTGGGTATCTCATAGCCACCTCACAAACAGTGTGTCCAAATCCAAATATCATCTTTCTTGCCAAGCTTGCTTCTCTTCTGTCCCCCCCATCCCAGTCACCCAGTTTGGGAACTTTGACACATTCAAGGTTCCTTGCATTTTCTCCCATTCCAAATGCAGCCTGTTACACAGCATCAAGACACTCTCCCATTTTATACGTGGGGTAATCATGGCTCCCGAGCCCAGGCTTTAGTCTGACTCACAGTATCTTAGCAGACATTGTTGACCTCATTGTGCCTGTCAGCTGCCATGGAGCAGGTAAGACCCCATCTCTCATCTGACTCATAAAGGAGACACAGCAGTGATGTAATCAATAAAGCCCTGCCCATGTATCACATCTCCTGTCTCTTCCCAGTTAATACAACACATACACACACACACACACACATACACACACACACACACTACCCCCACCACATTTATAGCCCAGTATGAACACTTAAAGTTTTTAATAAACTTTATCCTCTCATAGATTCTTATCTTTGAGATTTTATGAGCTACATTACCAATAATTCAGTCTATAAAATTTAAGGAAATCTCAGCCATTCGCAGATTTTTAAGAATACATTTAAATTCCCAGCGTTGTTAAATCAAAAAATTCAAGTTACCTAGATCTTCTATAACTAATAAGAGAAAATGCATATTTTATTATCAATAGCCTAACCACAAGAGCTGTAAATTATCAGACTTCTCAGTAAAAGCAAAATGCTTCAGAGCACCTCTCCCTTGATGTTACGGAGGCCTAATGAGAGAAGCAAGGAAGAAGGTAGGGTCTTTTCACTCTTGATGAAAAGAACCCAAAGGAAAACGGTGAAGAAGTTTCCAACTCCTGTATCAACAGCCCCATAAACCAGTTTGAGTAGTGGGCATTCACACCATTATGAAAACTGTTAAAAAAAAAAACAAAACAAAAAACAAAAAAACAAAAACAAGACCAGATACTCCTAAAATGCAGTCATTTATGCTAAGTCGTTGTCACTAAACCAAGACTTAGCTTAATTACAGTTCCAGCTCTCCCAGAAACTTAATTTCAAACCAGTCAATCAGGAATCTCCTGATCAGCACCAATTAGATAATCTGCCTGATAGGCCACTGCCATTCCCTGAAGGAAGGTAACTTTCCAATAACCAACCCCCTTTTTTGCCTCATCTAACTTTCTTGTTCCCACTCCCTCTGGCTATAAAAGTCTTTCATTTTGTGCAGTTCCTCGTTCTATCTGCTAAATGGGATGCTACCCAATTTGAATTAGTTTCATTCAAATAAACCCTTAAAACTTTTAACATGCAAGTCCTCTACCAGTATGGATAGTCATCAGGAGCATGGACCATGATCAGATTGACCCAGGTCCAAATTCTCCACTGCTTACTAATTTGGGTTAAGAAATTTTCCAAAGGATTCTACCCCAGATAAGATGTAAGATTTATAGACATTTTGACCAAAAATTGGGAGTTGGTTCAAAATCTGATGTTGTATTAACAGTAAGAGTCCCACTTTAATCTGTAGGTGTCCTTTTATATCCTTTAAAGCATTGATCTGTATATGGTTTTATTTAACCTTCATAAACACTCCACCAAACATGAAAGGCAAGTATCAGGCCCACAGAATATGAGAAATAGGAAGGTAATCAAGAATTAACTTACCAAAAAAAAAAAAAAATGAAGTTCCCTTAGATAGTTCTTAAATCATAAAACTATGGAGACCCATCGAGGTGCTGTACCGACCAATTTCACAAAGTCTCAGTGTTACTATAATCCTGTTCAGCAAATGAAGATATTTAAGCATGAAAAGATAGATGGCCTATTTAATGGCAAAGGCAGGCATAGGGTCCTTAACTCTAGGTCTTGAACATTTTCCATTCCTACATGTTCTTTTTAAGTCAGTTTGAACTGCACATCTGAGAGCTACCAGAGTGGCCTAAAACTCCTTCAGCCTGTCATGAAATTCGATTTCCTTCTACAAAGTGGTACTTAGGAAAGTCTTATCTAAAAACATCACCCAGCTACAAATGAAAACCTTCCCAACAGGGACAAGATGGAACATCTGCCTTCCTTTTGCTTAATAGAACACTGTAAAGCTGCTCTCTGCTTGGATAAATGCTATTTGGGTTTTCTTGATTTCTGAATGAGTTCTTAGTATCGCTCTCTTGAGCTCTCTCTCTCCCTCTCGGTATTGTCATTGTCTTCTTGCCCAGAATTTTATGTGTAATCGTCTGTTCCACCATTGGCTTTTCTGAAACCAATCTTCCTTGTCTTTTGTAATTATGTAAAGCTGTTCTCTTTGCAGGCCACACATTGTAGATATCTAAAACCCGGAGAGAAAACACCGTAATTGTAATTATAATGGATTTCAAATTCCTATTATTCACGTTGGAGAGAAAACATGCAGTGAGGATTCATTACCCATTTTCTTTAAAACTTGGAAAAAACAGTACTTGAACTTATTTTTGTTAGAGTAGACAGTCTTTTAAAAAAAAAAATCCTCAATTACTTCTTCAGAATTTTTAAAACACATTCTATTTTTCTATCTACCTACTTGAGTTAAAATTGTGTGGTCCAACTAAACCACCTCAAATTCAAGCAAACCCAACCATACCTACACCTAAAAATCAACTAATTGACCTCATACCATTGGATAGACCAAACTTCAAAAACAGGAACATTTTGAGATTCTGAACCCCAGCAGTAGCAAGACTACTAACTGTTGATTATTATGCAGGTCTTGCACTAATCTAATTAACTAAAATGGAAATCCAATTTCAAGCATTGTTGTACACATTTGCATTTGACATAAGTAGTCAAAAATCTGTCTGAAGTTAAACGAAGCACATGTACAGCCCCCTTATTAATTTGGATTTCGCTTTTCCACTCAGTCCCATTTTGAAATATTACACTCTCAACATCTGCAAACCCCTCATAGTCCAAATGCCATTGCTAATAGCTGCTTGCTTTAGCGTTGCCATTTCTCTTAGTGAGTGTTAGTAACAAGGAGTGGGCACAATTCAAGCTTTTATTTCTGAGGAAAGATTCCTCTGGGAATTTCTCAGTAAAAGGAGAAGCAAATAGCTGCTATATTTACTGCCAAGTCAGTTCTTCTTAGACTTTGGGAGGAAGTGGCATTAGTTTGTTTTTGTTTGTTTTTAAATACCTATAACTTAAGTACCAAAAAGGAATTCTATCATGGGTGAGCCCCTCAAAAATAGAAGTGTTTTTTTTTTTCTTTTGAAAAGAAGGAAATGCATATAAATAGAACACCAACAGGAAACTGGTAGAGCCAGACTTAAATATCCTTGACCCCTGAAAACGCTCACAGAATGTCAACTAAATGTCATTGGAACTAGTTCATTGGAAGAGCCAATGTAGTCAGTACCCTGATTCCTAGCTCTGCTGTTATACTCCAAAGCAAACACAGGTACAATGTGGGGGGAAAGCTGAGCCCAGGCAACAGCACCAGATTTTCTCAAAGCTCTGGGAAATGACTCAGTGTTCCATCTATTCCTCTCAATTTGATGTGAAAAATGTTCTGGTTAAAGAGCATGTGTCTAGAAGAGAGAGAAAGAAATGCTCCACTCATATTCTATCTATATTCTGTGATTTGCCAATGGCATCTAACAAAAAGAAAGTAGAAGAGTGAATTAAATGTGTAAGGAGAGAAAATAATGGGAACAGATGCAATAAATAGCAAGCATTTATAAAGAGCCATCATGCCAAGAAAAAACTGATTGCTTTTATACTAGGAAAGAATATCAAATGAAGGGCTGGAGATTCATACTAGCATTAAAGGTTAAGCATTCAGCACAATACCTCAAAAGATAATGAATTCAGAGAAACTTTGGGATAAGAACCTCTAGCGTAGCTTAGTGGACATTTGACTATGTTCTCTGCAATGTTTAAGAAACTTGATCTACAAGTGAATAAGGCATGATCTTTTTGCCCCTGAATCATTCACAGCTAGCGGACTAGAATAGGTCAGGAAACCAGAGAATAGAATAATCCCTTTACCTTGGAATCAAAATCTAGATTGCTTAGATTGGCAAACGCTCATAAGTGCTCCAGCTAAGTGTCTTTCTTAGCTTTTCTCCTGCTTACAAAGAATGCTAGCTTGCACAAGTCAGTTAATCAAAGTCTCTTGTACAGATAAATACATTTACTTTGTCACCCACTACCACAGACTGGCTCGAGACTTAGACATTTTAATACTATCGCCTTTTATTTTTGGGACATAATGGGTCAAGCTTCTAGGAATTATTTCTAAAGGAAACGCCTAACAATACAGAAGTAGTTTGCTTTGTTAATCCAAACGGATTGCATCCTTCATTTAAAAATATTTATGCCTGTGTCAGATATTTCTCTACTTGTCTGTAAAATAAGGATAATACCTGCCTGCCTTACTTACTTCATAAGGTTTTGAGAGACTTAATTAAAATCTGTGAAAGGTATTTGTGAAATGCCATGTTAGTGTCATCATTATACTTACAAGAGCAGAAGTTACCAGGGTAGTGGATGTAGTTCTCATTTACAAACCCACAGGGAATATATGCATAAGAAAGAATGGCAGAAAGTTCAAATTAAAAGTTTCAGTTATCACAGACCCCAAAGACCAAGGGCAAAAGACAGCCCGATGGTTAGCACAATGGACTAGAATTAAGACAACTGGGATGTGGTTTTAGCTCCACTCTACAACTGTAAGTAAAATCTGGGGAAAGCCAAGAGATTTATGATTTCGGGGCTCAATCCTTATCTTTCAGTGTGTTTTGAGCTCTTACCATGACAAGCCTGCTACAGGTAAGACATCACTTCCTTTAAACTACATTCAGAAAACTAAATAGTCCACAATTTCCAATCTTAGAATGTAGGTTTGTATCACACAATCAAAAGCACTCATTTGAGATTTAGTGGGATTAAATAAACCTAGTGACCAATGAAAGGAATTGTTCACTGTTAAACTGAGATGTTAAGTAATTTCAGATTCTCTTGAAAAATTTGCCTACCAAAAAATACTTAAGTGTTTTTTTTTAAGGCAAACATCTACTATCTTTAATATTCTATCTGCTGTAATTCTTTATTAACCAACTTGTTTTACACTTGAAGACTCCAGGGGCTCCTTCTGTCCCCCTTAAAGTGACTAAAAAATTATGGATGAGTCCTTAGCATTTGAAAGCCCTCATAGTCCCTTAAAAATTAGAAACATAAAAGGAAATAGAACTGTAATGCAAAAAAATTTTTTGCATAATCTGGTGTGGGCAAGGGATATTTTTACCCCATCAGCAAATGATGTCAAGCAATTGTGTTAGGGTTCAATACAAGAAATAGAAGACACTCTAAGATTTCAGTAAGAAAGGATTTTAATAGGGAGTTAGTGTTTTCAAAATTGTTCAAAGGGCTGGAGAAGTGAAAGTCAGGATGCTGCCACCAACTGGATTTCTTTTTTTTTTTTTTTGCTTCCAAGTCAACACCCCCTCAGCTATGATCCAGAGGTTATAGGATTACTTCTGTGACCACCTGTGGGCCCACACTCACAAGCTGGTGTCCAAGGAGTAGAATGTGCCACCTGGATGCTGAAGATGCCTCCCTCCCTACCTCAGCTGACACCTCTGTAGAAAGACGACCTCTACCTCCCTTGCAATCTCATGCATGTACATCTCACTGGCTGTAAGTAAAGTGCATCCATCCATTGAGCTGAAAAGCAGTCTAAGAAAGGTGACTTTTAGCTTCCCAGACCCTTGTATATGAATTGGTTGGAGAGATAACAAGGAAGTTTAAGCGAATGTGGAGTAAAGAATATTTAGCCCAGTATGCTTATATGCAAAGCAGTATTCTGAGTCTTGTAAGACTTGAAAATACAAAACCTTTCTCTCAGTGAACATTTATTCTAAGAAGTTAAGAGATGTATACGGAGAGTTCAAGATGAAGAAAAGAGCTATGAGTATGCAACACAACAGGAAAGTGGTCATGGGACTAAATATAAAGCTCCTGAGTATAGTAAGCAGTAAGAAAATTGGCTTTGTGTGAGGTAAGACACAAACTACCTGCTTCTCTTTATTAGCTCCTAAATTATTTCAGTAATGAAGAGAGTAGTGCTAGTATAAGGGGGATGAGTGAGGATTTAAGATGCCTCCAGGGTTAAAGCAGACCCCAGGGTGCCTGGGTGGCTCAGCTGTTAAGCATCTGCCTTCAGCTCAGGTCATGATCCCAGGTTCCCTGGGATGGAGCCCCACACACCGGGCTCCCTGCTCAGCAGGAAGCCTGCTTCTCCCTCTCCCACTCCCCCTGCTTGTGTTCCTGCTCTCTCTCTCTCTCTGTCAAATAAAGTCTTTTTTAATAATAAAATAAAATAAAGCAGACCCCAACTTCAACTACATCTACCTAACCTCTCAACCTAGATGAAAGTTTCAAGAGCAAATGATTATGCAGATACATTCCATCATTGCAAAGTAAATTATCTCCTTTCACTTGGGTTATAAGGTTATCTTAATGTGAAAACCACAACAAAATATAGATCAATAAGCAAAACAGTAAGTGAAATTGGGATGTTAAGTAAATGAGGCATAAGAGCAGTCTCAGAAGGAGGAGGGAAGATAAAACACCTACCACAGGCCTCTAGAGAGAGAAACAATATATATATACAAGTGATTGACTCCGAGTGCATTGACCATGGCAGGGGGCAGCTAGAGAGCCCATAAATCAAGGCCCTGTGAGCCTGTGCAGTCCACATCTTCATGAAGGCTTTGCTCCTATGCTGGAAACCACAGAGAGGTTTTCTGGTTGGGCAGTCTAATGGTTCCACCTAGAGTTGGTCTTTTGCTGAAGGGGACTGTAGCCAGTGACTCCCCTGTGGCCTTTCTCAGAAAGTCCCCAAGGCCCATCCACGATGAACTCTTCATAGGTGGCACTAACAAAACAGGCAGTGGAGAATCAGATAAGAGGAAGGGCACTATGAGATGGAGCAACCTGCAAAGCACTCAATACTATGTGACAATTCCCTTCTCCCTAAAAATAAAGTTCTAGTATTTGGAGTACAGTAAGATTTCTTCCAGGTCTGAGCAGTCATCCCTCAGTTGGAAGGAAACATTATAGTTTCTGAACCAAGATTCTGTAGTATGTATGCTTCTTCAGAATAAAATATAAGAAAAAACTATCTGTAGGTAAACCCCTGTTTTTACGATTTGTGTCTGGATTCCTTGCTTTTCTGGAATTTTTTTTCCCTTCAGGTTTTCATTCCTTTCAGTTCTTTGCCCAATTTTTTAATCAGTTAACAATGAAAAACAAGAAATAAAGTTTCCAAGATAACCCTATCAATGCTTATGGTTGTATGACAAATTAACTTTGGAGCAAACCCCATATAAATACAAGATCTTTAAAAGGGCTTGACCAATTTGACCTACTATTTAAGTACAGTTCAAGGACTACTTGGTAACATAAATGCCACACTGGGGCAGGTACCTAACTATGGCTGGGGAAACTCCCAAGAGGGCACTAACATAGAGAAGGCTTCCTGCCAATAATCACGTCCACACTTTTAGGACAGAATTGTTCAAGTACTGGATTCTACCCATGAGGAGAGACAGCAGTAATACATTGAGATATTGTCATAGATTTTTCTCCCCAGAAGAGTGGCTCTGAGATTTGCATGAAAGTAGTTTACTGAGGAGCACTCCTGAATCAACACCTCTAAGGGAGTGAGGGAAGCAGAACTGAGTAAAAGGCAAAGTTGGAAGTGTGAGGCAGTTCCAAGGGAGGCCTCATGTGATCCTAGAGGGAGCTCTGAAGCTGGGGTGGTCCTTCGGAGATGTCTCCTAATGAGCCAAGATGGCCAGGCCTTTGTAACCCCAACCTCTAAGCAGTCAATAGATGCAGGCAGCCCCAAGATAAGAGACACAACTGGAGAAAGGCAGCTGCCTCCATCAGAAGGCAATTCCTTGGGCAGTACCCACCTGTGAACCGCCAGCAGTCAGCATTCCCAGCAACTGGGAGACTGAGTGTTTCCATGGAATGGGGGAATCTGGGCAATTTATTACAGCCGCCCCAACAGGTGCAAAAACCAGGGCCCACCATTCACTCTTGGCCTCATCAACAGGGCCTTCTATTTCTCCATGGTAACCTTGGCAGCTGGGTAAGCCACACTGTTGGCACAGGTCCTGGATCTTCCATTAACATAGAGGCCTTCATGTCCTCCCTCCCCCCCATTTCCTAGAGCCGACCTCATTTTCACATTTCAGCCCTTTCCATTAAATGGAAGTTTTGATCTGATGACAAGTTCAGGAAGGGGCTTGGTCCAAGACAGCCACTGTTTCTGAAGTAAAAATTCAATTTCTCCAAATATGCATAGTCTGTCACCCTTATGGTGTAAGTATAATCATAAAATAATGTGACTCATTTTGAAGAACATGCCAGAAATTGTATATCCAGATCAGGTTACCCTGTTCAAGGTTTCAAGGTAGTCAGGTTTTGGTAGTTTGTACTAAATAGTGTTGTAGAAACTATTCTTTGGGAAGTAATTTCAAAGCCTATGACACATTCTTAAGTAAAAAATATGATTATGGGGTAGAGACAATTTAAGACCAGGGTAAAAATGGGTCCAAATTCTACTGTGCCACCCAGGCACCCCCCAAGTTTGTCCTTTTTAAATAGGCAGACATTTCTGAAAATAAAATTTGGTAAATAAGGTAAATTATAGAATTTATTTTTGAAAAGGATCTAATATAAATAAGTAAGGAAGTCTTCTGTGGTTTTATAAACTGACCTTTAGAGTCATGTCCAGAGAAGACTTCCAATTATGTGTTAGCCCCAGCTCCACCTCTGGAATTGAAAAGTGGGTCCCTCCCCATGCTAATTCTAGTCAAGGACAACATGCATACAATTGCTTTGCAAACAAGCTCAGCATGCTAAGTTCTTATCATTCTCACCTTTATCCCTTACAAAAATGAATAGTCTTTCAAACCCAAGCAAAAATTATCGTGGGGGGACGCCTGGGTGGCTCAGTTGTGAAGCTTCTGCCTTCAGCTCAGGTCATGATCCCAGGGTCCTGGGATTGAGCCCCACATTCGGCTCCTTGTTCAGCAGGGAGTCTGCTTCTCCCTTTGCCTGCCACTCCTCCTGCTTGCTCAGTCTGTCTCTCTCTGACAAATAAATTACTAAAAAAATTATCATGGGGACAGGAATATGATCACCAAAATATATTTCAAGAGATTGGAATCCCAAGAAATAGTCTTTAATTGGATTCATGATGTAAACTCTTACCCTTCACAAGTAAAATATCCCAATAAATGACACCACTATTCTATAGAAAATTTGTCTTTTAAAATTTTTTAATACAATGAACTGATTATACCCCCAAACTTATTAGTAGTGACAGTTACATCCCGAGAGACACATCCATGAATATTTGGCTTGAGGTTACAGGAGGCTTTGGGTTTTGTTCAGAGTTGGTGGAGTTGTTTTGATTTAACAACAATTCATCCCTTATGCTTAGACCGTGTTTTGAAAACCATTCTCCCAGGTCCTCATTTGGCCCCTTGCATAGTTAATGTGGCCTCAATATAGAATATGCATGCTACTGGCCAAGGGACTGAAGTATTCAAATCACTCAAGCATGTTATAGCTAAGGATTAACAAAATCTCCCTCTATGCTCCAGAGTAATTAAAATATGCAGTTGTGGGCAAAGCTGAGAATTGGGAATGCACCTGAAATTTCATGAAGACTCATTAAACCATCAAAGATAATCCTAAGCAAAACAGACTTCTATGTTTACTCCCTTGGTTTTTACATGGAAACATCACTTGCTCCCTGCAAAAGTGAATGCTTTGACTTCCGCCTGCTTCTTTTGTGGTAAAAATGTCAAGTCCTTTCAGATGGACATTGCCCTTAAATGACAAGTTCCATGCTCCCATGTCCTAGAAATACAGCAACCCTCAGCATACAGAGCTGCTCAACTCTGATAGCAGACCTCAGAAAAGTGGAAATCACTCAGCCTCTCCTGCTTGACTTTATGCATAGAGTTCGGATTTGAACTCTGAATGCTTCTGTGGGAAGAAGAATCCCATTACCTCTACACTCAGACCTCATGTTGCCTTCTACGGCATGTTGTTAACTAACTTAATGCCACCTCTAATATTCACATCACACTGTCTTCTGACCACAACTCTAGGTACAACCTTAGTGGTTTAGCAGATGTATCAATGTACCAGACATATTTGGAAGAGGAACAGGTGTGTCACTGTTCTTTCTCTTAACTCTGCAACTCTGCTTTTTTCTAACACTTCCCCATAATTCTCTGTCCAACAAAGGAAGACTTTGTAAAGAAAATTCAGAGAAAAGAAAAGGAGATGCAAATAGGCAGATGCTCTTAGTGCAGCAAACTGCTGAGAAAATATTCCGTAAAAGTATTAACAATCTCTGAATTTCAAGTCTTTTCAGTCATAAAGAATCATTTCTTTTTGACAAGTTAGAGCAGAGAATATGACTCCACCTTACCTGTTCTCTGCTACCAGACATATCTCAATGGCCACAAGCAAGCAGATACAGCAGCCCTGTGGGCCCTACTCAGAACGCGGCTAGAATTCTTCTAGAAGAGAGACAGTGTGAATTTGCTGCTTCTCTAACCAGTAAGACAGAGGACTGCCAGTGAGAGCAGATCAAGTAGAAGTGTGGGCAAGGCCCATGTAAATTCTGCAGGCTCAATCACATTTCCTCACATTATTTAAATATTTGCAAGACTCGTCTGGTTTTTTCTAATGCCTGCAACTCAACACTAAGCAACTAGAATAAAAACAGTATTTAGCATAGGTGTGATTTAGGGGCTAAAAGTCACCATCAGTCCAGAAAAGAAATAAGGAGCCTCACCCTACAAGAATAGTAGGTTCCCTTCAAAGGTCAGCTACAGTGGTACATGCAGAACCTGTTTGCCATATCCATTATCTGTATCAAGGGAATGGGCTTTGGCCATATTTGTATGATTATGGAGCTAATGAATCACCGTGCAGTGGCTGACCTCTAAATTAGAACGGCTTGATAGTTCCTGTCAGAGTCAGTGGTTTGCAAAGAGCAGCTGCTTATATGCCATGAATGCAATAAACTCTGTTTACTGGGAACTCAGATTAGAATGAGTTTAAAAAATTACTTGTCTAACTATTAAACTCATAAATTACAATTTATTCATAAATGAATACTTCAATTATCAAGTATTTTTAACATATGGTCTCAAAGACATAGGGCTCTATGCTTAATAGCAACTTCAATTATTTTTCAATTGCTTTATATTAAAGTACTTCTCTCCACCATAGGAAATGTTGGCAATATGTTCATAATATGAGACCTTTGAAATAGGATACTATAAACACCTTGGCACCATGTTGCTTACGGACTTCAGTGAAATGAACTGCTAATATTTAGGAATCCAGATTTTATCTCTCAATACTCAACTAAAATTAATTGGAAACTAGAAAGAAGAACAGGTTGCCAGTCAAAACTGGCCCCTTACTTTGTCATATTCATAGAAGAGTTATGAGCTCTGCTCCCTAGAAACGCTACAGACCTAGAACTGTCTGTAACACTGAAACTGGACCCAAATCTCCACCAAACCCAGCTGTGCAATTTTTATCATACACACAGCTTCAGGTACCTCAACAGGAAAACAAGTTTCACACTTTTCTGAGAGAGGTGTTTGGAAGGATGGATAAGAAATTGCATGTAAAAGTACCTAACAATAATGAGCACTCACTCAGTGAATCTCTATCTTTCTATCTTAATCTTTCATCCTGCAAGAACAGGTAGAATCCAAGGAATTTCTTTTGACCTACAGAGGGGCAGATTCATGACTTCAATACCTCTTATCTCAAATCTGCTTCGCATCTCTAATTCCATACAATATACAACAGCACAGATCACATTAGCAAGTATTTCTGCTTTTTTGCAGAGCTGAGACACCCATTTAATATCAAAGAAAGACAAAAGGTGTATCAGGAGTTAAGACAAAGGTTTCCTGAGGGCGGCAGATTCTATACTATACAGAAGCACACAGAGACACACACAAGTGCTGCTCCAAGACGTTTGCTGTGTACGTGACTTTTGAAGGTCTCATCACTTAGCCTCTCTGAGCTTTATCTCTAAAATTAAGTTATTAGGGGCACCTGGGTGGCTCAGTCAGTTAAGCGTCTGCCTTCGGCTCGGGTCATGATCCCAGGGTCCTGGGATGGAGCCCCGCATCAGGCTCCCTGCTCCGCGAGAAGCCTGCTTCTCCCTCTCCCACTCCCCCTGCTCGTGTTCCCTCTCTCACTGTGTCTCTCTCTAATAAGTAAATAAAACCTTAAAAAAAATAAAAATAAAAAAATAAAATTAAGTTATTAATATTCACTTCACAATGTCATTGCAAAGACCCTAAGAGAGAACATGAAAATGCAACTGTAACTGGTCTACGTGTGCTATGTTGAATGGTTGACTTGAACCTCAAGCTCTCCCCCATATAACTGGCAAGTTAATAAAAACATCCTTCCTCAAATTTGTGCCCAGATCAAAATTTGTCTGCCATATATTAAAAGCATAAATAGGAGCTTTACACCATATCCAGGCTTTCATCTTAGGCAATCTCTACCCCACCTGAATTACAGAAATCCTCTTTGAAAACGTCCGACCTACTATGAATTGGACCTACTGTTTTGTGACCAAGACAAAGCCTCAGTCTGAATTACAAGCTGCCTACACATGTCAGTAAGCATCTCCCTTTAGTAAGACATCAACTGCTAACGCTTCATCATATTCTATATTCAGGAAATAAACTTCCCTCCTCTCATGGAGTCTCAGAGAATAAAAACAGACCTGATAATCGAGAACAATCTGTTTTTGGCAGCCTAGTCTCTTTTAAACAAATGTCTCATGATTAATTCCTTTTTCCAGAAGACTGCTGTGAAGTTTGATGTTATTCTCACATTGCTTCTTAGAATATTTCTAAGACACAGAACTTTCGCTATGGTCTGGTCTTTAAACTATTTGTGTCTATCTGCGCTGATCACGGATTGGCTTGCCCCAAAGCCAATCCCAACTGAAATTAGTATTCTATATGCAGGGTTGAGTCAAAATTGTGAATACCCAATATGGCACAGGGCAGCAATTACTCAGAGGGGACACTGATCCCAGCACCCCAATGGGTTCTGGAGACCACCCTGTTCTGCCTCCAGCTGTTTACCTCTGGGGAGGTAGACAGGGGAAAGATGAGGATGACCATTATATGATGGGCATCACTCAGGAAGCTCGAGACAGTATCTATTTACCAAAATATAAAGACTGATTTCTATATCTTAACAACCAATAAGGCCATACTAGCTCCTCCTTCCAAGTACGTGCCCTAATGGATGAAAAATCAGAGAAGTGCAGGAGCCCAGCATATAAACTGCCACCTAAAATTGCCAGCATTAAAAGACAGTTTTAAGAAAAATTAACAACACAAGAAACAAGAGGTGTTGGTGAGGCTGTGGAGAAAAAGGAACCCTCTTACACCGCTGGCGGGAATGCAAAATGGTACAGCCACTGTGCAAAACAGTATGGAGGATCCTAGAAAGGTTAAAAATAGAACCACTCTACGATTCAGTAATTCCACTACTAGATATTTACCCGAAGAATACAAAAACACTAATTCGAAGGGATACATGCACGTCTAGGTTTATAGCAGCATTATTTTCAATAGCCAAGATATGGAAGCAGCCCAAGTGTCCACTGACAGATGACTGGATAAAGAAGGTGTGATATAGATACAGATATACAATGGAATATTATTCAACCACAAAAAAGAATGAAATCTTGCCATTTGCAATGACATAGTTGGAGTTAGAGAGAATAATGCTAGGTGAGATAAGCCAGTCAGAAAAAAATAAATACCATATAATTTCACTCTTATGTGGAGTTTAAAAACAAAACAAATGAGCAAAAGGGGAAAAAAGAGAGAGAGAGACAAACCAAGAAACAGTGTCTTAACTATAGAGAACTGATGGTCACCAGAGGGGAGATTGGTGTGGGGGGGGGGGATGAAATAGGTAATGGGGATTAAGAGTACCCTTATCATGATGAGCACCAGATGATTAAAATAAAATCCTTTTAAAAATGAAGGAAATACCCTGAAATATTTTAAAAGGTTTATTTTAAAATTTTATTTATTTATTTGAGAGAGAGTGTGAGAGCTAGAGCACAAGCAGGGGGCAGGGAGGGGCAGAGAGAGAGAGGGAGAAGCAGACTCCCCACTGAGCAGGGAGCCCAAGGTGGGGCCCTGGGGCCACGACCTGAACCGAATGCAGATATTTAACTGACTGAGTTGCCCAGGTGCCCCTAAAAGTTTTTTAATCTTGCAGATCAAATTAAGACTACTTTTGTTTTCTTTAAAAAAAAAAAAAAAAGAAGACAGTTTTAAGAGCATAATTATGTAAGTCTTGAAATCTCTATTTAAATGGAAATCACTTGAGAGAGAAAATTCTCAAAGCATTAGGACCTATTATCATGTTGGTACCTATTAGCTGAAGACACAGGCAGTGGACACTGTGAAAAGCAGGGAAGAGCCGTGGGAGGCAGGAAACACTACTCTGGTCTAGAAGTTTGCAAAGCTGAGGGAAACAGTGAAGGTGGAAAGATTCTGGGGGTAGCCTGGAGTCCTGAGGGGCACAGTGAATATATTTGATGCCACCTAGCTGACTTACATACCCCTCCTAACCAAACAGTTTGTGTAAGGTGGTAGCAAAATTCAATCAGAGTACACAAGCTGATGCCATTTCTGGTTTGGGTTTTTCCCACATTGTTCTAAGATAAGAGAGCAAATTAATTCAATGCTGCCAAACCTTCCCTAATCCTTTTCTTTTTTTTTTTTTTTTTTTAATTTTTTTATTGTTATGTTAATCCCCATACATTACATCATTAGTTTTAGATATAGTGTTCCATGATTCATTGTTTGTGCATAACACCCAGTGCTCCATGCAGAACGTGCCCTCCTCAATACCCATCACCAGGCTAACCCATCCTCCCAACCCCCTCCCCTCTAGAACCCTCAGTTTGTTTTTCAGAGTCCATTGTCTCTCATGCCTAACCCTTTTCTTAAAGACATATTAATCAACAGTTATTTAAAGGTAGAGCATGTAATAGCCAAACCCTCTTACAGAAATTTAGATTCCTTATAAGCAACCCATCACACCATTTTAAAGATGTCTAAGGAAGTGGCTCAACTGAGTTCTTGTAAAATAACCACAGATGGTTAAGAAAAAAGAAGATGAATGGCCCAGACTTACAGAGCCATATAAATGAGTCACTACTAACAAAAGGTACCTTTTCAGGAAATCTGGCAAATTATCTTAAAAAGTAGGTTAGATAGTTTCATAATTCTAATTCTGATTTGAAATAACGTCACATTCACACGACAGGCAATAGAAGAGTGAAGGGACCTTTGTAATTCAGTAAACTTATAAGCATTATGATCTTTGTAAACATGTATCTGACAATAATTTTAATTTTGAATCACTGTGAACAACTTTTCATGTGCCATTAGGACAGTTCATAAGCTAATTAAATTCAGTTATATAAGAAAAATTTTTCTCCCTGGTTTTTCAATGCATTTTATTTTAACATATTACAAATTCTTTAATATTGATTATTTTTCTAATGGAAGTATTGATCCCACCACATAGGTGCCATTATTTTTCCCCAACAGGTCTGAGCTATATGTGGATGAGAATATGGCATCTCATTATAAAGTTATTTATATGTGTGTGTGGTGGGGGAGGTGGTAAAAGAATTAAAAACAAAATTGTCTTTTAATATAGTATCAATGTGTTTTTTTTATTTCAGTTCTTTTATTTTCCTCAAGGACTTGTGAAAGGGCCCAATTATATCATTCCAGAGAAACTGAAGCCCAAGAGTTAATATTCAAGTAGCAGAAAAGAGCTTCTGGTCCAAGATGCTGATGTAGAAAGACCCTGAACTCACCTCCTCCACAGACACACAAAATTTATCTATATTTATAGAGCAGTTCCTCCTGAAGAACTGAGGGCTGACTGAACCATTTCTGCACAACACAAGATAGAGAGACAACATAGAGAACAGTAAGAGATGGAGCATCCTACCAAATGGTGGGAGAGCTGCTGGAACTCTCTCTGGGTGGGAAGAACTGCTAAGTGCCAAGTTTTAAATTCTGCCTCCACTTTGATAGTGTGGTCAAGAGTAGAGTTCAGGCACCAGAGTCATCCTGCCACGCCAGGGAGCTCTGAGCCCCCAGTCTATCCTGGGGCACAGAAAAAAAAGCTGAAGTTTAAAAGACCAACTAGAATATAAAGGATCCAGTCCTAGAACTCCATCAAATGGCAAGAGAACACTCAAATTCTCTGTAGGTCAAAGGGCTTGACAAGCACCAAAGTTTACATACCCTTTCCACCTTAGTGTGGACACCAGTGGGATCCAGGCACCCTGGCAGCCTACCTCCTCAGTGAGCCCCAGGCCCCTTGCCACACCAGGCATCTAACTAAGGCAGCCCCAGCACATACTCACTGAGACACCTCTCATCAGCAGACACTACAACTCGAGTTGTCTCAGCAAGGTGACAAAGGCACAAAGCACCTGAAACACTCCAGGTTCACACCACTTTAGCTCCAGAAAACTTTCTAGTGCACCCCCAGGACAGAGTACTCCAGGACCTCCCAGCTCACATCCACCTCGGCTCCAGCAACCCCACCAGAGTACCCCCTACTCTGAGCAACCCCAAGACACCTTGGTTTGTATCCACTTCAGCTTCAGTTGTCCTATCAGGATTCCCTATGTACAGAGAGATGCAGAACTGCTCTGTCCCATGCCCACTTCAGGTTCAACCGTGGCACCCTCTACATGGACAGCCCAGGACAGTCCCAGCCCATGCCTACTTCACTCTACCCACCCCACTAGGGCAGCCCCAGCATAGACTGCCCCAGGACCCCTAGCCCACACCAGCTCATGCAAGCCAGGCAAAGTCACCAGGCACCCACAGTCTTCACAGGGGACATTCCTACAAAAGACCATTGCTTCAACTGGAGGACAGTAGCTATTCCACCTCAGTCATAGAAATAAACACAGAAAGTCAAGAAAAATCTCCCTCTCCCTCCCCCGCCCCCAACCCCTCCACCTGCTCATGCTCTCTCTCGCTAATAAATAAAATCTTTTTTAAAAAAGGCAGTAAAACCAATTATATCTTAAAAAATTAAAGAGACTCACAACATTAAAAAAATGTAAAATATGACAACACATATATAAAATGTGGACATGGAGAGTAAAAATGAGGTTCTTTTAGAATGTGTTTGAACTTAAGTGACCACTGACTTAACATAGATTGCTATATACTTAGGATGTTATATATGAACCTCATTGTAACCACAAACCAAAATCCCATAATAGATACATAAAAAGTAAAGAGAAATAAAGTCAAGCATTACACTACAGAAAGTCCTCAAACACAAAGGAGCAAAAGAACAGAACTACAAAAACCACCAGAAAATTAACACAATAGAAGTAAGTATATACCTACTAAGAATTACTTCAAATGTAAATGGTCTAAATGCTCTAATTAAAAGCTATAGGGGGACAAAATAAAAAGGAGTCCCATCTATACGCTGCCTACAAAAGACTCACTTCAGACCTAAAGATACACAAAGTAAAAGGATGGAAAAAGATATTCCATGCAAATGGAAACAAAGGAAAAGCTGGGGTAGCAATACTTAGACAAAATAGACTTTTAAACAAAGACTCTAACAAGAGAAAAAGAAGGGCATTGCATAATAATAAAGGATCAATCCAACATAATGATATAACAACTGTAAATATCTATGCACCCAACATTGTAGCACCTAAACACATATAGCAAATACTGACAGACTTAAAGGGAGAAATTGACAGTAATACAATTGTTAAGAAATATAGCACCCCACTTACATCAATGGATAAATCATCCAGATCTCAATAAGTGAACAGTGGCTTTGAATGACATAGGAGGTCACATTCCATTCAAAAACAGCAGAATACACTTTCTCAAGTGCACGTGCAACATTCTCCAGGATAGATCACATCGTAGGCCACAAAACAAGTCTCAACAAATTTAACAAGACTGAAATTATAGCATGCATCTTTTCAAATCACAATGCTATAAAACAAGAAATTACAAGAACAGCAATAAAAAAAGCTGGAAAAGACACAAACACATAGAGGCTAAACAACATACTACTAAACAAACAGATTGACAAAGAAACCAAAGAAGAAATAAAAAAAAAAAAGTACATGGAGACAAAAGCAGAGACCCAACCCTCCCGAGTCTTTGGGATGCAGTAAAAGCAGTTCTAACAGGGAAATTTATAGCAATATAGGTCTACCTCAGGAAAAAAAAACAACAACAAAAAACTCCATCTAACCTTATTCCTAAAGGAACTAAAAAAGAAAAATAAACCCAGAGTTAGTAGAAGGAAGGAAATAATAAAAACAAGAGCAGAAAAAAAGTAAATAGAAGCTAAAATAACAATTGAAAAAAAAAAAATCAATGAAATCAAGATCTGGTCCTTTGAAAAAATAAACTGAGTTGACAAACCTTTAGCCAGACTCCTAACCAAAGTGGGTGGCAGGGGGGAGAACCCAAATAAATAAAATCAGAAGTGAAAGAGAATGGACTACACCACACCACAGAAATACACCACAGAAATCCAAAGACTGCAACAGACTGCTACAAATAATTGTATGCCAACAAACTGGACCATCTAGAAGAAATGGATAAATTCCTAGAAATATATAACCTCCCAAAACTGTATCAGGAAATAGAAAATCTGAACAGACCCATTACTAGTAATGAAACTGAACTGGTAATTAAAAAGTTAACAACAAACAAAAGTCCAGGAAGGAAAGCTTCCAAATACATTCTAGGAGACCAGCATCACCCTCATACCAAAACCAGACAAAGACACTACCAAAAAAGAAAACCACAGGCCAATATTGCTAATGAGCATATGCAAAAATCCTCAACAAAATAGTAGCAAACCACATCCAATAGTACATTGAAAGAATCATTCACCATGATCACGTGGGATTTATTCCAGCAATGCAAGAATGGTTCAATATTTACCAATCAATGTGATATACCTCATTAACAAAGTGAATAAAAATCATGACTATGTCAGTAGACACAGAAAAAAATTTGACAAAATTCTCATCCATTCATGGTAAGAACTCTCAATAAAATGGGTTTAGAGAGGGGCACCTGGGTGGCTCAGTCATTAAGCATCTGCCTTCAGCTCAGATCATGATCCAGGGTCCTGGGATCGAGCCCCGCATCGGGCTCCCTGCTCGGTGGGAAGCCTGGTTCTCCCTCTCCCACTCCCCCTGCTTGTGTTCCCTCTCTCGCTGTGTCTCTCTCTGTCAAATAAATAAATAGTATCTTCAAAAAAAAAAAAATGGGTTTAGAGAGAACATACCTCAATATAATAAAGGCCTTATATGAAAAACTCACAGCTAACATCATCTTCAATGGGGAAAAACAGAGTTTTCCCCCTAAGGTCAGGAACAAGACTAAGATGTCCACTGTCACCACTTTTCTTCAACACAGTGCTGGAAGATCCTAGCCACCACAATCAAACAACAGAAAGAAATAAAAGGCATCCAAATTGGTAAGGAAGAAGTAAAATTTTACTATTGCAGATGATGTAATGCCATATATAGAAAATCCTAAAGACTCCACCAAAAAGCTTTTAGAAGTAATAAATATAGTAAAGCTGCAGGATACAAAATATACAGAACCCTGTTGCATTTCTATATGTTAATAATGAAGTAGCAGAAAAAGAAATTAAGAAAACAATCCCATTGCCAACTGTATCAAAAATAAAACACCTATGAATAAACTTAACCAAGGAGATAGACCTATACTCTGAAAACTTTAAAACATTTTTTAAAGAAATTCAAGGTGACACAAACAAATGGAAAGACATACCACGCTCTTGGATCAGAAGAACTAATATTGTTAAAACGTCCCTATTACCCAAAGCAATCTACAGATTCAAGGCAGTCCCCATCAAAACACTATTTTTCACAAAACTACAGTACTAAAATTTGTATGAAATCACAAAAGACCTCAAAAAGCCAAAGCAATCTTGAGAAAGAAAAAAGCTGAAGGTATCACAATCCCAGATTTCAAGGTATAGTATAAAGCTGTAGTAATCGAAACAGTATGGTACTGGCACAAAAAGAGACACAAAGACCAACTGAGCATAAACTATTGTGATTACACCAAAATAGAAAGCTTTTTTTTTCAATATCAATGTACTTTTTATTAAACATCTAACATATAATAATATACTATTATATTCAAACTCCTTCCCGCTTATGACCTGCTTTATCCTATTGGGTCCCTTTGCTCTCTAGACTAGAGCAGTAATCTCAAAGTTTAGCAGGCATCAGAATCATCACATGGTGGGGGGGGCAGCTGGGTGGCTCAGTTGGTTAAGCGTCTGCCTTCGGCTCAGGTCATAATCCCAGGGTCCTGGGATCGAGCCCCACATCGGGCTCCCTGCTCGGTGGGAAGCCTGCTTCTCCCTCTCCCACTCCCCCTGCTTGTGTTCCCTCTCTCGCTGTCTCTCTCTCTGTCAAATAAATAAATAAAATCTTAAAAAAAAAAAAAGAATCATCACAAGGGGCTCACCCCCGGTTTGACTCTCCAAAATAGAAAGCTTTTGCACAGCAAAAGAAACCATGAACAAAAAGGCAACCTACTAAGAGATTCTCAAATGACATATTTGATAAAAGGTATCTAAAATATGTAATTTATACAACTGAACATCAAAAAACAAATAACCTCGCTTAAAAATGGGCAAAGGACTTAGATATTTTTTGAAAGCAGACATACAGTCAAGAAACACATGAAAAGATGCTCAACATCACTAATCCTCAGGAAAATGCAAATCAAAAATACGGTGACATCTCACCTTAAACCTGTAAGAATAGGCAGAATAAAAAAGACAGGAAGTAGTAAGTGTTGGCAAAGATGTGAAGAAAAAGGAACCCTCATGCACTATTTGTCAAAATGTTAATTGGTGCAGCTACTATGGAAGTTCCCCCAAAAAATTAAAAATAGAAATACCATATGATCCAATAATTCCACTACTATTTATCCAAAGAAAACAAGGTACTAATTCAAAAAGATATGGGCACCCCTATGTTTATTGCAGCATTATTTACAATAACCAGGGCATGAGAGCAGCCTAAATGTTCTTTGATAGATGAATCGATAAGGACATGCCACACACACACACACACACACACAATGGACTATTATTCAGACATAAAGAATGTGATCTTGCCATTTGTGACTATATGGGTGGAACTAGAGGATATTATGCTAAATGGCATAAGGCAGACAGATAAAGACAAATACCTTAAGAGTTCTCTTATATGTGGAATCTAAAAAACGAAATAAATGGGGGGGGTGGAAAAAGGCAGAAACAGACCCATAAGTACAGAAAACTGGTTGTTGCTGGGATTAGAGGTGTGGGGGGATGGGCAAAATGAGTGAAGGGCAGTGAGAGATACAGGTTTCTAGTTCTAAAGTCACAGGGATGAAAGGTACAGCATAAGGATTATAGTCAATGGCACTGTAATAAGTGTTCTATGGTGACATTGGGTAGCTATGCTTGTAGTGAGCATAGCAGGTCATATATCGTTGTTGAATCACTATGTGGTATACCTGAAATAACGTGACATCATCTGTCAACTACAACTTTTAAAAAAGCAGGAAAAAATGCAATTTTTTGAAAAGAAAAAAAAAGGAAAGTTAAGATCTTTTAACAATTCTAAATGAAACACAAAAAAGCTAAACATTGCATGCAATTTGGGGATCAGCATATAAGCAGTCAGTAAACTGAGTTGGGACCATCACACTGGAGTGATTTATTTGGAAGTCTGGATGATGGGGTAAAAGGAGTGCATATGGAAAGACATAAAAAGAATCTGGTTCCTTCCAAATAAGCACTCCTTAATTTTGATGAAAGAGAGAGTATTGACCAACCCAGATTCTACAGCCTGTCTTTTTGGGATCAAACCCAGCTACAATCATTTTGACAAAGTTACCAAGTCTCCTAGCATGTAAAATGAGAATAACAAGAGGATCTACCCCATATGATTATTGTTAAGGATTGAGGGAATAAATATTTTTAAGTGCTTAAAGCAGTCTCTGGCAAATACAGGATGCTGTCAATTCTCACTAAAAAAGTAAAATGAGGGGTGCCTGGGTGGCTCAGTCGGTTAAGCAATGGCCTTTGACTCAGGTCACGAACCCGGAGTGCCAGGATCGAGCCGTGCATGGGGGTCCCTGCTCAGCGGAAAGCCTGTTTCTCCCTCTGCCCCTCACCCAACTCAGGCACTCGCATGCTCTCTCGCTCGCTCGCTCTCTCTCTCAATATTTAAATAAATGAGATTTATGAGATACATATGTAAATAGAGATCATCAATTAATTTCACGTGACCCATTCACATAAATACCTTATACAACATCCCATAAGCCTTATGCCTTCTTGGAGCCCTGATTTTAATTAGTGTGGGAGTCCAAAAGATCAAAGGTTTCAATCTTCTGAATCCCCCAAGACTTTCCCCACCCATGCTTCCAACAGCAGAGACAGAGCTAAGCCTAACCTCCAGCCCTTCAAGGAAGCAACAGGAACGGTTGAGCAGGAAATATGATTGAATTCAGGTCCTGCCAGTACTTCCACATGCTTATTTTCAGAATGGTTTAATTAAAGTTTCTGACATGAAGAGAGCTATTTCTGTTCATCTATTCAGAGCTGGTTATAGAGGGAAAAAAAACTGAAATAGGCTGTTTCAATTTGTAACAATATAGTTGTACAATTAAGTTGGAAGGGTACAAAGAAAGTTAGTCTATATAATTTTTCCTCTTATGGAGATATTCATTATAGAACAAATTGAGGTCTCAAATGGAATAATGTTGAGACAAACCAGTCAAAGGAGAAGATAGCAGTTTCAAAATGTTCAATGCGGAGTCAACGTCCAAAATTTTAATTGTGTCCCCACTTTATTAGTAATTCATTCTAAAAAGCTCCAGAATGGTCAAACTAATCAATGCACTATTTATTGCTGATCTTATTTAAATATTCCTATAGATTATAAACATATGCATTATTTAGTAACTAAAATGACAGAAAATTCTATTATGTGCAAAGGATTTGGATGCTCTACTTAATTGTTCTATCCATACCAGAAAATGGATACCGTACATCAGAAAAATGTCTAGAAGCCACTCAAGCTTTCTGAAAGGATCTGAAAGACATTGGGATATCAATTCTAAACAGTTTTTCTCTCCAGCCTCAAAGAACCCCAGCAGGTCACAGAATTCGCATGTCTCTCCCCTCTGCCTGAAGCTGGAAATGGCTCCGGGACTGTTTATTCAGTGAGCAGTGCGCCAACTCCGTTCATCAGCTGGTCTGAGCAGGTGAATGATGGCAGGACATGCCGGTCACCTAGAGGGTAGCAGCTGTTCCAAGTTCCAAAAAGGCCCAAGTCAGGAGCGGCAGCCTCAGGTTGGGCGCCAGGAAGCAGCATCTTCCGACCCACGTGGATGTGTATGCAGCCTCCGCACACCTGGGCCAGGGCTTTGGGCACCATCCATTATGCTGATGATCATGCGAGGCTCCAGCTTCCTGGGGAGCCAAGGTGAGGAATGCTTAATTGCACCAATAGCTTTTGCAGGAACAGATGTAGCCTCTCACATTCTGGTGACTTTCGGGAGGGGGTTGGGGAGAGAAGGAGGGGAAAGGGATTGAAAAGGAGAAAGAAGAAGAGGGATGGGGAGCAAAGATACAAAAGTTTGTCTCACTTTTCATCTTTCTCTATCGCACACAAGAATGTCTGGACAATAAGGAATGGCCAGGTCTAGGGATTCGGCTGTCATCTGAGTAAGTATTCTCTACTAGTTTTTGTTACAGAATGAAGGCAGCATAGATCTTTAAAAAAAGATAATGGACCTTCTACAACATGCACACCTTTAAAATGCACAACTTGGTGAGTTTTGGTATTAGGTACAGACCATGAAACCATCCCCACTATCAAGAGGGTGAACATACCCATCACCCCCAAAAGGGTACTCAAGCCCCTGTCTCTCTGTCCCATTGCAGGCAAACGATCTGCTTCCCATCACTGCAGACTAATTTGCTTTTTCTAGAAATGTATATATGTGGAACTATATGCAGTCTTTGGCTTTGAGGGTAGCACAAGTTTTTTAAAGTTACATTCAATTATTTAAGTTATTTTTTGTGGGGTAACAATGCTTAAAATTTTGTTAAGTGAGCTACATGTCAAATATACCATACAGTACCATTGACTACGGGTACAATGTCATACAGCAGATCTCTAGAATATATTCATTTTGCTTCACTGAAACTTTATGCTCATTCACTAGTAATTCCTCCTTTTCACCTCTCTCAGCCCCTGGCAGCCAACATTCCGCTATTTGATTCCATGAATGTGATTATCTCCTAAGTAGAATGATGTAGTATTTTCTTTCTGTGACTGGCTTATTTCACTTAGCACATGTCTTCAAGGTCCACCCATGTTGTTACATATTGCAACATCTTTAAGGCTGAATAGTATTCCATTGTGTGTACAGACCACATTTTCTTTATCCATCCAACTGTCCATGGACATTTAGGTTGTTTCCCCATCTTGTCTATTGTGAATAGCGGTAAATGTGGTACAATGAATGTAGGAGGGCTCCTAGCTCTTTGAGATCCTGATTTTAATCTTTTTGCATATATATATATATATATCCAGAAGTGAGATAGCTGGATCCTATGTTAGTTCTGTTTTTAGTTTCTTGATGAACCCCTACACTGTTTTCCAAAGCAGCTGCGCCATTTTGCATTACCACCAACATTGCATGGGGTTCCAATTTCTCCACATCCTTGCCAACACTTGCATTTTGTTTATTTGATAATACCTGACAGGTAGGTAGAAGTAAAAAACCACAATGAGATACTAAGTCCCTGATATTAGTGACCTTGAGCACTTTTTCATACACCTGTTGACCATTTGTAGGTCTTCTCTGGAGAAACGTCTAATTAGTCAATTTTTAAAGCAGGTTATCATGGGGTGCCTGGGTGGCTCACTCAGTTAAGCATTTGACCCTTGATTTCAGTTCAGGTCACGCTCTCAGGGTCGTGAGATTGAACCCTGCATTGGGTTCCATGTTGGGCATAGAGCCTGCTTAAGATTCTCTCTCTCCCTCTGCCCCTCCCCCCCCCACACTCTCTCTCCCTCCCTCTAAAAAAAAAGTAGTAAAAATAGAACAAGTTATCAGTTATTGTGCCATAAAGTAGTAGGATTTCCTTTCACATATATGCTCTTCAGCATCGTCTTACTCTTTCTCTTCCTTTTTATCTTCCAAGAATTTTTAATTCTACCATCTACCAGCCAGTGCACAAGTATTTCTAACCCATTCACACAAACCAGAACTTTACATAGACCACGTATTATAATTGGTCTGGTGTCCTCATAGGAGAAATAACATGTTCCTTCTTTCTCAGAAAGGAATCATACTCTCAACAGCAGAGTAGTTATTATAAGGATGAATTACAGGCTATAACCCCTGATGCCAAAGACCACCTATTTAGTACATCTACTGAGTCCATCTTGGACAAATTTCAAACATGGGGCCTGCCATTTTACAGTAGAACTTTTCTTTGACCCTTTAAGAGCCTATTTACTAAAAAGGCTTATAGATTTTGAGAGCACTCTTACTCTGAGCTACTCAAGGAAGATACCATAGACTAGGATGACTTACAAACAATAGAAATTTATTTCTCATAATTCTATAAGCTGAGAAGTATAGATTCACAGATTCACCATTGGGAGAGAGCCCACTTCCTGATTCATATATGGCCACATTCTCACTGTGTCCTCACATGGCTGGACTATTCTCCTGACTTTTATAAGGTACTAGTCTAATTCACTGGGGCTCAGCCCTCATAACCTAATCATTTCCCAAAGACATCCAGCCCCTAATACCATCACACTGGAGATTAGGTTACAACATAAGCCTTTGGGGGATGGGGGGGGAGAGGGAACACATGAACAGTCTAGATCAAGTCTGTCTTGAACTTTTCAGTCCATCAATTAAATTGAGATGAGAGCATCATGTACAGACAAGTTGGCGGGGGCAGGTAGAGGGAACACAAATCAAAGGTAAGGAAATTTTGTTAAAGGAAGTCAGAGATCCACTGCCTGGCCCAGTTCCAGAGCTGGTCTAGCAGCCGACTTCGAAACACTAGTGCTAGGGATCAAATCTGCTCATTGGAAATGTGATACAGCTGGATGGCCTGGGCAACCAGGCCTGAACCCTGATGGCCACACTGAAGGTCTCTGGACATCAGAGAACCCACTGGAGCTCCCAGTTTTTCCCAGCAAGCAAGTCATTTCTCTGGCACCCATTATAGCTCTGTAGAGAAGTAATCCAACTCTAAAGAAAGTATTTGCCATGAAACCTAAACAGAAGAGCCTCACGTCTTTAACTCAATGGTACAGCCACAGACAGAAATGCTCACCACCACCAAAACCAATGGACTGAAAATGGCCATTTGACTCTTATGGGGGGTGGGGAGGAGGGAAGAATCACTATATACTGAAACAATCCCATTTCAAAAAAGGAATCTATAAGCCAAAATAAGGTACATGAAAAACAATTTATAAAGGAGACCGATGATGAGAGTAAACAGCCTTGCAATCTTGGGAATGGGACGGATAGTGTAGCCCTGGGACATTCTGGTCACATCTCAGGACATCTGTTCCCCCTGTTGTGGAGCAAGGTCAGGCTAGAAGGCCTCTCCTTCCTCACCAGCTTCAATATTCAACAAGGCACAAAGAGAGGCAGAAAAGTGCAAAGAAGGATAGAATGATAGTACCAGTGTGTTTTTTCTGACTTTTGTTATTTAAGAAAAATCTGTATTAATACCTCAAGATCTAATGTAGCCCAAAGGCAGAGGACAAACCAAATTGAAAAACAAATGGGGCACTGATCCAAAAAAGTCACAGAGAAGCCATTTTGGGTTTGAGTCCCAGACTGAGCCATCCACCAAGAAATTTAAGAAGATGGCTCCAAGAGTAGCTCTCTGCTTCTAAACCAGCACCACTACTCCAAACAGCAAAATAATTCCATGTGACCGTTCTCTTTGTAGAGAGACATTGTAGCTGTAAACCCGCCAGTACCCTGGCATTTAGACTGCAAGATCACCGGCCTGTTAAATATATTCTGTAGTCTCCGTGAAAACAAGGCAAGCCACAGAGGTCGGCATGTAGTGGAAGCACGTAGGGTCAGGGCCCAGGGTCACACTCTCCTCTGACCCATTCCTGCTGATAGCTAA